>NC_045435.1:55823020-56063368 GCF_002776525.5 Piliocolobus tephrosceles | reverse complement strand
GAAGGGAAGGGAAGGGAAGAGAAGGGAAGGGAAGGGAAGAGAAGGGAAAGGAAAGGAAGGGAAGGGAAAGAGAAAAGAGAAAAGAGAAGAGAGGCCAGGTGTGGTGGCTCACGCCTATAATCCCAGCACTTTGGGACACTGCGGCAGGTGGATCACCTGAGAAGACCAGCCTGACCAACATGGTGAAACCCCGTCTCTACTGAAAATACAAAAAAAAAAAAAAAAAAAAAATTAGCCGGGCATGGTGGAGCATGCCTGTAGTCCCAGCTACCTGGGAGGCTGACGCAGGATAATGGCTTGAACCAGGGAGGTGGAGGTTGCAGTGAGCAGAAATCTTGCCAATGTACTCCAGCCTGGGTGACAGAGCAAGACTCCATCAAAAAAAGGAAGGAAGGAAGAAAGGAAGGAAGGAAGGAAGGAAGGAAGAAAGGAAGGAAGGAAGGAAGGAAGGAAGGAAGGAAGGAAGGAAGGAAGGAAGGAAGGAAGGAGAAACACACACACACACAAACTTTGTGCTGGGACAAACAAAGCCAATCTCCCAAGTTCTGAGATCAAAGGGTAAGAACGCGGTTAGGTGAACCTTTCTTTAGCTAAGCACTGAGCTCTGATGTTCTCCAAGGCATACCATTCCTAAGGAGAGTGTAGGAAAGTAAAATGCTTTGTCTAATCAAAAGAGAGATTTGAGTATTTTTGTGCAAAAGGAGCAGCCCAACGTGTGGTGAATCTTGGGAAATAGAGGAGCAGAAAAAATGTGAGGGAGAGAAAGGAGAGTCAAGGAACTTGGAAGGAGACTGGGGCCTGAAGAAGAAAGGGGCTAGTAGATCATTCCTAGTTAAAAATAGTGTGGGGGCCAGGTGCAATGGTTCATGCCTGTAATTCCAGCACTTTGGGAGGCCCAGGTGTGTGGATCACCTGAGGTCAGGAGTTTGAGAACAGCCTGATCAACATGGTGAAACCCTGTCTCTACTAAATACAAAAAATTAGCCTGGTGTGGTGGTGCATGCCTGTAATCCCAGCTACATGGGAGGCTGAGGCAGGAGAATCGCTTGAATGCTGGAAGCAGAGGTTACAGTGAGCCAAGATCATGCCATTGCACTCCAGCCTGGGGAACAAAAGTGAAACTGTCTCAAAAAAAAAAAAAAAAAAAAAATTGTGTGTGTGCACGGGGAAGGCAGGGGTAGGAGTTGGGCCTCTGTTAGGTGAAAGAGATTTAGGGGTGTAGGAGTGGAGACTGAAGGAAAGGAACTGTGTTGCACCATTTCCATGTTGGAGCTGAGCAGACAGAAGTTATCAACTTCAGTGAGGTGGCTCACGCCTGTAATCCTGACACTTTGGGAGGCTGAGGCAGGAGGATCACCTCAGCCCAGGAGTTGGACACCAGCCTGGGCAAATACAGTGAAACCCGGTCTCTACAAAAAAATTAAAAAAAAAATTATCTGGGTGTGGTGGTGCATGCCTATAGTTTTAAGTCCTCAGGAGGCTGAGGTGAGAGGATCTCTTGAGCCCAGGAGGTTGAGGCTTCAGTGAGCTGTGATCTCGCTACTGCACTCCAGCCTGCATGACAGAGTGAGACCCTGTCTCAAAATAAATAAATAAATAAATAAATAAAAATTAAAAATTAAAGAAAAAAGTTATCAGCTGCCTGAGATGAGATGCAATTGAGATAAAATGGTAGGAACAGGACAGGCCTGGTGACTGAAAGAACACCAAATCCCAGGAACTTCCAGAAACACTTGGACTTAGCCTAGGAGGTAGGTAGGGGCCTTCAGTCATTTCTATGTTTCAAAGAACAGGCAAGACCCCACCCTTGGTAAAGAGCCCTGAGCAGTTACATTACTCAGGGTCAGGTCCTGATGCCATTGTTCACCTTTTCTACCATTTGGGTGAAGTCATTTAGCATCTCTGGGCCCCAGCTTCCTTTTAAAATGGGTAATAATGACATCTGTGTCACCTTCCCACAGGGTTCCTGTGAGGCATAATTGGGGTATTAAATGAGAAATGCTTTGTAAAATGGAGAGTTCCAGATCAATGGGAGGGATCGGTTAACAGTTTATATTCAATTGATCTGAATGACGACACTAGTACAATAATAACCTACAGCGCGCACTCCATACGAAGCACTTCCTGTGTGTTATCTGACTGAAACTTTACAACCGTGATGGAATATTGCTGTCCTGATTACACAGGGAAGAAAACAGAGATTCAGAGAGATAAAGTAACTTGCCCAAGGTTACTTAGTTGGCAACTGGTAGAACCAGCCGTGAATGACTCTTTTTTATTCTTAACCACTTCGTGTCATGTTATTTTAATAATCATTCTTAACATTATGCTAGCCTGCATCTTGAAGAATATTGACCCATGTGCTTTTTAAAAATTATAATATGGCTGGATGCAGTGGCTCACGCCTGTAATCCCAACACTTTGAGAGGCTGAGGTAGGAGGATCTTGAGCCTAGGAGTTCAATTCCAGCCTGGGCAACATAGCAAAACCCCCATCTTTACAAAAAATGCAAAAATTAGCTGCGTGTGGTGGTGTGAACCTGTGGTCCCAGTTACTGGAGAGGCTGAGGTGGGAGGATCAATTGAGCGTATGAGGTCAAGGCTGCAGTGAGCCGTGATCACACGAACGCACTCCAGCCTGGGTGACAGAGCAAGATCTTGACAGACACACACACACACATACACACACACACGGGTATGGTGGCTCATAACTATAATCCCAACACTTTGGGAGGCTGAGGCAGGAGGATCACTTGAGCCTAGGAGTTCAAGACCAGCCTGAGCAATATAGTGAGATCCTCATCTCTACAAAAAAATAAAAATAAGTTAACCAGGCATGGTGGCATGCACCTGTAGTCCCACTCGGGAGGCTGAGGTGGGAGGATTTCTTGAGCCCAGGAGGTCAAGGTGGCAGTGAGCCATGGATCATGCCACTGAACATCAGCCTGGATGACAAAGTGGGACCCCGTCTCAAAAAAAAAATTATAATACGTTAGTATATACTGGTAGTGGTTAAGATGTTAAAATATTGTTTTGGGCTGGGCATAGTGGCTCACACCTATAATCCCAATACTTTGGGAGGCTGAGGTGGGTGAATCAGCTGAGGTCAGGAGTTCAAAACCAGCCTGGCCAACATGGGGAAACCCCATCTCTACTAAAAAATAGAAAAAAATGCCAGGTGCGGTGGCTCACCCCTATAATCCCAGCACTTTGGGAGGCCAAGGCAGGCGGATCATGAGGTCAGGAGTTTGAGACCAGCCTGGACAACATGGTGAAACCCTGTCTCTACTAAAAATACAAAAATTAGCCAGTGTGGTGGTGTGTGCCTGTAATCCCAGCTACTTGGGAGACTGAGGCAGGAGAATCGCTTGAACCCGGGAGGTGGAGGTTGCAGTGAGCTGAGACCGTGCCATTGCACTCTAGCCTGGACAACAGAGTGAGACTCCATCTCCAAAAGAAAAAAAGATTAGCTGGGCATGCTGGCAGGTGCCTGTAATCCAAGCTACTCGGGAGGCTGAGGCGGGAAGAATCACTTGAACCCGGGAGGCGGAGGTTTCGGTGAGCTGAGATTTCACCACTGCACTCTAGCCTAGGTGACAGAGCAAGACTCGGTCTTGAAAAAAAAAAAATTTGGTCTTTCATTTGACATATCTCTAGTAAATACCTACTATGTGCTATGTATTTGGAATACTTCCATGAGCAAAAGACACAGGGTCTCTTGCCCTCATGAAACATACAGGGTAACAATAGAAAAAAGGTATTAAGCAATTACAACACTGGGTGCCAAAGGGGAAGTACTTTGGGTTGAAGGAGGAAAGGACACCTTAGCTGAGGCCTAAAGAATCAAGGAAGGGTGGGAGAGTGTTCCAGGCAGATGAAATAAATAGCAATGAGAAGGCCAGGAAGCAGAGCATGCATGAGGCGATGGAGGAAATGAAAGTAATGCCCTCTGGTCCAGCATGGAGGGTGGGGTAGGCAGTGGTGAGAAATGACACTGAGGAGGGGGTCTGGGACTAGACCACACAGCGGCTTTGTGAGTCATGTTGTCATACATAAATATATAACGTATATTTTATATATAATTTATATATTTTAGTTAACATTAATATTTATATGTAATTTTATATGTGAATCTATTACCTATAATATGTATAAATGTATGTACACATGTATATCTATATAATTTTTCCTTAGAAACCAAACCAGTTTGAGTCCCACTAAAAAAAAAAAAAATTAAAAATAATTTTAAAAAACCTAAACCATAATCATGCATAGTACTGTTTCTTAAGGCTTATTGAGATATAATCAGCATACAACAAATGACATGCATTTAAAGTCTACAATTTGATGAGTTTTGACATTTGCATACACCTGGGAAACCATCACCACAATCAAAGAGCAAAGAACTCCATCAACCTCAAAATTTACTCATGCTGGGCTGGGCGCAGTGGCTCATGCCTGCAATCCCAGCACTTTGAGAGGCCCAGGTGGGAGAACTGCTTTAGCCCAGGAGTTTGAGACCAGCTTGGGTAACATAGCGAGACTCTGCCTCTACAAAAATACAAAAATTAGCCAGGCATTATGGTGCACACCTGTAGTCCCAGCTACTCAGGAGGCTGAGGTGGGAGGATTGCCTGAGCCCAGGAGGTCGAGGCTGCAGTGAGCCTTGATAGCTCCACTGCACTCCAACCTGGGTGAGAGTGAGACTCAGTCTCAAAAAAAAAGTTTATTCATGCTTTTCTGACACCTCCCTCCTGGCCCTCTCAGTCCCCTGGCAACCACCAATCTGTTTTCTGTTGCATTTTCTAGAATTTTTTAAATTAAATGTATCATGTATATGAAATCATATAATCTGTATACTTTTAAAACGTACCTTCTTTCCCTCACGTAACTATGGCAAGAGTCATCTGTGTCACTGTGCATATCAATGGTTTGTTCCTTTTCGTTGCTGTAGTATCCTGTACTGTTTTGAAACCTCTTTTCTTCCTTAATATATCAAGATAGCTGGGTTCTAGGTCAAATTGCCAAAGTTGAAGTATCAGTCATGCTGTTTATAAGTGGGTGACTTTGGGCAGGAAACCTCGATATGTTATCCAGTTTCCCTTGAGCTCAATGACCATGTCTGTAAAATGGGCTAAGAGTAATAGTCACAAGGGAGGCAGGCTGTGATGAAATGGGTTGAATGAAATGATGTATATACCTGTGTATAGCAATTGCTCAATAAAAGTTATCAAGAATATGATTGCTATTACTACTGTTACAATTCACACCTGAAACATTTTAAGAAAACATCAGACACAGTCGTGGAACATGGATGTGCCCCTGAGTGTAGGAGGGAGAGACCAGGGGCCAAGTTCCCTTCTGATAACATCATGGGCTCCAAGGTGGCCAAGGCTGGTTCCTTCACCCTTTTGGTCCCCAGATTCTCCTTCTAGGAAACAATGGCATCCAGAAGTGGGTGTTGGGTGGAAAAAGAGATTAGAGAGTCTCTACAGATAAGAGAAAAGGGAAGCTAGCTCACTGCAATCAATTTGGTCACCAGCCAGTCATGCCTCCTCATTTGAACCCCAAAGACCCACATCTTCCTCGATTGCTCACTCAACTAACAGATTAAATCATCTCTAACACGCAATGACTGTGTTATGTTTAAAAAGAAGTGTTTCCAAGGCTCACATACAAAGGAGGTGCCCGCCTTGTGTCTTGACCACAGTCATATAAAAATTAACTGCATTGATCATATCCTTCCTGGGCTCCACTTTTTCATCCTCCCGAGCTAGGTGGTCAGTAGCAAAGAGAGCCATGTAGTCTCATAGAAATATACCCAGCCACCCCAGCTTTAGAGTCAGGTGAGTCCTGGGTTCAAATCCCACTCCCACCGCATGTTAGTACTTGTACTTGAACCAGTTACTTGAACTCCTCCATGGAGATTTTCAATGGGGATGAACATGACGCCTCGTATCATGGGTATGTTGTGAAGGCTAACGCACAAGTGGAGTGGACAGTCCTGAGCACAGTGCCTGGCACAGGGGAAATGCTGCACATAGAAAGTAAAGGGGTTACTATCAACCTCTGAGAGTTGCATGTGTGCGTGCAACGTGTGCGTGTGCATGCGTGTGTTGTATGTGTGTGTGTGTGTGTTTAAAATAAGCATGTTCTCTAAGGCTTCTGTCTTTATGGTCCTCCTGAAATCACACCTTGAACAGCAGCCTGCCTATTTTAGGCATCTCACCAGCTGGACATGATGTCCCATGAGGAACAGTCAGAAGGAAGTGAGGATGTGTAAGCTGGGAGCTAAGTGGGACATGCTCATTGTCATCAGGAAGGGCTGCCGTAGGGAAGGTGCTTTTAATTCACACTGTTTCACCCTGGAGGACTAAGACCCATGTCTTGCTATCAGAGAAGTCAAAAAAAGGAAGGGGACTGCCTCAAGGCTTACTCAGCTGCCCGTGTGGATGTGTTCAAGCTGAGGCTAGGTGACCAGGTGTCAAAAATGTGGTCAAAGTGATTCCTGATGTAGGAAGTTGGACCAGATGAGTAGCTTTCAGCTGGATACAGAGGAGGTGGTGGGCAGGGCTCGGGGTCTGCACACTCTTACAGTTACCACAGCACTTCCTCTTTTGACTGCTTTATATATTTGGGTTCCTGAAGAATAGAACATTTAGCTATTTAAAATAAGAGGGTTTTTGTTGTTGTTGTTGCTGTTGTTGTTGTTTTTTAAGCTGCTGGCCTGGATGACCTTTTGAGACCTCTTTGAACTTTGGGGCTCCAAGTCGATGATTCAGAATTACCTGTGACCTTGTGTATTTGTCAGAACTCTTTTTGGTTGCAAGTGTCAAAACTCCTCTCAATGTGGCTAAAGCACGAGTGAATTTAAGTGACCTGAGAAGCCTGCAGGGCTGTTGTGGTAGTTCACAGAACTGGAAAACAGAGTACAGCGGCCATGGCCTCCGGGACTAGAACCAGCAACCCAGGGCTGCCCGGACTCTCTTTCTTTGTCTGACTCTTGCCTCTGCTCTTCTCACTTCTCTCTGTGTTGGCCTCTGGGGCACATGGCAGCCAGCAGCCCCAGCTGTGGGAAAGGGATTTGGCTCAGGTCATCCGTCTGGGCCCACACTTTGAGCTCTCAGTCACCTCTGGCCATTTAGAAGATGGGGAAATGGGCCAAGTTTCAACAACAACAACAACAAAAATGGAACAGGGGAGCTGAGAGTGGTGGCATGTGCCTATAATCCCAGCTACTTGGGAGGATGAGGCTGGAGGACGGATGGAGGCCAGGAGTTTGAGGCCAGCCTAGGCAACATAGTGAAAATGCCTCTCTCCTGACCCTATCTCTACAAAAAATATATATTTAAATTAGCCCAGCATGGTGGTGCATGCCTGTAGACCTAGCCACTTGTGAGGCTGAGGCAGAAGGGTTGTTTGAGCCTAGGAGTTTGAGGTTACAGTGAGATATGATCATACCACTGCACTCTGGCCTGGATGACAGAGTAAGACCCTGTCTCTAAACAAAAAAACAAACAGGTTGGGTGCGGTGGCTCACGCCTGTAATCCCAGACTTTGGGAGGCCAAGGCGGATGGATCACTTGAGGTCAGGAGTTTGAGACCAGCCTAGCTAACAAGGTGAAACCCTGTCTCTACCAAAAAACATAAAAATTAGCTGGGTGTGGTGGCACGCGCCTGTAATTCCAGCTACTCGGGAGGCTGTGGCACGTGGGTCGCTTGAACCTGGGAGGCAGAGGCTACAGTGAGCCGGGATGGTGCCACTGCACTGTAGCCAGGGTGATACAGCAAGACTCTGTCTCAAAACAAACAAACAAACAAACAAACAAGGAATAGGGTTCCTCAGTTTAGGGGCTGGTGAAAAAGAACACTGAACAGAAAGACAAGAGATTTGAATTTGAGTCCCCAAATCTGCTTGTGCTGCTGATCAGCTGCAAGCCAGAAGTGTCTTTTCAAAAGGTAGATCCAACTGTGTCACCCCTCTCCTTGGATCATTTCAGTATCCCCAGAGAATGTTCACATCTCTCGCCAAGGCCAGCAAGCTCCTATGCGTCTGCCTCGCTCTGTAGCTGCTCTTTGCACCTCTCTTCACCTCGTGACTCTGGCAGTTTCTTACAGGTTTCAGGCTTCTTTGCAAAAGTTGTCCCCTTTTCTGGAGTACCTGTTCCCTTCTCCCTTTTTGAGCCAGTCCTTACTCTTTCCTACTGGTTGCATCTTCACCTCTTTGGTGAAGCTTTCCCTGATTGCAGGTAGGTCAGACCTTTTTGGTACGCACCCTCAATGCACTCTAACTTCTCCAAAGCACTTCTCCCTGTGAAAATGAATAATCACAGTTAGGCTGCCCATTAGACTGTAAGCTCTGCGAAGGGCCAGGTACCTTATTTGCCTTGTTCATCTGTGTCCACAAACCTAGCAGAATGCTTAGTACATAGTGAGAGCCCATTAAGTATTTATTTATTTTATTATTATTATTTTCAATCCTGCTCCTTCTGTACGTTGAGGATGTATTGATGGACTCAATGAGAGTCTGAGAACCCATTCTGGGCCTCCATTTTCCCATTCGTAAATGTCAGGATTGTGTAGGTGTCAAATTCTGTGATTCTAAGAGTCTTCAACGTGAAGCACCTGGGTAAAGAGGGAGCTAGTATCAGTGGGTGGAATTTGGTTAAATCCCAGAGGGTGTTGCATTTTATTTGAAGCTTATGAAAGAAAAGGCTAGCTGGGGCCATCTGATCTGGTAACAGGTGGACTCAAAAATGAAGAGGAGAAGTTCACTTAAAAAGCAGCCCTGCCTGCAAAAAATACTCACACTCCTTCCCTGAAGAAGGCTGTCACTGGTTTCTCTCTCTGGCTCTGACATATGCTTCAATCCCTCGCTCCTAAACGTGGTTGATATTCAGAGCTTGCTCCATGTGAGGAGAGCTGCTGTGAGAACTGCAAACAGTTTCTCTGAGAGCAATTAGCAGAGGAAGAATTCGGCATTGCCTTCAGGCCCAGAGTCTTTGTACTGTGTGTCAGTGGTTCAAATCTGGACACCACAGGCTCAGAGGAAGACAGTAGCCCTGGTTGTGCTGCAGAGAGACAGGGGCTTCTGAGGGTTTGACTATAATAAAGAACCTACTAGCTCAACAATAGGTGGGCATTTGTCTTGCCTGCAGTGTAGTCTCTGGAGACTGGGTTCAAATCCTGCCTCTGACCCTTACTACTTATGCAATCTTGAACAAATAATTGAACCTCTCTGGGCCTCAGTTTCCCCATTTGTAAAATAAGGATAGTTATAGTACCTATTTCTTTTTTTGGTATTTATTTATTTATTTATTTATTTAGAGACATAGTCTTGCTCCGTTGCCCAGACTGTCCAGTGGCCCAGACTCAGCTCACCTCCGCCTCCCAGGTTCAAGCATTCTCCTGCCTCAGCCTCCCAAATAGCTGGGATTACAGGCACCTACCGCAACACCTGGTTAATTTTTGTATTTTTAGTAAAGATGGAGTTTCACCATGTTGGCCAAGCTGGTCTCGAACTCCTGACCTCAAGTGATCCACTCACCTCGGCTTCCCAAACTGTTAGGATTACAGATGTGAGCCACCGTCCCCGGCCTGGGATGGTAATAGTACCTACTTAGTATTGTAGTGAGAAGTAAATGAGCTACTTTGTGTAAAGTTCTTAAAATGGTTCCAGGTTCATACTAAGCATCATATAAATATTTCTAGTAGTATGTTATGAAAAAGCTTCTCAATGCCTAATCTGGTATCAGACAACTGGACTAGTACTTCTCAAATGATGGTATTAATAGTAATAATTCAGTTTCCTTTAATTCAGCAATTTTTGAGCTATATGGCAGGTGTAGTGCTTGGCACTGGGGATTCCAACATGAATAAGAAATGCCTTGAACTTTAGAAAACAACAGATGTGAACAAATATAGATAGTATAATGTACTGGGTGGAGTAGTGGGGTGGCCTTTGTCTATACTGCTGGCGCCCCAAGTGGTTAGCCTAGGTGATGAAGCTCCTAGCCAGGGGTCAGGAAATGGTTGTTTTTTTATTTATGCTATCTATTTCAGTGAAGATTTCTCCCCTCATATCTTGTATCATTTTTTAAAATTTCCTTAAATTGGACTTCACTTTTCTCTGGTGCCTCCATGATTAGTTAAATAATCGACCTTCTGAATTCTTTTTTTTGGCAATTCATGGATGTCTTCTTAATTTGGATCCATTGCTGGTGAGCTAGTGTGATTTTTTGGGGAGTGTTTAAGAACCTTGTTTCGTCTTTCTGGTTTGAAAGAATTGTCTTTCTTGTTCCTTTTCATGTGGGTAGGCTATGTTAGAGGAAGATCTGGGGCTCAGGATGCTATTCAGATTCTTTTTTTTTTTTTTGAGACCGAGTCTTGCTCTGTTGCCCAGATTGGAGTGTTTGGAGTGCAGTGGCATGATCTCAGCTCACTGCAACCTCTGCCTCCCAGGTTCAAGCAATCCTCCTGCCTCAGTCCCCCTAGTAGCTGGGACTACAGACACGTGCCACCACGCGCAGCTGATTTTTCTATTTTTAGTAGAGGTGGGGTTTCACCATGTTGGCCAGGCTGGTCTCAAACTCCTGACCTCAGGTGATCCACCTGCCTCGGCCTCCCAAAGTGCTGGGATTACAGGCATGAGCCACTGCACCCGGCCTGTTCAGAATCTTTTGTCCCACGGAGTGTTCCCTTGATGTAGTACTCTCCCCCCTTTCCTAGGGATGTGGCTTCCTGAGAGCCGAACTGTAGTGATTGTTATTTCTCTTCTGGATCTAGCTACCCAGGAGGGCTACCAGGCTCCGGGCTGGTACTGGAGGTTGTCTGCACAGAGCCCTGTGATGTGAGCTGTCCTCGAGTGTCTCAGTTGTGGATACCAGCACAGTATTTGGGCTGTCTCCCAGGTTCTGCAGGAGCAATCTGCTCCTTCAGAGGATCTGTGGATTCTCTTCACTTTCCCGATATATTCCTTCAGTAGTTCTGTTGCAAAAGTTCACGATGCGAGTGTCCACACGCTGGTCTGTCAAGCGGCAAGCTTGTCCTGCCTTCCATCTTCTCCGGGGGTCAGGAAATGGAACGGGGGGCGTTTAGCAAAGGAAGAATGTTGCATGTTGAGAGAAGATGTAGCCCTGTGAAGGGTCATGCCTCATCAGGGAAGGTCATGACTCACAGTCTAGGGACAGGTGAGTAGTGGGTTATAAAGGGCTGTGTATTTCTCCGTGGTAAATGATGCTCATAGAACCCCACCAGGCCTATCCTGGACTGTGGGCATCACAGTTGTGGGAAAATTAGAACTGACCTAAACGTTCAAAGTGAGCACTTGGTTGAGTGACTTGGTGTTCACTGTAGTGCTTAACAGCAAAGTGATAGGTTTATTTCATGGAACAGTCCTCAAGATACATTTTTGAACAAAAAAAGCGATATGAAAGAGCATAATCCTAATTTTTGCATTAAAATAATAAAAATGGGATTACCCTTATTCAGTCCCAGAACCACTATTACTAGCTGTGTGATCTTGTACAAGTTCCTTAACTTTGACTTATCTCAGCTTCTCAAGCCATAACATTAGGATGATGAAGAGTCATTACTTCATAGAGCTATTGTGATGTCAAATTAAATAATCCACATGAAGCACTGAACCTAAGTCTTGGCATGAATGAGGCACACAGTAAGTGATTGCTTTTATCCTTACATGTACAGAGAAAAAATTCCGGGTCAATGTACCTCAGAATAGTCTTAATAGCTCTCTAAGCAATTGGATTAGAAATTATTGTAGTTTTCTTTTTGTATGGCTGTATTTTCTAAATTGCCACAGTAAGCATAAATTACTTGTGTAAAAAGAAGAAAGAAAATGAGTCTTGATTGTTGTCCTGCTCCTAGCTGTGCCTAGCATATAAATATTTTTGCACAGTAAATGTTTTTAGAGTATATGCATAGTAAATATTTTTAAAGTAATTGATTGGATATTCATATGGCCAGATCATACAATTTAAGAGGCTTCATTCACATCAAAATACAGTTCTTAGCTGGGTGCGGTGGCTCACGCCTGTAATCCCAGCACTTTGGGAGGCCAAGGCAGGCAGATCACCTAGGGAAAGGAATTTGAGACCAGCCTGGCCAACACAGTGAAACCTCATCTCTACCAAAAAAAAAAAAAAAAATTAGCTGGGCCCAGTGACGGCCCCTGTAATCCAGCTACTCAGGAGGCTGAGGCAGGAGAATCACTTGAACCCAGGAGGTGGAGATTGCAGTGAGCCGTGATTGCACTGCTGTACTCCAGCCTGTACAACAGAACAAGACTCCATCTCAACAAACAAACAAACAAACAAACAAAAAACAGTTCTTTAGTTTGCTAAGGATTACCACACTTAAAGTTTAAACAAGTTTTAAAAATAAATGATGTCCTATATTCTTTCAGTATTGTTTCATGAATCATTTACAAAAAACTGGAATCTTCAAGTTTAGAAGCTGTTTTCTATTAAAGATTACATTTTTAATTTAATTGATATCAGTTGCATTAGTGGGGACTCTGAGATACAAATTGCAGACATTCAAATGAAACTGGTTTAAGCAATAAGAACAGAAAGATTTATTTGGGTTCTTATAAATAAGAGTCCCTAGATATTTGGTCTTTTGAGGGGAACAGATGATTTAATCATGCGTCTCTAATTCTATACAATAAATGAGACGGCTGCTGGTGGCCCCAGTGTTACAATTTGAGAAAAAAAGAGATATTTTGAATAGCTGTAGTAAGGTCCCAGGGAAGCCTCTGATTGGTCAATGGGTCATGTGGCCACCTTTGGGTGAAGGTTGGGGGTAATGAACTGAATATATTAATATGAAATGAGATGAGGGATGGAGCTCAAAGAAAATATTGTTGATCAGACCACAAAACAAATGGTCACTATGCATGAATAACCAGGCACCTCATTTCCAGAAGAAGGTTCTTCATAAGGGTCTTTGACTTCATTGGAAAAGCAAAGCTACATAAAATGCAAGAAATTATGATTTTATTGACAAAATTGAGCACCATACAGATTCTAGTCTTTCTGGATTATGGGGAGAAAAATGGTAGAAAGATAAGTATTGGAATAATGCCTCATGATTAGCCATTGAATATTTGTGTCATACAGAAAATCTAACTTTTAGTCTTTGATCTGCCATTTATAGACATCTCCAGGCCCCAGTTAAGTCTTTGGTAAAATTAGAGAGCTGGCTTTGATGATGTATAATATCTGTTTGCTTGAAGATGCTACGATTCCAGACATCAGTACACAAAGACAAATTCTGTCTGAATTTCAAAGTAACTCTCATTTTCACAGGCCTATAATGTTCTAAATGATATTAACCTTCAAGGAGTAATTTCACAGAATGAATTCTTAGGAAGCAAAGAACATTATGTAACTCAATAATAGTAGCTATAATTATTGATTATGCACTGTGCTGAATAATCACTCCCTACCTTTACATAGTTTATTTCATTTGGCCTTCACAACAATTCTGAGAGGTAGTATAGTAGGTAAAATAATGTTCCCCTAGAATGATGTCCACATCTTATTCCCAGCACTTGTGAATATGTTAGGTTATATGGCAAAGAGGAATTAAGCTTGCAGATGAAATGAGTGATGCATCTGGCCTTGAGAAGGGGAGATTATTCTGGATGGTCCCAAGGTAATCACAAGGGTTCTTACAAGTGAAAGAGGGAGGTAGGAGGGTCAGAGGCAGAGAAGGAGATGTGATGACAGAAGCAGAGTTTGGAGCAATGCAATTGTTGCTGAATTTCAAGATGAGAGCAGTCCATGGGCCAAGGAATGCAGGTGACCTCTGATAGCAAGAACATGAATTCTCCTCCAGAAGGAACACGGCCCTGTAGACACGTAGATTTTGGACCAGTGAGACTAATTTCATCTGACCTCCAGAACTGTAAAATAATAAATTTGCCTTGTTTCAAGCCGTTAAGTTCATGGTAATTTGTTGTAGTGGCAATAGGAAATGAATAGAGGTAGATATTAAAAACTCAAGTTACTGGCCGGGTGCGGTGGCTCACGCCTGTAATCCCAGCATTTTGAGAAGCCGAGGCAGGCGGATTACCTGAAGTCGGGAGTTCGAGACCAGCCTGACCAACATGGAGAAACCCCCTCGCTATTAAAAATGCAAAATTAGCAGGGCATGGTGGTGCATGCCTGTAATCCCAGCTACTTGGGAGGCTGAGGCAGGAGAATTGCTTGAACCTGGGAGGCGGAGGTTGTGGTGAGCTGAGATTGCACCATTGCACACCAGCCTGGGCAACAAGAGTGAAACTCCATCTCAAAAAAAAAAAAAAAACAAAAACACACACACACACAAACAAACAAACAAAAACTAAGTTACTGAGGAGAACACAGTCATAGAAAATGTAAGTGATGTGCCCAAGGTTACGCAGCTACTAAATGGTAACACTAGAATTTGAGCTTGGGGCTGGGCGCGGTGGCTCATGCTTGTAATCCCAGCACTTTGGGAGGCCAAAGAGGGCAGATCACTTGAGGTCGGGAGTTCAAAACCAGCCAGGCCAAAATGGTGAAACCCTGTCTCTAAAAAAATACAAAAATTAGCCAGGTGTGGTGGCAGGTGCCTGTAATTCCAGCTACTGGGGAGGCTGAGGAAGGAGAATCGCTTGAATCCAGAAGGTAGGGGTTGCGCTGAGCTGAGATCACACCACTGCACTCCAGCCTGGGTGATAGAGTGAGTGACTTTGTCTCAAAAAAAAAAAAAAAAAAAAAAAAGTGAGCTTGAATGTGCTTGAATTTAAAGCCCATGCTCTTAACCACAGCGCTGTAATTTTTTTCCTACAACATCCAGAGTGTGAGTATTGTATTTTTTGAGTGCCAAGTGTACGATACAATGTTGGGCCCTGCAGGTCACAAAGAAGCACACAAACATAATCCCCAGCCTCAGGGAATTTATGATCCTGTAGTGGGTTAACGATGAAACAGTATTACTTCCCTTTTATTGGAAGTACTGAGGCCCAGGCCCTTCACATATGTAATCTAAGCACTATTGCCCTTATCTTGAAAAGGAAGGCTCTGTTATGGGCTGAATTATGTCCCTCCAATCCCAAATTCCTAGTCGAAGTGCTAACTCCCAGTATTCCAGAATGTGTCTGTATTTGGAGACATGGCCTTTAAAGAATTAATTAAGGTAAGATGAGGTTATATGTGTGGTTCTAATCCGAGATGACTAGTGTCTTTATAAAAAGAGGAGATGAAGACACAGACACACACAGAGGGAAGCCCTAGCCGAGGACAGAGGCCTCAGAGGAAACCCACCCTGCCGATACTTTGATCTTAGATTTCTAGCCTCCGGACTCCAAGAAAATAAATGTTTGTTGTTTAAACCACCTAGTCTGTGGTATTTAGCTACGGCAGCCCTAGGAAATGAATATACTATCCATAAGTAAATGGACTTACTGTTAGCCAAGCTACACAGATCAGAACTAGAAGAGATGTTTACTTTGGGTTTCAGTGGCTAATTCTAAATCAGGGGTAAGGAATTCAGGAGTGACTTCTCTACTCTAGTCAATTCATTTCCTACCACTTCAGTGAGTGCAAGGCCTTGGGTCTCAGCACTCTAGGAGCCCAATGTGACCTCTCTCTGTTGTTTGAATCTTTCCTTTTCTTCTCTTCATATCCCATGCTCCCCTCAGTCTATTCAATTTCTTTTTTTTGAGACGGAGTCTTGCTCTGTTGCCCAGGCTGGAGTGCAGTGGTGTGATCTCGGCTCACTGCAACCTTCGCTTTCGGCGTTCAAGCGATTCTCATGTCTCTGCCTCCCAAGTAGCAGGGATTACAGATGCACACCACTGCGTCTGGATAATTTTTGTATTTTTAATAGAGACGGGGTTTCGCCATGTTGGCCAGGCTGGTCTCGAACTCAGGTGATCCGCCTGCCTCAGCCTCCCAAAGTGCTGGGATTATAGCTGTGAGCTACTGTGCCCAGCCAGTCTATTCAATTTCTTTACCCACCTCCTTTCATGTAGGGTCTAGCCTTTTCTTTTATTTAATGTCTAGAGTGGCTTCTGTGTCTAGTTCTACTAGATGGCATCTGAATCTTTTTTTTTTTTTTAACTTACTTTTTTTTTTCTTTTTTTGAGATGGAGTCTCACTCTGTCGCCCAGGCTGGAGTGCAGTGGCGTGATTATGGATCACTGTAACCTCCACCGCCCAGGCTCAAGTGATCCTCCCACCTAAGCCTCCCAAGTAGCTGGGACTGAAGGGTGTGCCACCTTGCCCAGCTAATTTTTGAATTTTTTGTAAAGACAGGACAGGGTTTTGCCATGTTGTCCAGGCTGGTCTCGAACTCCTGGGCTCAAGCATGCACCTGCCTTGGCCTCCTAAAGTGGTGGGATTACAGACGTGAGTCACTGTTCCCAGCCTGGGGCTTGAATCTTAAAGGCAATGTGGGGAGGGGATAATAATTTTGCACTGTAGTCTAGTTTTAGAGTGAATTATCAGCCATTTGGAGTGGCTTACCCCTGTAATCCTAGCGCTTTGGGATGCCAAGGTGGGAGGGTCACTTAAGGCCAGGAGTTTGAGACCAACCTGAGCAACATAGCGAGACCCCTATCTCTATGTTTAAAAAAAAAGAAGAAAAAAAGAAACTCTTTTATTTTTTTAAAAAATAGAGTAAATTATCTAGAAAGGAATCAATCAGACTTTCACACCAAAGATTTGCCTTCTGTTGATAAGTCTCCTATACCTCCCATCTCCTTCTTTTTGAGTCTCTGTCCGCTTATTTAAATATATTTGCTAAGGTGTGTATCATTCAGGAGAAGCTAGGTTTTGCTGCAGTAACAACTTCCAATTTCATTGGTTTAACACAACCAAATTCATTTCTTATTCACACTATATATGTGACGTGGGCTTCAGAGGCCTCTAGTTATTGTAGTCCCTGGGGAATCCAAGTTGCTGGAGTTTTCATCTACACATCCTTGATGGCTTAGATAGGAAAGGAGGGCTTGGAAAATTATACTGGCACATACAAGCTTTCACCTGGAAGGACACACACCACTTCCACTCACATTTTATTGGTCAAAGCAAGCCAAATACTTGCACCTTACTTCAAAGAAGACAGGGAAGTGTAATCCTACTGATATGGTTCAGCTGTGTCCCCACCCAAATCTCATCGTGAATTGTAGTTTCCATAATCCCTATGTGTCATGGGAGGGACCCTGCAGGAGGTAACTGAATCATGAGGGCATATACCCTTGTGCTGTCCTCATGATAGTAAGTGAATTCTTAAAAGATCTAATGGTTTCATAAGGGGCTTTTCCCCCTTTGCTAGGCACTTCTGCTTGCTGCTGCCATGTGAAGAAGGGCATGTTTGCTTCCCCTTCTGCCATAATTGTAAGTTTCCTGAGGCCTCCCTAGCCATGTTAAACTGGGAGTCAATTAAACCTCTTTCCTTTATAAATTACCCAGTCTCTTTATTAACAGCGTGAGAATGAAACAGACTAATATACCTCCTGTGTGCCCAAAAAAAGAGAATGCAAATATTTGCAAACCTTCCTGATAGCCACTCTGAGGGTGCTTTTGATGGCAAGTAACAAAAGATCTGTCTGGAAGTGACTAAAACAATGAGGATATTTATTATCTTATATTGGACATTTGCCAGCTTGGTTCATTCACTGGCCTAATGATATCATCAAGCACCCAGGTTCCTTCTGTTTTCTATCCTCCCAGTCTCAATTTGTTGCCTTAACCTCATAGGATGGCTCTCTTCATGGTCTGAAGTGGCTGCCTTCTTTCATGTGTCATGTAGAGATTGTTAGAGTAGTTAGCTAGGCAGACATGAGCAGGGCAGGAGAGGCCCCTGCCCCAGGAATGTAAGCCAACCATCAGGTGTTGGTCAGCTGGTTGTTAAACCATCTCTAAAATAATAATTGGTCAGAGCTGGTGCCAGGGAAAAGGAGTCTCTCAATAGACAGAAAACACCTGAAGCTGATGATCACCAGCTTCCTGATAAGATCTCAGGAGTTGGGCAAGTCAGCTCAAGCATGCACACTAAGAAGCAAAATGGCGGAGTTTAGCTGGTATATAACCTTCCTCTAGAAACACTTGACTGGTAAGGGAAAAATGCCTCAAATGAGCATGTGCATAACTTCAGTAAACAGACTATGCATACAGCCCCTCCCAAGTACTGGCAGGCCACTGGGCATGTGGAGAGCCCACCCTAAGGAAAAATCAGGGGAGAAGAAATGCAAACCCCAGAACCACGCCAATGTATAAAACTCCAAGTCAAGGGTCAGATGAGCAGGTGCTTGGATCTCTCAAGTTGCCCGTTTGGTCCTCTTCCAAGTGTACTTTACTTTCTTTTGTTCCTGGTCTAATACTTTGTAATAAACGTTCATTCCTGCTTTAAAACTTGCCTCAGTCTCTTCCTCTGCCTTATGCCCCTTGGTTGAATTCCTTCCTCTGACGAGGCAAGAATCGAGTTGCTGCAGACCCATATGAATTCACTACTGCTAACAAGATGACAACATCTAGGGATAGAAAGGGAAACATATCTATATTGTTTTCTTTTCTTTCTTTCATTCTTTTTCTTTTTTCTTTTTTTGAGACAGGATCTGGTTCTGTAGCCCAGGCTGGAGTGCAGTGGTACGATCTTGGCTCATTGCAGCCTTGACCTCCCAGGCTCAAGTGATCCTCCTGCCTTAGTCTCCTGGGTAGCTGGGACTACAGGCTTGCACCACCACACCCAGGCATTTTTTTTTTTTTTTTTTTTTTTTTTTAGAGAAGGGTCTCCCTATGTTGTTGGGGCTGGTCTCAAACTCCTGGGCTCAAGCAATCCACCCGCCTTGACCTCCCAAAGTGCTGGGATTACAGGCATGAGCCACCATGCTCAGCCCTTGTTTTCTTTTTTTTTTTTTAAACAATGAAAACCTTTCCAGAGGCTTCCCAGCGAATTTTCTTCTTGTCTCATTGGCCAGAATTGTATCACATGCCCTTGTTTCAACTACCCACTTAACAGCATTAAGACCTGCAGGACTGGCTTAAATGAGAAAAAATTTATTCCCTAAGACTTCCTAGGAGGGTAGCCCTACAAAATAAAGGACATGGTCACTTAAAGGAGAGTGAACCAAACTGGAATTCTGTTTTTAATACAGTAGGTGTGTGGAATTGCGGTTGGGTAGGAAACCAGCAGTATCTGCTATCCCCAGTGAGTGTGGGGAGGCAAGAGGGAAAGCCGTTCTGCCACACACGTCTGAGCTCACTGAATCACCACATAAACTTATGAAGTAGGTCCTTGTCCTGTTTCACAGATAAGACATGAGACATAAGACACATAGAGGTCTACCTGACTCCGAAGTCCTGCTTGCTACTCCTGGCCTGACTCTCTGTGCAGCAACTACAATTACAGAATGGAACGTCAGAATCAATTTTTAAAAATCCTCCAGGGAAGGCAAAGGAAGAGGTGAATCCCCACTTTCAGTTAATCAAGGATTAGCCCTGGTATAAATAGAATTTCCATGATCAAATTGGCTGATCACCGAATTCCCTTACTGACGTCAGTCAAAGATCCCTTTATAACAAGGGACAGTGCTCACTTTGTGGGAGGAAAAAAGAGCAGGTGTGTTAATCTGCAACTTTATCCAGGACTAAATTTACCTTTAAAAGGAATGCAGACAAGTTGTCTTTGAAGCAACTCTGTATTATTCCAGGGTCGAGGCAAAAATCCTCTGTGATTCTCTCCCCACCAATTTTCTTATTAGCCTCATCTCCATAAGAAAAATTTGCATCAGTTTAAAATTCAAACCCTCCTGGCTGAGTGCGGTGGCTTGTGCTTGTAATCCCAGCACTTTGGGAGGCTGAGTCAGGTGGATCACTTGAGATCAGGAGTTTGAGACCAGCCTGGACAACATGGTGAAATCCTGTCTCTACTAAAAATACAAAAAGGTAGCCAGGTGTGGTGGCACACACCTGTAATCCCTGTTACTGCAGAGGCTGAGGAAGGAGAATTGCTTGAACCCGGGAGGTCGAGGTTGCAGTGAGCCGAAATAGTGCCACTGCACTCCAGCCTCGGCAACAAAGTGACACTCTGTCTCAAAAATAAATAAAACAAACAAACAAACAAATAAATAAATACATAAATAAAATTCAATCCCTCCCTCAGCCTTTGCTGATAGATGCACTGGCAAATGTTGTCAGAGCCCACATCTAAGAAATGCAGTTGGTGGGCTGGGGTGAGGAAATGTGGCAAGCAGCTCTCAGGAGGCTCCGGGGTGGAAGAGAAAGTGCTCACCAAGGGCTGAGCTGACCTCCAAGTTGAATCGCTCAGTCTGCATGGAGCGGCTTGCTGCCCACTGCCAGGCTGGGCACTTGATTTCAGACCTCTGGCCAGGTCATAAAGAAGCCCAGGCTGGCGCCACAGCTCATGCTGATGATTCCAGCACTTTGGGAGGCTGAGGTGGGAGGATCACTTGAGCCTAGAAGTTTGAGACCAGCCTGGATAGCATAATGAAACCCCATCTCTATGTTATAACAAGCAAAGAAGACAAAGCACCAAAAGCAAAGAAGCCCTGACACGGGTCTTGCCCATACCTACTAGGTGGCTTTACCCTTTCTCAAGGCCCTCCTAAGTACCAGGCACTGGGTTAAGCACATTACTTACATCATCACACATAATTCTTATTCCCACCCTCAGAGTTAGGTGATTTTCCTATGGATGAGTAAACCAAAGCTCATGGCAGCAACGTATCCAAAGGCACAAGGAGATGGCAGAGGTGGGATTTTAGCTCAGGTCTGGTTGCAAGCATAAAGCTCGTAAATCCTGTGCCCTACTTCCTCTGCTTACCTATAAGAACTCAATTATATTTTCAGGTCCCCATGAAACATCTACCAGGTGGATATGATATGACTCAATCATAACAATTCAGAGAAATTAAAAAGATTTGCCCCAAGTGACACAGGTGGTAAGTGGTGGAGCCGGGATTTGAACCCGGATCTGAGTAGCCCTACACCCAGAGCTGCCTCTGTCCATGAATATCTTCCCCCATGAATTGCCTCCCTTAGTTTATGCTGCTGATCCCACTACTCCCCGTGCCTGTGCGTCCTTCCACGTGGAGAGCCAGCTTCTTTATAACAGAGAATTAACACATTTTAAAAGTCAGGAGAGGGGAAGATTATGTTTGATATTATAAGCTGGTTTTCAGATGTAGATGTATATGAATTATTTTTCCCTCTCTCTGAAATAGTTTTGGGTTTTCTAAAGTAGTCTTCTGCTATTAAAAATGCCCCATCTATTTTCCCAAGGTCTCTTCAGGTCGGTATATTTAAAAAAAGAAAGACTTTAACTTGTCACTCAGCTCTCATTTTGTATGAATCATAGCAGGACTCAATGTGGGGAAACAGCCTTGTTCTAAGAACCAGTAATAGAAGCTGGGGTTTGTCACCTTCACGGCTGCATTTCAAATCCCACTTGGGTGTTTGTTTGGGGCCCATGTGATGGTACATCCTTGACCCAGGGAGAACTGAGCAATTGGGCTGTAGCCACCCCAGCAGACAGGTGCCCAAGTCACAGAGGCAGCTGCCTCTGTGATCAGACCCTGGGCAGAGGCCAAAGAGAAAGAATTGTTAGAGGAATGGCTCTTTCTCCCTTCTTAGATGATACTTCTGAGTCGGGGTAATAAAATAACGACAACAATAATAACAGCAGCTAACAGTCATTAAACACTGCTGTAATTATTCTCAGTAGTGTTGTGCTATTGTCACTACGTTAATTAACTAATTCAACCATCAAAATACACTATTAGTAGCAATTATTCTTACAACAAAATGTGGTGCTTAGAGGTCAGACAAAGATCTCTAAGCCAAGAGACCTAAGTTTGACTCTTACTGTTACCTCTTGCTGATCAGGTGAGTCTGGGAAGTTACTTAAGTTAGGCCTCAGTTTTTCTCATCTGTAAAATGGAGACAATAAAAGTATCTGTTCCATAGAGTTATTGGGAGTAGGATTAGATAGAATCATGGATATAGTTCTTGGCTCAGAGTGAGGGCTCAATGATTGGAAGTTGATATGTGGCCTACTAGTTAGGATAAAAAAAATTTGGAAGTGATCATTAGTTATTGGAAGTAAAATGCTGGCAAACTCAGATAGGCCCTACAGCCATTTCTGTACCTTCAAGAAGAGTTAGCTTTCTAGGATCAACCACTCTGTCTGTAAACACCTAAAAGAATCTGAACTTCCCATGAATGATGATGTGGAAGGAAAAAGAATGAAGTAATCTCTAGAAACAAACTATGGTTTCTTGCCCATGAACCAGAAAACGATGCTCAGCTATCTTGGTTAGTAGATTTTAGCTCGGCAGGGTTTTGCGTGGTGGTGGTGGTGGTGGTGGTGAGGGTGAGGTGGTCTAGGACACAGGAGGTAGGGAGAAATCTGTTTCTTTTGGTTTCCATTTCTGCCTTGGATTTAGTACCAAATGTATTTTCTCACCAGCAAGATCAAACAGATGGAAAAAAATAGTCAGACCTGTGCCCGACATGGCTCATGACATCCTGCTGGATGGCACGGAGGAGGGGAAAATAAATCAAAGTAGTCGCTACCACAGCCTTTCGCATCTTAGAGGAGAGGACAACATAAACCTTTTCTGCGAGCTAGGCCCTGAAATAGGGTAAGAAATTGCTGCAAAATGAATATTCAGTCAGGAATGTCAGTGGCCTGGTTTTCTTAAGAGTGGAGCTTGTTTATAGATCTGATTATCTTTTAGGACAAACCCAGTAATCCCTGCTGTGAAGTTGTGGGCTCCTTCTCCCTTCCCATCCATTTTCCTTTCTGTTAACACCCGCTGAGGGCTAACCCTGCGCCAGGCACAGAGCTACAGCCCCGAGGATGCGGGATCACGGATTCGACATAGTGCCTGCCCTCAAGCATGTACAGACTAGGGGAAGAGATGGACACTGAACAAATTACTACCCCAAAAACCACAGTGAGAGATGCCAAGAAGGAGGCACCTACAACAGGTAAGGATAAGAGTGAGTGAAGGCCACCCCGCCTAGTCTGGGGGTTCGTGGACAACATCTCTGAGGAAGTGATATTTGAGCCAGGACCTGAAGGGTGAGCAGAAATTAGTCAGGCAAAGAATGGGTTGTGGAAGATGTGGTTGGGGAAGCTTAGTATTTCTGAGACATAAGGAAATGGCCAGTGTGGCTGAAGCTCTGAACACAAAGGGGAGAGTGATATGGTGTGGGGCTGTAGAGGTGGCCAGGAGTCTAGGCTGGCCTAATTTCCTCTCACTTTGTGTGTCTCCTCTTTAATTCTTTTTTTTTTTTTCTTTGAGACAAAGTCTCACTCTATTGCCCGGCTGGAGTGCAGTGGCTCAATCTCAGCTCACTACAGCCTCCTCCTCCTTGGTTCAAGTGATTCTGCCTGAGTAGCTAGAATTACAGGTGTGTGCCATGATGCCCAGCGAATTTTTGTATTTTTAGTAGAGATGGGGTTTCATCATGTTGGTCAGGCTGGTCTCGAACTCCTGACTTCAAGCGATCCACCCACCTCAGCCTCCCAAAATGTTGGGATTACAGGTGTGAGCCATGACACCCGGCCTGCTTCTCTTTAATTCTTATGTGTCCAATTCTTAGAGGGGAGGAAGCAGGCCTGCCCTACCTGTCATGGGGCCACAGGTTTTCATGTCAATGGAGTGCTCCCATGGGAGCGCTCTTGAGCTCTCCTCCCAGGGATTTCTGGTGCCCAGGAGCTCTCCGGCTCCTTTGGTCTCTTCTAACCATTGCTGGGGCTGTGTGGCTTTCTCCCAGGGGCTCAGCTGTACTCCCATGTGCTGATCCCAGCGCCTCCTGGCTCAGAGATTTCAGAAGCCTTGGTTCAGTTACTCTGGTGATCTGGCTTCCTCTTCTTGCAAACAGTACTGCCCATGATCTTGTGTCCCAGTAAAGAAACCAAGTCCCCACTTCCTACCCCAGCTCCAGTAACAGGTTCCCCGTCTTGTTTTCATTCATAGTGATGAGAACGGCTACTTTCCATAGGTCCCTTCTTCATCAGTTCATTCAACTAAAGTTGATTGTGTGACTTGGTGTCAAGCACTTAGGGGTACAAAGGTGAGCAAAACTAGAGAGGATCCTGCTCCTGAGTGGCTTACAGGTCACCCGTGCTGCACACCTTCCCTGTGATCTCACTAAAACTTTGCAACAACTGTATTCAGTCTGGGCTGTTATTTGTGCCCATTGTATAGCTGAGGAAGCTGAGTCAAAGAGAGGTTAAACAGTGGGCCTGACTGGGCACTGTGGCTCATGCCCATAATCCCAGCACTTTGGAAGGCCAAGGTGGGCAGATCACTTGAGGTCGGGAGTTCGAGACCAGCCTGGCCAACACGGTGAAACCCTGTCTCTACAAAAAATAGAAAAAAAGTTAGCCAGGTTTGGTGGTGGGCGCCTATAATCCCAGCTACTCAGGAAGCTGAGGCAGGAGAATCTAGTGAACCTGGAAGGTGGAGGCTGCAGTGAGCCGAGATCGCACCACTGCACTCCAGCCTGGGTGACAGAGGAAGACTTCGCGTCAAAAAAAATACAGCGGGCCCAAGGTCACACTTCTCATCAGTGGTGGAGCTGCAATTTGAACCTCTCTGATCCCATCTGATCCCATAGTCCAAGTTCTTTAAAATTATAAAATTTTAAAATATGTTTTATTACTTTTTTATAGAGACAAGGTCTCGCCATGTTGCTCAAGCTAGTCTCAAACTCCTGGGCTCAAGCAATCCTCCTGCCTTGGCCTTTCAAAGTGCTGAGACTATAGGGCATGAGCCACCATGCCTGGCCCCAAAGCCCAGGTTCTTAACCAATGCTCTCTGTCTCCTCCACCCATCTCTTTCTCTCTCTGTGAATTTCTGGAAATATCCTGAGACTGTGATTCTTCTATAACTGGGGCCTTGTCTTGAGAGTAGAATCCTGCTCTATACCCCTTGCTTTCCTGTGGCTACAGCTCACCTTCCTGTTCTTACATGCCCTGTTGTGTCCTGCAGGGCCTCTCTGTCCCACTCATCTCTTTGCCTAGTTTCTTCCTTTTATAGTATATTTCCCTAGCACTGTGAGCTCTTCGGAGCTGGAGTTTCACCTAGTGCCTGAGGCTCAGCCCATAGCTCAAAGGGACAGTTTTTTCTTTTTTTTCTTTTTTTCTTTCTTGGAGGTATCCACCAATCTTTGTAGTCCTCTCCACTCGCCTGCTGCTAACCCTTTGATTCCAAGTTGAGTGATAGGGTATGGGGTGTGGATTGTGGTAACCCAAGGAGCTATTGAAAGACCTGAAGTTCTCCTATGACTTATGACTTCAAGGAAGTGTTTCTCAAAGAGGGTGGTACCATCCTTAGGGGGTGTTTACTTGTGAGGGTACTTTTGGTTGTCACAAGGATTGCAGGGGTGTGGGGGTGGAGATGGGGAAGTCTGATGTCCTACTTGCTTTGAAGGCCAGTGAGAAACTGGCTTATGGGGAAAAAACGGACTTGAATGCCCCAAGATTTGAAATGTCCTACCAGACACTGTACAGATAAAAAACTTCTTTTTCATTTTCTGAACCTAGATCCTAACTCTTTTTTTTTTTTTTTCCGTATAAACACCAATACCAAGCTTCCCAGGAATGCTGCTACTGTGGAAATACAAGGAAGGCCCTTGGACTTTACCATGACTTGTTTGCCATTTTGGAAAATGATGTCATTGACAGCAGCGCCACCCTTGGAATCTGAGCTGATAGTGCCATGCAATTGTACCAGTCGTCACTTATAGCTATTTCATTCATGGAGACTTTATGTATGCCTAATTAACCATTACTTTAAAATAGCAGATTTAAAGTAAAAAGGTCAACAGTATTTTGTTGAATATTGTCTCACTCCTCTGAAATTCAGATGCACTTATTTAAAGTAGGTGGCAAACATCTGACTACTTCACCATCTTCCTGTATAGTCATAGTCATGCTTGAAGATTTTCATACAAAATACATATTGCACTATAAGTTATTTTCATTTCTTTCTCCTTCATATGGCAGCCAAGACTATATTGACTTTCAGAAATTATGTGTATCAGTAGATTTTACTATCTATCAGGTTCAATGCAGGGTAGTAAAGGCAATGCTACAAAAACATTTGTTTTAAGAAATTAGCTGGGCGCAGTGGCTCATGCCTGTAATCCCAACACTTTGGGAGGCAGAGACGGATGGATCACTGAAGGTCGGGAGTTCGTGACCAGCCTAGCCCATATGGTGAAACCCCATCTCTACTAAAAACATAAAAATTAGCTGAGCATGGTGGTGTGCGCCTATAGTCCCAGCTACTCAGGAGGCTGAGGCAGGAGAATCGCTTGAACCCGGGAGGCAGAGGTTGCAGTGAGCTGAGATTGCACCACTGCTCTCCAGCCTGGGCAACAAAGTGAGACTCTGTATAGGGGCTGTGACCAGACTAAGAATCACAGTTTTAAAGAAATAAAATTATTCTTGGCCGGGCGCGGTGGCTCAAGCCTGTAATCCCAGCACTTTGGGAGGCCGAGACGGGCGGATCACCAGGTCAGGAGATCGAGACCATCCTGGCTAACACGGTGAAACAACGTCTCTACTAAAAAATACAAAAAAACTAGCCGGGCGAGGTGGCGGGCGCCTGTAGTCCCAGCTACTTGGAAGGCTGAGGCAGGAGAATGGCGTAAACCCGGGAGACTGAGCTTGCAATGAGCTGAGATCCAGCCACTGCACTCCAGCCTGGGTGACAGAGCAAGACTCCATCTCAAAAAAAAAAAAAAAAAAGAAATTATTCTTTTTTGCAGATGCTTGTGCAGGTAGAAAACTTATTTTTTGAACCTAGATCCTAACTCTTTTTTTAATATAAACACAAACACCAAGCACTACCGTCACCACTGCACTCCAGCCTGGGCAACAGAGTGAGACTTTGTCTGAAAACAAACAAACAAACAAACAAACAAAAAACAAAAAACGAGAACTTGAAGCCATATCGTTTTTTGGTGCTAGAATTTATATACCAAAATACAGGATGATCACATCAAAGCCTGCTTGGCAATCCAGGTGGAAGCATGGAGACCAGATCAGAGCCATTTCCAGTGTCCAGGCAGGAGAAGATGGCAGCTTGGATGACGGAGGTGCTGTGGAGATGGGGAGAAATAGTGGATTTAAGATGTCTTTTGGAGGTAGAACCAATAGGATTTGCTGATGGAGTGATGCGTGTGTGTGTGTGTGTGTGCACGAGTGTGTGTGTGTGTCTGTGTTAGAATGGGATCACTAAAGCATGACACCTAGGATTCATGCCTGAGAAACTATGTGGAAAGTAATCCGATTTATAGAAATAGGGAAGATGGCAAAGAACAAGTTTGGCAGGTAGAAGGGTCAGGGAATTGAGAGTTCCTTTTTGGTTAAATTCATTCCGAAAAGCATATTTGACACTTAAGTGGGGTGTCAAGTAGGCAGTTGTAGTTCTAGGAATGAATTTAGTCTGGAGATGTATTAATATATTTCAAAGTAATCAACATATAATATATTTAAAGCCATGGGAGCAGACATTGGATGGTGGTCATATTTTCCAGGTTTTAAACACCTTTATTGCAAAGGTTTTTGAGTGATGAGAAAAAGAACTTAAAGAGTGGAAAGGGAGAGAAAGAATGCACAAGTCTGATATTATACATAGGCTATGTCTTGCAACAAAACAAGTTTTTGGCGTTTGCAAGCAGCTCTTAGCAGAGCCTTGAGTACACGTCTATGAGACATGGGGCATGCACACCACCTGCTGGTCATTTCTTAGCATTTTCCAACACACCCTTCAGGGCGGAAAGAAGTTTCTAGTTTGTCAAAAGTATGAACTGGGTGGGGTGCTGTGTGACTCGTGCCTGTAATCCCAGAACTTTGGGAAGCCGAGGCAGGGGGAATCACTTGAGCCCAGTAGTTCTATATCAGCCTGGGCGACATGGTGAGACCCCTCCTCTACAAAAAGTAATAATAATAAAAATAGCCGGGCGTGGTGGTGTGCTCCTATATGTAGTCCTAGCTACTTGGGAGGCTGAAGTGGGAGGATCACTTGAGACCAGGAGGTAGAGGCTGCAGTGAGCCGTAATCGCACCACTGCAATCCAGGCTGGGTTACAGGGTGAAACTCTGTCTCAAAAAAGCAAAAGCAAAAGAAATATGTGTTTGAATAGACACCCAATGGAATTAGTAGAACATTCCACCTGCACCCCTCCACCCATCACTAAATTTTTCATTAATTTACTGCTGTGAATTCAAAAGGAAAAACAGGGAATATGCATTAGTAGCACAGGTCTGGCTGTCTTAGAAACATTCTGTTTGGAATGAATCAGACAATGTGGTGTTTTGTATTTTCCCCCTCTCTCTGGGATGGGAGACTGTATCAGCTTATGGGAAGAAAGTCATCCCAGTCAATGAATAATCAAAGGCAAAGCCAACCAGATGATAAATCTTGGCCTTCATCCTGAGAAGCCACCCACTAAGCAAAGTTGAATAAATCTGTTCAGGCTTAGCATATTTTTCAGGGCAATTGGTTGCAGTTTTCTCAGACTCTTTGATTGGTTAAACTTATCTTGGGCCAATTCCAAGCTAATAAAACAGAGAATGAAGTAAGTTCTGATTTTGGCTTAAGTTTCAGGGAAGGGACCATAGCGTTAGCTTTGACAATATTGTGAACAGAGAAAATGTTTGTTCATGCTTTTCTATCCTGAATGCTGAGAACATCTGGGCTTCTGTTATTTTCCCAGATGGTTCCCTTCTCCTTGGAGAGGGCTACAGGTGATTTAGGGAGCACATCACAAAATATCATGTAATTAAACTAATTATGGCTCTGTCGATGCAGGATATTAGCATTTCAAATTATGGGATTAGGAAGCTGTGAAGATAGACAAGAGACACTCTCTGGAAATGGTTAACTGTGAGGATTTAGAGTCAGGAGATCTGGTTTCAAGTTTCTTATTTCCTGTCTTTTTTGTTTGTTTGTTTTTGAAATGGAATCTCACTTTGTTGCCCAGGCTGGAGTGCAGTGGCATGATCTTAGCTCACTGCAACCTCCACCCCCAGGTTCAAGCAATTCTCCTGCCTCGGCCTCCTGAGTAGCTGGGATTACAGGTGCATGCCACCATGCCCAGCTATTTTTTGTGTTTTTAGCAGAGATGGGGTTTCACCATGTTGGTCAGGCTGGTCTCGAACTCCTGATCTCAGGTGATCCACCCGCCTCAGCCTCCCAAAGTGCTAGGATTACAGGCGTGAGCGACTGCACCTGGCTGGTTTCAAGTTCTAACATCTCCACCTATCCACTGTGTGACCTAGAGCAAGTGACTTAACAGCTCTGAGCCTCTGTAAAATGGACATAATGCTACCCACCTCAACAGATTGTTATGAAGCAGAAAAAGAAAATGCCTATGAAGAACCAAGCACAGTGCCTGGTATGTCATGAAGACTCAAAAAAAAAAAAAAAAAAAAAATAGTGGCTACTGTGAGTCAGCCTTCTTTAGTGCCGTATAGCTATGCCCCTGAAAGAAAAAGCCCAGGACGTAGACTTTTTGTGTCCCCACCCAACTGTTACAGATTGCATTGTGTCCCCCTCGCCCACCGCCAGTTCATATGTCAAAGTCCTAACTCCCAGTACCTCAGAATATATTTGGAGGTAGGGTCTTTATGGAGGTAATTAAGTTAAAATGAGGTCATTATGATTAATCAGCATTATTCCAATATGAGCTGTGTCCTTACAATAAGAGGAAATTTAGCCACAGATACAGAAGGAAGCCCATGTGAAGACAGGGAAAAGACAGTTAGTGATCTGCAAGCCAAGGAGAGAGACCTCAGAAAAAAACCAACCCAGAAACTGTGAGAAGTACGTTCTGTTTAGCCACCCAGTCCACGGCACTTTGTTATGGCAGCCCTAGAAAACTCACACATCCACTCCGCCTGGTACTCAGTCACTCATTTTTCTGCAAGTATTTTTTATGTCATGTTCCAGGTCATGAGGATATATGAATGAATACATGGTTTCCATGCTCACGCAGTATATGTTCTCATCAAACACACAAATAAGATAATTCCAATTGACAGTGCAAAAGCCCCAGGTGTATGTGAGCTTGGAGGGTTGAAAGAATAGAGTGGAAACCTGTGTTGATGGAGTAGATCGAGTGAGGGAGAGGGAATATGAGATAAGACTGGGGAGACCAACAGTGTAGACCCAAGTCACCAACCACACGATTTTTTATGCTTGTTTGATTTATGGAAGGCCATAACTAGAACTCAATTCCGCTAACTCCCTGGCCACCAATGTTCTCAGAAATGCCATTGTGATTCTTGTTAAGTGGATCGAGTGACATTGTGGGCTCTGAGAGACACTGCTGATATCCCCCTTTGGGAAAGAAGGACAATTTCCCCAGGTGTTGGGAATGATGCTGGAAGACAACCCTTTGCTGCCAGCCCACTTTGGGGATTGCATTAGCTAAAGAAAAACTGCCTTGCCCTGGGCTGTGCTTCTTTCCAGGCCGGCCCATGTCCAATGACTGGCAGATGTGGTGGCTTAATGACTGACCCCCTATTGCATCTCTCATTGCCTCACAGTTGCCTGGTGCATGGCCAGTCTCCCACTGGGCCGCCTGGAAGATCTCTTGAGTTTGCTGGTTCATCCATTTTCAATTTTCAGTAAGGACATTGTCACAGGTGGGGTTCCTGGAAGGCAGCTTCTGTGAAGACTTCTGACTCAAAACAATTTTTTTTTTGAGATGGAGCCTCACTGTGTTGCCCAGGTTGGAGTGCAGTGGCACAATCTCGGCTCACTACAACCTCTGCCTCCATGGTTCAAGCGACTCTCCTGCTCTGAAGTAGCTGGGATTACAGGTGCCCGCCACCATGCCTGGTTAATTTTTGTATTTTTAATAGGGATGGGGTTTCACCACGTTGTCCAGGCTGGTCTTGAACTTGTGACGTCAAGTGATCCACCTGCCTCAGCCTCCCAAAGTGCTGGGACTACAGGCATAAGCCACCGCCCCTGGCCGGATTTGAAACAATTTGGAATGGCCAGTACAGCTTCAGAGCTGCCTGTGGGGTTGCCTGAGACCTCTGCTGAGACTGCCTGACAGGCCAACTTCTCCATGTCTCTAATCCTCCTATCTTGTCTCTTCCACGAGCATTGTCCTCAAGAGCACTTCCCAGCAAGCATCCTGCTGCAAATCTTCACAGAAGCGGCCTCCCGGGAACCCCACCTGTGACAATGTCCCTACTGAAAATTGAGCATGGATGAACCAGCAAACTCAAGAGATCTTTCAGGCGGCCCAGTGGGAGAATGGCCATGCGCCAGGCAACTTTGAGGCAATGAGAGATGGAATAGGGTTTTTTTTTCTTTTTTCTTGAGATGAAGTCTCGTCCTGTCATCCAGGCTGGAGTCCAGTGGCATGATCTTGGCTCACTGCAACCTCCGCCTCCTAGGTTCAAGCGATTCTCTTGCCTCAGCCTCCCAAGTAGCTGGGATTACAGGTGCTTGCCACCACACCGAGCTAATTTTTGTATTTTCAGTAGAGACAGGGTTTCACCATGCTGGCCAGACTGGTCTGGAACTCCTGACCTCATGATCTTCCCACCTTAACCTCCCAAAGTGTTGGGATTACAGGCGTGAGCCACTGAGCCTGGCAAAATAGGGTTTTTAGAGGAGTTTATGACTCCTCTGGGAATGCTCGCCATACCCACAATCCCTTTGGAGCTGTGCCTTTTGCATGGGCTGCCACAGGACCTTGCAGCTGGGGTTCCAGCTGGTTAGACCAGGGATGGGCACCTGTCTCAAAGGCAATGGTCTCTAGGTCAACCAGCAGCCCAGAAAGCAGCCTTTTGCAAGCGCTCTGTCCAATGGAGAATGTCTGTTCACCTCTCCAGACTCTACCCTTGCTTTCTAGCCACACCGACTCCTGCAGCTTTTCTTTCCCTAAGACATTTCACAGGCCATAGTCTCTACCAGGAACAATCTACATTCTCTGCTTCCTCACGCCTCTTCTCCGTTTGCCAAGCAAACGGCTATGTATCCTTTTGATCTCTGTCTGAAAGTCACTTCATTAACAATCCCTTGCCACTCTCTGACTTCATGCTCTTTGTAGCTTTCCTTCACAGCACTTGCCCCAATTTGTAAACCTCTATGAGTGACTGTTTAATTAGTGTCTGTACACTGGACTAGGTTGCAGGCAACTTGGGAGTCAGACTGCTTGGGAGTCAGTTTTGCTCCCCATTATACAGTAAGTCCTCATAGAACATAGTCAGTAAGTTCTTGGAAACTGTAACTTTAAATGAAATGACCTACAGTAAAACCAATTTGATTGTAGGCTAATTGATATAAACAAGAGTTAAGTTCCTATGATATATTTCTGGTCACAAAAATATCATTGGCTGGGCATGGTGGCTCACGCCTGTCATCCCAGCACTTTGGGAGGCCGAGGTGAGCAGATGACCTGAGGTCAGGAGTTCGAGATCAGTGCGGCCAACGTGGCAAAACCCCGTCTCTACTAAAAATACAAAAATTAGCTGGGCGTGGTGGCACACGCCTATAATCCAAGCTACTTGGGAGGCTGAGGCAGGAGAATCGCTTGAACCCGGGAGGCAGATGTTGCAGTGAGCTGAGATCGCGCCACTGCACTCCAGCCTGAGTGACAGAGCGACACTCTGTCTCAAAAAAAAAGAAAAGAAAAACAAAAACGGCTGGTCGTGGTGGCTCATGCCTGTAATTCCAGCACTTTGGGAGGCCAAGGTGGGCAGATCACAAGGTCAAGAGATGGAGACCATCCTGTCCAAGATGGTGAAACCCCGTCTCTACTAAAAATACAAAAATTAGCTTGGCATGGTGGTGCGTGCCTGTAGTCCCAGCTACTCAGGAGGCTGAGGCAGGAGAATTGCTTGAGCTCAGGAGGTGGAGGTTGCAGTGAGCCAAGATCGCACCACTGCACTCCAGCCTGGCAACAGGGTGAGACCCCTTCTCAAAACAGACAAAAGCAAACAAACAAACAAATCATCAAACTTCTAAATATCAAAACAAACAAAAACAAACAATCATCAAACTTCTAAATAAAGACCCCAAATGCTCCTAATATTAAATATTGAAATAAATATAAGCTACACATACATCCAAGGAAGATTAATTAAAAAAAGATTATTGTTTGTCTGCTTGTTCCAATTCAGGGTGGTGAGTGGCTGGAGCCTGTCGCAGCAGCTCGGCATGCAAGGCAGGAACGATCCTGGACAGGATACCATCCCATCCCAGAGTGCACTCTCACACACACACTCACTCACTCAGACTGAAACAATGTAGACCCCATGTGCACAGCTTTGGGGTGTGGGAGGACTGGAAGACCTGGAGAAACTCCATGACATGGAAGGAACATGCGAACTCTACACAGACAGTGGCTCTGACATTTTTTTTCTCACCAACATAATAATGAAAATACATTGAATGACATGATGTTATGTGAAGATTTGCTGCAGTCCTAACTCCTAGCACCATGCCTGGAACACAGGGAGCACCTAATATTTGTTGAATAACTAACAGGGATTTTCTTATTGAATAGTGGCTGAATGAGCCAAATCAGATCTTTCTTTAAATTAGAAAAACGAGTCTGGATGTGGTGGCTCACGCCTGTAACCCCAGTTCTTTGGGAGGCTGAGGTGAGTGGATCGCTTGAGCTCAGGAGTTCAAGACCAGCCTCAGCAACAGGGAGGAACCCGGTATCTACAAAAAACACAAAAATTAGCCAGGGATGGTGATGTGCACCTGTAGTCTCGGCTACTTGGGAGGCTGAGGTGGATGGCTTGAGCCTGGGAGGCGGAGATTGCAGTGAGCTTGGATTGCGCCACTGCACTCCAGCCTGGGCAATAGAGCCACACTTTGTCATAGATAGATAGATAGATAGATAGATAGATAGATGAAAATTGTTGAGAATGAAAGTAAGAGGAGTTAACAAATAAATAAATACGTGAGAAAAATGTGCAGAGAGAGCACCAGAGTTTATGAGAATGAGGGTGGAGCGGTGGTCCTCAAAGAATGGTCCAGAGACCCTCAGAGGTGCTTGAAACCCTTTCAGGGGATCCAGAAGACCAAAACTGTTTTCACATTCATATAAAGATATCTTGCCTTTTATCCTTCTTACTCTCTCATGAGTGTACAAAATATGAAAAGCTCATGTTTATAGTTTCTGATTTCACATTGTAACAAGCCTTTAAGTAACTAGCACTTGTTAAGTTTTGTGGTAGTATCAAAAAAGAATATACACAACTTGCTGAGAAGTCTATTAAAATACCTCTCTCTTTTCCAAATATACATATCTCTGTGAGGCTGGGTTTTCTTCACAGACTGTAACCAAAACAACATATGGCAATATATTAATGCAGAAACATATATGAGAATTCAGCTATCTTCAAATAAATCAGACATTGCAAGAGAATTGAAGAAATGTAAAACAGCAAAACACTATTCCCTAAATATACTGTTTTAGAAACAGTTATTTTTCATAAAATGGTATTTCTATTAATGTATAATGGGTTTGTTATAAGTGTTAATGTGTAGTTTTTTTAAACTTCATAATTTTAATTTCTGATTGGTAGATATTAATAAAAATAATGCACATCAGCTGGGCACAGTGGCTGATGCTTGTAATCCTGGCATTTAGGGAGGGTGAGGCGGGCAGAACCCTTGAGGCCGAGAGTTTGAGACCAGTCTGGCCAACATGGCAAAACCCCGTCTCTGCTAAAAATACAAAAATTAACCGGATGTGGTGGTGCATGCCTGTAGTCCCAGCTACTCGGGAGGCTGAGGCAGGAGAATCGCTTGTGTCCAGGAGGCAGAGGGTGCAGTGAGCTGAGATCATACCACTGCACTCCATCCTGGGTGACAGAGTAAGACTCTGTCTCAAAAACAAACAAAAATAATGCACATAAACAAATGCTCTTGGGTGTCATCAACAAGTGTTAGAAGTGCAGAGGGGTCTGGAGACCAAAAAGGTTGGCTGGGCACAGTGGATTACACACCTGTAATCCTAGCAATTTGGGAGGCCAATGTGGGTGGATCACCTGACACCAGGAGTTTGAGACCAGCCTGGCCAACATGATGAAACCCCATCTCTACTAAAATTAAAAAAATTAGCTGGGTGTGGTGGCACATGCCTGTAATCCCAGCTACTTGGGAGGTTGAGGAAAGAGAACCGCTTGAACCTGGGAGGTGGAGGTTGCAGTGAGCTGAGATTATGCCACTGTACTCCAGCCTGCGTGATGGGAGCGAGACTCCATCTCAAAAAAACAAAAACAGGTCGAGAGCACTGGGATAGAGTATGGATTAGAATTCTTTTGGATGCAAGAGACAAACAACTTCAACAGACAAAGCCTATCTTTCTCCATCTCTTGGTCCTTCTCCCCTCAGTGTTGGATTCATACTCAGGCACGCACTCCATGGCTATCAGCAGCTCCAGATTTACCTCCGGTTTGCTTGGCAAACCCCACCCATTTTTCTAGCAAAAAATGTGCTGGAAAAACACAATGGTTCCAGCAAAAGCCCAGAATGGACTGTCACTGGCACGATTCCCACCACATTTCCATCCCTAATCCAACCACTGACTCTAGTTCACCAGGTCTTGGTCTTTCGTTCATCTCTGGAATGGTGAGTTCTGTGCAGTCTGTCTCGAATGAACCACATGGACTGAGAGGGGTGGCTTAACAGAGGAAAACTGTTACCATGAGAAGAGAAAATGGGGCTGGTGTGTTGGTTCACGCTTGTAATCCCAGCACCTTGGGAGGCCAAGGCAAGAGGATCTCTTGAGCTCAGGAGTTTGAAATCAGCCTGGGCAACATAGAAAGACCCTGTCCTTACAAAAAAATTTTAACAAAATTAGCCAGGCATAGTGGTACATGCATGTAGTCCCAGCCACTCGGGAGGCTGAGTTGGGATGTTGAGGCTGCAGTGAGCCGTGATTGTGTGCCTGGGTGACAGAGCAAGACCCTGTCTTTAAAAAAAAAAAAAAAAAAGAGAGAGAGAGAGGGAGAGAGAAGGGATGGGAGATGGGCAAGCAACATTTGTCATCTGGGGAGGATATGAGTAGAAAGCTGAGGAACCTAGAATATTAAGTTATCTTAAATAACCAGACTTTAAGGGTTCAAGTTCCAGAATAAATATACCATGTCCTCTCTTTTCTCTTCTTCTGAATCTTTCCTCTCATCTGCACCACCAACTGGAATAGCTGTTGTAGCTGTTGGAGGGAGCAAGTTAGAAAACAGGAGAACAGACAAAGGCGAGGGTGTATCAGGGAAAGCCGGGCTGAGTAATACATGATAGGACAGGATTGATTGAGGGGAGGTGTTTCGGGGCTTCTTGTTTCTGTCCCACTGTGGAGAATGGGTAGTTGTGTCTCTGCAATGATTGATATTAGCCTCTTGAGCATGGTTGGGGTACTCACTGGAAGCCCCACGTTTTGCTCCCGCCTAACTGCTTCTTCACTCCCCGCCGGTGCTCTCTTGCTGCACTCCTGCATGGACTGGATCAAGTCTGATGCCCTGACCCCAAACAATGTCTATACTGAGTCCCATTCCCTCAAACCTCTGCTCTGCACACGGGAACATTAAGTGAGAGCAAGGTTACCCTCAAAGAGTTAGGCCAATGTTGGAGTTTGGAAGGAAAACTTGGGGCTGAGGGCCCTTGAGTATCCCTCAAATACAACCATAGAAGAAATTGCCTCTTACTGCCCCAAAGGAGAAAGCTCCCCATGGAGAAACTCATCCTCAATGAGGACCACCCTTGCCCTCTGTCTTTCCATGGAGCAGGCCTTCACTGTGGACTTCTACAAGTGAAAGAAAGACTAGACTTGCTCTATGTGGACCCAAGGCAGGGGTGGAAAAAAACAGGGAGATAAATTTGGCTTAGTAAAAAGGAAAATGTTCAACAGAGATGTCCAAAGCTGGAAGGCTCAGCTGTGTGTTTTAGGGGAAAGAGTCACTTATATTCTCACTCATGACCTCATTTTCTTCAAGGTGATCAGACTTGGGGGTACTGAAAATCAGTATACAATATAAACACAAGATGAATCTTTACTCCTAGCTGGGCACCGTGGCTCACACCTGTATACCCAGCACCTTGGGAGGCTGAGTTGGGAGGATCACTTGAGGCTAGGAATTTAACACTAGCCTGGGAAACAGTGAGGCCCATCTTTACAGATTTTTTAAAAAATTATTTACCCTGAAGTGTCCTTCCTTCCTTTTTCTGTCAGTGTCAACACTTTCTTTTGGTGTAAACACAGAAATCTGGAAAGTACATTGTATTTGAAATTTTCCTGGTTCCTGAGCTAATCTCTTTAAATTCAAATACTTAAAGGGTCAGGGGAAAGGAAGGATAGGGAGAGATTTGTTTAAGGATACAAAATTACAGCTACACAGGAGGAATAAACTCTAAAGTTCTATGCCACTGTAGGATGACTTTAGTTAATGCATTACATAGTTTCTTTCTTTCTTTCTTTCTTTCTTTCTTTCTTTTTTTTTTTTTTTTTTTGAGATGGAATTTCCCTCTGTTGCCCAGGCTGGAGTGCAATGGCATGATCTTGGCTCACTGCAACCTCTGCCTTCCAGGTTCAAGCGATTCTCCTGCCTCAGCCTCCTGAGTAGCTGGGATTACAGGCACCTGCCACAACACCCAGCTGATTTTTGTATTTTTACTAGAGTCGGGGTTTTACTGTGTTGGTCGGGCTGGTCTCGAACCCCTGACCTCAAGTGATCTGCCCACCTTGGCCCCCCAAAGTATTGGGATTATAGGTGTGAGTCACGGTGCCCGGTGTCTTTTGTTTGTTTGTTTGTTTTTGAGAGAGGGTCTTGCTCTGTCACCCAGGCTATAGTCCAGTGGCATGATCTCGGCTTACTGCAACCTCTGCCTCCTGGGTTCCAGTGATTCTCCTGGCTCAGCCTCCCAAGCAGCTAGGATTATAGGTGCACACTACCACACCTGGCTAATTTTTGTGTATTTTCTTTTAGAGACAGCTTTCACCACGTTGGCCAGGCTGGTCTTGAACTCCTGACACCCTGTGATCTGCCCTCCTTGGCCTCCCAAAGTGCTGGGATTACAGACTTGGGCCACCGCACCCAGCGTTAATATCCTTCTTCTAGCTATTTGAAACTATGTAATATATTAACAGGGCCAGGTGCAGTGGCTCACACCTGTAATCCCAGCATCTTGGGAGGCCAAGGAGGGCAGATCACTTGATGTCTCAAACAGGAGTTTGAGACCAGCCTGGTCAATATGGTGAAAACCCATCTCTACTAAAAATACAAAAATTAGTTAGGAGTGATTGTGGGTGCCTGTAGTCCCAGCTACTCAGGAGGCAGAGGCAGGAGAATTGCTCAAACCTGGAAGGCAGACGTTGCAATGAGCCCATATTGCGCCATTGCACTCCAGACTGGGTGACAAGAGCAAAACTCCATCTCAAAAAAAGGACATTGAATGCTCCCAACATAAAGAAATGATAAAGTTTTGAGATGATGGATGTACTAATTACCCTGATCTGATCACTATTATATGTATGCAACATCACTATTAAAAATGCAAATACTTAAAAATTACAGGAGCAAAATAAAAGCACAGAAAAGAGAAAACCCGATGGAGAAGGCAGCCTGGGTCAGCTGTGCCACTTGGTGTGGATGCCTGAGGTGCAGAACAGGAGCTGTTGTGTACAAGTTTTTCTTTCCTCTCGTTTTTCTTCAGAGAGGGGGTCAGAAGTAGCTGCTGGGTCCGGCTTTGTGAAGGCTGCTTTGATGGCTTGGCTAAAAGAATGTTGGAAACTGGGCACAGGAACAGGGGTCTGAGTTGTCCCTCTCCCTATTGCTGTCCACAAAAGCAGGAGAAACTAGGCTGTTTGCATTTTTGGAGCAGTTTTGGGCCAAACATCTGCTTTTCCTTTTTCAATTCTCCACATCTGGGCAAAAGAAGGAAAGAGAGTAGTCTTCCAGATTCCTAATGCTAAATGAAGCAGTGGGGTGACAGAGGGGTCAGCAGAAAGTCTGCTTGGGAACCTGGAGTTCTGTTAAGAGGAGAAAGGGAGGGGGCCCCAGGCCCTTTGTGTAGGGGGCCCCACAGTGGAACTGGAGGAGCAGGTGTAGGAATGGCAGGCAGGAAGCTGCCGTAGATCCTGCAGGCCCCCTGTCTGGTTCTCCTCCATCTCTGCCCTGTGCTCTCAGCAGCATGCCTCCCAAGACTTCTCTTGGTGACTTCTCTTCTCTATGCCAGTCTAGGGTTACCTTAGAGACCATAGGAGAGGGTCCCAGTTCCCAAGACCCAGTCAGAGAACCACCCTGTGTTGAGAGTCCCCGATTCACTCACATCCCACATGACCTCGCCTGTACATCTTGGAAACAACAGTTCCCATCTCCTCGCCCCTGAAGGACCTGGGTACTGCTAAGATGTGTTAGTGTCCAGGGATTCTGATGCTTATTCTCTATGTGTTCCTGGTACCAGAGTCTCCAAGGACCTACATTTCCAATTCTACCATCCTGCATTGTTTTCCAGAGTTCTGGTACCTAATTAGGAAAGTCATCTGTATCCATAAGTTCCTCTGGCCCTCTGGAAAGTGGCCTATTGACAACAAAGCCCCACAGATCAATCTCCTTCATCTCACCACAAAGCCTCGCAAATCAACCTCCTTAATATTACCACCGTCATACGTTGGATGAGTGCCTGTAGGATGACGTCAATAAGAACAGAGCCTCCAGTTCTTGAATGCTTAGTGCCTTACATGGATGAATTCCTTACTTATCTCAACAGCCTTTTGACATAAGTACTACTATTATGTGCATTTTACAGATGAAGAAATCAAGGCTCAGAGAAGTTAAATGACTCACCCAAGAGCACATTGTTAGTTTCATATTGACAAGGAAATTCAAGCCCTAGTCTGCCTAACACCAATGTCGGTCATCCTGACCATTACACAAACTGTCTCAGGTTATTTCTACTAATCTCCCTATGAAGAATTATAAAGAAAATTTAAACAGTAGATTGAGGGAAGAGAATGGGAGGGAGATGGGATAATTTAAACAGTAGATTGAGGGAGATTGGTCTTTGTATTAATAAAGAAAATGCTAGCTAATATAACAATTAACTTCCCAATTTTAGTGTCTTAACACAGTACATATGTATTTTTTACTCGTGTTGCAATCTGATGGTGTTCCTGTTGGGTTTCCTCCATGTGGTGATTCTGGGACCCAGGCTTGTCTCATCTTATGGCTCTGTCATCCTTTAGGGCTTTGGAGACCTTTGCATCCAGAAGAAAGGTACACCCTCTTCTTAACTGCGTTGACCCAGAAGTGACACACATCCATTTCTGCTCACGTTTCATTGGCCAGCACTGGTCCTGTGGCGTTACATAGATGTAAGGGGACTGGGAAATGTATTTCTTCCCTAGGCAGCTACTTCTCAGCATCAACTCCGTACCATGGAAGAGGGCATGCAAAATATTTGGTGAAAAGTTAGTTATCTCTGCTCCAGCCTCAATGACCTTAAGTATCTTCTATTCCATAAATTCTAAGGTTCCATAATTTAACTGTTAATAATTTAAATTGTTAATTTAATTTAAATTGTTAATTTAATTTAATATGTGGGAATCTGTTAGAGACTTGAAGGTCTTTCTTTCTTTTTCTTTTTCCTTTTTTTTCTTTTTTTTTTTTGAGATGGAATTTCGCTTTTGTTGCTCAGGCTGGAGTGCAATGGTGTGATCTCGGCTCACCACAACCTCCGCCTCCCGGGTTCAAGCGATTCTCCTACCTCAGCCTCTTGAGTAGCTGGGATTACAGGCATGCGCCACCATGCCTGGCTAATTTTGTATTTTTTTAGTAGAAACAGGGCTTCTCTATGTTGGTCAGGCTGGTCTTGAACTCCCGACCTCAGATGATCCTCCCACCTTGGCCTCCCAAAGTGCTGGAATTACAGGCATGAGCCACTGCGCCCAGTCTTGAATGTACTTTCAATATGGCCATATTCTTGTGAGAAATGATGAAGACAGACAATGTCTGTGGTAGTGTGGTTAGTATACTCTGTGGCCTGATGTTTGCGGTACCTGAAAAGTGAGAGTGTCTGTCACCTTTTCTTCATGTTCCCATAGTGTGGCCCATGATAGCTTTCCAATGGGAGGGCAAGATGAACTCCAAGGGCAGAAACCTCGCCTAGGCTCCATCCCTTCATGCTGAGAGAAGTGCTCGAAGACATGGTTTTTACATAATGTTTAGAAATAAGCATCTGAGAAGTGTGGAAACATGTCGTCCTGATTTACTCAGCCCCATCGCTAAGTGCTGGCATTATCACCATCTGCTGAATGTGGAAGTTGCTGAAACATGAGTCACCTGGCACCAAAAGCCATTTCTGCTCAGAATCCCCCACACACACTAACCCATCTCTTAGTATCAACAAAATGTCTCTGCAGCTTGTAAGTTCTGAGAAGACTAAGAGAACATGAGTTCCCCCAAGTGGCGTATGGTTATTCACCCTCTAATACACAGACATCAATTTCCTTCACCCTTGTTGGCACACTTGCTTTAAAAGGATGCTGAACTTTGTTGCATGGACAAATACAGTATTATTTCTGACTTCACATGTGCACTGGCTGGACCAGACTCCCCTGAATCTCTTTCCCATTTTATACTCAGTATTTTTTTGACAGCTGGCACCTTAACAATAAGAAATACTATGGGTCAAAACATAATATGGGCCAGGCGTGGTGTCTCACTCCTGTAATCCCAGGACTTTGGGAGGCTAAGGTGGGCGGATCACGAGGTCAGGAGATCAAGACCATCCTGGCTAACATGGTGAAACCCCATCTCCACTAAAAATATAAAAAATTAGCTGGGCATGATGTCGGGCATCTGTAGTCCCAGCTACTTGGGAGGCTGAGGCAGGAGACTGGCGTGAACCCAGGAGGCAGAGCTTGCAGTGAGCCAAGATCGCACCACTGCACTCCAGCCTGGGCGACAGAGCGAGACTCCGTTTCAAAAAACCAAAACCAAACAAAACAAAATAATATGATAACCTCTCATGCATCTGTAAACATGTTAACCTTCCCCCAGTAAGGGACTCCAAACCTCCTTAACTATTTTTGGGTGATGTTCATTCCTTTTCCAGTTGAGCTACACTGCCCTTTTGATATCCTGTAACTTAAATACTGAAATATAAGGTTAAATATTAACACTTTTTTTTTAATGAGAGGGGGGTGAGGGGTGCTGTCACCCAGGCTGGAGTGTAGTGGTGAAATCATAGCTCACTGAAGCTTTGACTTCCCAGGCTCAAGTGATCCTTCTGCATCGACCTCCACGAACAAATCAGGAAGAAATCCCCATAACTACAACAGACTTAGTTCCTGCAACTGGTCACATGGTCATAACTGATATTTACACCCGCCTTCTTCCCTGCCTCATTGCACATTGGTTGTGGCTCCTTCCCTGAGCCTAGATCTTCATTCCTAACCCACTGACAGTGGCCTTTTTAAATGAAGGGCATAGAATATGAGAAGGTTACAACAGGATCAGCTTGCTGTGAAAGCTGCTCCCTGCTTGAGCCCTGCAACCCAAAAGACAGAATGCAGCTTGAAGTATCTGTGGCTGAGAGATGCTGTTTGGAGCTGCTGGTAGGGGTGGATCAGCATGGAACCTCAGGATTCGGGAGCAAAGCTGTGTCCTCCTCTGCAGAGCACTACATATTCACCTTTTGAGAAGCTGTTTTGGGTTTGCTACAGGACCTGAGGGGAGACTGAATGCTTTACTCCGAGCTGCCAAGTTACCATGTGACCTGAGCCATCCATCATGAACCGGGCTTTGTGCTCACTTGCTCTTCAGAAATTGTGAAATATCAGAGCATGTGTCAACCTGCAAGAGCCCAGACAATGTTGTCACATGGATTTCTGCAAAAGTTAGCAGACCTGAGTTATGGTCCTAACCAGTGCTGCCAGCTGGCTGGGTGACTTGAGTGCTAGCTTCCTCATCTGTAAAGTAAGGGCACTCACATGCATGGAGAAAGGATCCAGCAAACCTGGCATAGGGTGTCATGCCATCAACTGGAGTCTATTGGGCAGTAAATCAGTAGGGGTGTCTCCAAAAAGATTTCACCATCAGATCAGTTTGCTAAGCCTGTTTATGCCATTTGTTTTCTTGTGTGACTTCTCAGTGTTTCTAATATTCTAATGTGTATGTTGGTGGGGGTATTGAAAGGGAGTAACTGTGGGAAGAGTCTGTGCATTGTTCCCCAAACTTCTTGTAAATATATATATATATATTATGTATAATATAAACGTAAAAATGTATAAAACCCCTTTTTATTGCAGGTACTTATTCATATTACCTGGAGGCAGGCGTTCATGGAATGCAGGTTAGGAAATTCTCATCAAGTACTCCATTAACATAATAAGCAGTGGTTAAAATTGGTAAGTTTAATGCCTGGGTTTATACATGAAATGTTTACAGAAAATAGATTTACGTTAAAAAGAGCCCAAGATGAAACTACATGTGTGTATTGATGATAGCTATGAAAAACGGTGTCTAATTATATCAAGGAGGAGAGAAAAATAAGAGACGGCTAGTGTTTGAGAACTGTGTGATTGTTTTTCAATTTATTGAATTAATCAGTTTAATCGATTAAGTTATCAGATGAAGTGCTGGACTGGATGGGTTTTCAGACTGTGCCCCTGGTGGCCACGAACAAGGCCATGGTTAAGGAGAGAGTGACCAGGATTCTGGGGATCTACCCTCTGCTTTAACAAAGCAATTTGCCTTTTATCTGAAAGTGGAGACACAGGTTGAGGGGTCAGGAAGTCTGAGTTCAAATCCTATCTCCCACAGTCACTGGCAGTATGACCTTGGGCCATCTCTCTGACCTCCTGTATCTTCCTCTGTAAAATGGAAGAAGTAAGAAAAGCTCTCTTGTAAGACTGTGGTCCAGATGAAATGCGATAATCCAGGTAAAGTACGAAGCACAATACCAGGCACATAGTCATGTATTTAATAAATGTGAACTATTAACATTCTTCTGGCCGGGCGCGGTGGCTCAAGCCTGTAACCCCGGCACTTTGGGAGGATGACGCGGGAGGACCGCTTGAAGCCAGGAGTTCAAGACCAGCCTAGGCAATAAATCATGACCCTCTCTCTATAAAAATTAAAATATATATATGTGTGTGTGTGTGTGTGTGTGTGTGTGTGTGTGGTGGCACACACCTGCCAGTAGAGGCTGAGGTGGGAGGATCTCTTGAGCCCAGGAGTTTGAGGCTGCTGTGAGCTATGATGTTGCCACTGCACCCTGGCCTGGGTGGGTGACAGAGAGAGAGACCCTGTCTCTTAAAAAAAAAGAAGAAAATGTTTTTTTAAGTGTGTGAACAAGGCGTTTCACAGCTAAAAGGGCTTGAGAAACATAGGACTTGAGCATGTGTGTGTGTTTCTTGAAAGGTCATTTTCGTCTCTAGGAGCCTGAGATCCTGCTGTATGACAGACACATCCTGAGATAGACAATCCCCCATCCCTACTGCCTCACTGTCACTTCTCATCTATTCTCCAAATGCAAAACAAACAAACAAAATCTCTTTGTTACATGGTAGTTCCCTGCTCCTTTTGCGAATTTTGGTTCTTCTTCTAAATATGAGAACCAGCAGAAAAGTCATAGAGGCTTGCAGTATATCTTCATACAGAGACACACTTAACTCTTGATAAACAGACCAGGAGTGGCCGGACACGGTGGCTCACACCTGTAATCCTAGCACGTTGGGAGGCTAAGGAGGGAGGATCATGAAGTCAGGAGTTCGAGACCAGCTGACCAACATGGTGAAATCCTGTCTCTACTAAAAATACAAAAAATTAGCTGGGCTTGGTGGTGGGTGCCTGTAATCCCAGCTACTCAGGGGGCTGAGGCAGGAGAATCACTTGAACCTGGGGAGGCAGAGGTTGCAGTGAGCCAAGATTGTGCCACTGCACTCCAGCCTGGGCGATAGAGCAAGACTCCATCTCAAAACAAACAAACAAAAAAACCAACAGAGCAGGGGAAAAGGCTAACTGGCTTGTGCTTTCAAAGCAAACACTGAAATGTACATTTACTGTTAAGTGTCTTCATACTAGTAACTGATTAAAAATGGAGGCCACATTTTTTTTAAAAATAGGAACATACTTCTTCCTTTGCCAAATAGTTGGGTTTATAACGTGAACCAAATTTTTAGTGCTGGCCGGGCGTGGTGGTTCATGTCTGTAATCCAGCACTTTGAGAAGCTGAGGTGGGAGGACTGCTTGAGCCCAGGAGTTCAAGACAGCCTGGGCAATGACTGCTATTTTTGTAGTGAGTCTTCATTTCTACAGAAGTAAAAATAAAATACTTAGCCAGGTAAGGTGGCACAGGTCTGTTGTCCCAGCTATTTGGGAGGCTGAGATGGGAAGATCGCTTAAGTCTGGGAAGTTGCACTCCAGCCTGGGTAACAGAGTGAGACCCTGTCTCAAAACTTTTTTTTTTCTTTAGTGCTGAACAAATTGTATGTGAATCAACTAATGTGAACAAGGAATGCTTGCTGCTTGTCATGTGGGCAATTCTCCACTCCTCTCCACAACCCCAGTTCTTTTTTGTTTGTTTGTTTTTAGACAGAGTTTCGCTCCTTGTTGCCCAGGCTGGAGTGCAGTGGCATGATCTCGGCTCACTGCAACCTCCACCTCCCAGGTTCAAGCAATTCTTCTGTCTCAGCCTCCCAAGTAGCTGGGATTACAGGCACCTGCCACCACACCAGGCTAATTTTTGCATTTTTATTAGAGACAGGGTTGGCCAGGCTGCTCTCAAACTCCTGACCTCAGGTGATTCGCCTGCCTCAGCCTCCCAAAGTGGTGGGATTACAGGCGTGAGCCACCGCGCCCGGCCAACCAAACTCTTTTCTCTGCAAACCCTGTGTAAACCATGCTGTGCACCCTGGGAGGCTGATCTCTAGGGACTGGTTTCTGGTTGGCCAATGGTAGGCACCAGTAGGAGGTTGAAGCTTGGAAAGAGATGGGTCTGGATATTTCTTCCTCCTGTGTCTTCCATGACTTGGCCTGGATTGGGCAGTGGCTGCAACCCTCTGTGGCTTCAGCCTCCGTGGGATGGATCCTCTGCATAGAACTAACTCTTAACCAGATTCTGGTTACATCTTCTGGCCTGAGGGCATGGGGGTAGTGGTGGCTTCTCTACTTACTAGTCCCTGGATGCCTGGGCATCCCTGGCTGCTTCCTTTAGTCCTGTCCACACTTCTGTAAATAGTTACTTATTAAAGTCTCTTTAAAAAGCCTAACTGATGGCCAGGCAAAGTGTCTCTCGCCTATACTCCCAGCACTTTGGGAGGCTGAGGCAAGCCAATTACTTGAGGTCAGGAGTTGGAGACCAGTCTGGGCAACATGGCAAAACCCTGTCTCTACTAAAAATACAAAAATTAGCTGGGTGTGGTAGCACATGCCTGTAATCCCAGCTACTCGGGAGGCTGGGGCAGGAGAATCGCTTGAACCCGGGAGGCGGAGGTTGCAGTGAGCTGAGTTTGCACCACTGCACCTCCAGCCTGGGTAACAGAGTGAGACTCTGTCTCAAAAAAAGAAAAAAAAAAGTCCTAACTGATGATACTAACTATATGGCATTCTAGAAGAGGCAAAAAGATAGAGACAGTAAAATGATCCGTGATTGCCAGGGGTTTGAGGGAGGGGAGGAATGAATAGGTGGAGCACAGGGGATTTTTAGGGCAGTGAAATGATTCTGTATGACATTATATTGGTGGATACATGGCATGATATATTTGTCAAAACCGATAGAATGTATAACACAAAGAGTTTCCCCTAATATAAACTGTGGACTTTGTTTGAAAATGATGTATTAATGTTAGTTCATCGATTGTAGCAAAGGTACCACTCTGCTTGATGGTGGTGGAGGCCATGCGTAGGGGGCAGGGGATATATGGGAACTCTCTGTACCTTCCACTCAATTTTGCTGTGCACCTCAAAATGCTCTAAAAAACAGTCTTTTTTTTAAAAGTTAGTTTTTAAAAAATCCCAGCTGAGTGTGCTTTTTCCGTGATTGATGTACACCTGTTGGACGCATGCTGAGCAACAATGGCATCATAATGACGATAAAGGAGAAGACATGAATCTAGCTAGCATAATCAAGACAAGATACAGAAGAAAATGGGTCTAGCTAGTAAAAACAAGATCATCAATATCAACATCATATTACTGTGTCAAATAGTTTAGATTTGGCTGTGAGCTACAGAGACCCAAAATAAAGGTAGCTTAAACAGCAGCAGAGTGTTTCATGCTCACGTAAAATCCTCTATACTTGCCGGGCACGGTGGCTAACACCTATAATCCCAGCACTTTGGGAGGCTGAGGCGGGTGGATCACCTGAGGTCAGGAGTTCGAGACCAGCCTGGCCAACACGGTGAAACTCTGTCTCTGCTGAAAATACAAAAACATTAGCTGGGCATGCTGGCGTGTGCCTGTAATCCCAGATACTTGGGAGGCTGCGACAGGAGAATCGCTTGAGCCCGGGAGGCAGAGATTGCAGTGAGCAGAGATCACACCATTGCACTCCAGCCTGGGTGACAGAGTGAGACTCCGTCTCAAAAACAAAAGCAAAACAAAACCCTCTTTACTTTCATCTATAAAGTGGAGATGATTATTGCACTACCTTATTTGGTCATTGTGAGGATTAAATGAGCTAATGAATGAAAACTTCTTAGTACAGTGCCTAGTATATTATGCATTTAACTTTTATTGCTGTTATCATTATCATCCTTTCTCCTTACCTCCCACATTCACCTTGCACCACTCACTTTTTTGATTCTCTTATGCAGAAAAATAAGTGTTTAGAAAAAAAGTGTTTAGTGATGTGCTAATCCAGCTTTTGATTTATTAAAATGTTTATGGATCACCTTCTTGGTAGCTGGTTTTGGAGGATGGAATCACTGGGCAACCAGTGAGAGATTAGTGGTGAGAAGCAGGTGGTAAAGCAGCAATTTAGGATTTAGATCACTGAAGTGTCTCCCGTGGGTGAGCACTAAGATAGCTGTTTTGCAGGATCTAGCATTTCCTTAAGATTATTTTACAATGTCTATTGTCTTTTTTAAATGAAGAGAGCATTTAGCTTCTGCCAAGCTTAAACATGCCTACATCTTTAGTGGTGGTGACCATGCATCCAAAAGATGGCTAGAGCCTGGGGCGACCCATTGCTCTCGGTAAGTGCCAACCTGAAGGGTTGACATTGCTGAGATCCTTTAGGACAGGATTCTATGGAATGAGTGACAGCATGTCAGTTGTCAGCAAGCACCAGCCGCTTCCCCAGTTCCACAGCACAACCTAAACCGCCTCTGGGGAGCAGAAACAATGAAGTGACTGAGCTTAAGCCTGAAATGATTGAGAAAATCTAGAACAAAATTTTATTTTCTGCCAGGTGCAGTGGCTCACTGGAAGGCCAAGGTGGGTAGATCACTTGAGATTAGGAGTTCAAGACCAGCCTGGCCAACATGGTGAAACCCATCTCTACTAAAAATACAAAAATTAGCCGGATGTGGTGGTGGGTGCCTATAATCCCAGCTACTTGGGAGACTGAGGCAGAAGAATTGTTTTTTCTGCCTCAGGGAGAAGGAGGTTGCAGCGAGGTGGAGGTTGCAGTGAGCCAAGATTGTGCCACTGCACTACAGCCTGGGCAACAGAGAGACTGTCTCAAAAAGAAAAAAAAAAATATTTTCTGCCACACAGCAAACAAGGGCTCAATCAGAGATTAAGTTGACCTATGGAAAAAAATAAAGAAAGGCTCAGTTATGGTCAGGGTGCCGTGGCTTATGCCTGTGATCCCAGCATTTTGGGAAACTGAGGCGGGAGGATCCTTTGAGCCCAGGAGTCAGAGACCAGCATGGACAGCATAGAAGGCCCTGTCTCAAAAATAAATAAATAAATAAAATTAAAAATAAAAAGAAGAAAGCCTCACTTCAGGCTTGTGGACTACAGTGGCTGTGAGGGTTTATACTCACCATGGAGTTAGGGTTTTTAGGAATAATTATAATATGAGCTGAAACTTGCTCAACTCTGCTGTGTGCCAAGTACTACGCTAAGTGCCTTCCATAAGGGATTCCATCTAATCCTCACTACAATCCTGGCAGGCAAGCACCATGACTCACATTTTATAGAGCAGGGAAATGAGGCTTACAGAAACAAAGCAATGCCCAAGTTCACGTAGGTATTGGATGAGGAGCTGGTTTTGCCTCCAAGATCTCCTTAGCCATACTTTCCCTTAAATCTATCACTTTGAACGTATTTTGCCTTCTATTGTAGTTAATTTTAACATGCTGTACTTTTAACGACTTTATAATATTCATGAGAGCAGAAGCATGTGCAACTTATCTTTTAAAAATGTTTACTGAGGTCTAATTTAATACCATAAACATAAATATCAAATATAATGTAATCACCCAAATCAAGTATTTAGAACATTCTAGCACCAAAGAATTTTCCCCTGAGTTCCATCCCAGTCAAAATAGTGCCAAGAGGCCAGGCATGGTGGTTCATGCCTGTAATCCCAACATTTTGGGAGGCCAAGGTGGATATACTGCTTGAGATCAGGAGTTTGAGACCAGCCTGTTGGCAACATGGTGAAACTAACCCTATTTCTACCAAAAAATACAAAAGTTAGCTTGACCTGGTGGCGTGTGACTGTGGTCCCAAGTACTGGAGAAGCTGAGGTGGGAGGACTGCTTGAGCCCAGGAAGTTGAAGTTGCAGTGAGCTGTGATTGTGCCACTGCACTCCCACCTGGGTGACAGAGCGAGACCTTGTCTCAGAAATAAAATAAAATAAGACTGAGAGTGATGGCTCACGCCTGTAATCCCAGCACTTTGGGAGGTCAAGGGGGGGGGGCAGATCACGAGGTCAGGAGTTCAAGACCAGCCTGACCAACATGGTGAAATCCCCATCTCTACTAAAAATATAAAACTCAACCAGGCATGGTGGCGTGCGCCTGTAATCCCAGCTACTCAGGAGGCTGGGGCAGGAGAATTGCTTGAACCCAGGAGGCGGAGGTTGCAGAAAGCTGCACTCCAGCCTGGGCAACAGAGTGAGACTATGTCTCAAAAATAAATGAATAAATAAATAAAATTAAAAAAAGAAAAAACAGTATGTGTACATGCCTATGTGAGTATAGATGTATGTGCAGGTATGTGTAGATGAAAAGCTATACAGCAGTTTATAATAGCGCTCATCACTGTGCTTCAGGAGTCTGTTTAATTGACTCCTCACCAAACAATGAGGCCCTTAGGAGCACAGCTGTTGTCTTATTCACTTGGTGTGTGTGTATATATATGTATAGTATGTATATGTATGTATGTGTGTAAATATGTGTGTGTATATATATACTTGGTAGGAAATGTCTCGTTGACGACTCAGAGCTTACAAAATATATACATACACCTATACAAAAAACACTTCTGCCCCCTCCCCCATGAGTGGTTCCCCAGGGAGTAGGGGAGAGGGACATCAGGGCAGTGCCTATTTTCTCAAAGACACCTCCTTCCTCTCCCCACAGTTCTAATTTGGGGGTCTCAGTGGCAGGCTCCTTGGGGAAGAAAGGAGTCCTCCCCAAGCTTCCACCCCATCTTGCATTGGGCTGCAGGTGTGGAAGGGCTCACTGAATTCTTTGGGACACACTCACCCCCAACCCCATTCCCCCATCCATTGTCCATGCTGGAACCGCAAGTGCAGAAGTGGGTGGGGTGGGCCCAGCTGGTCTGGGACTGGCTCAGTCTGATGGTTACACTCCCTGGAGGACCCCCCAGGGCTAATGTCTCTAAGGTTGCAGAGTGCTGGCCTGGACTCCTCCAGCCTCCATCTCCATTTTGTTTAAAAAGGAAAGAAAGGAAGAAAGAAAGTGGGGGAAGCCAGTGGGGAGGGGATAGACATGGGGGAGAAACAAAGGTGGCCAGCTGGGGAGGGGAGCTCCTGGGCTCTCCCTGGCTGCCCCAGGGTGGGGCTGAGCCTCAGCTGGATTCAGGGTCTGAGGAGTTCCCTGAAGAGGAGGAGCTGGAGCTGCTGCCCATGGACTCATCTTCATCCTCATCATACTCCTCATTCTCATCCCCTCCCTTGCTGCTTGACTCAGAGGAGTTCTGCCATCCTCAGAGGAGTTCCCATTCTCATAGCCAGGCATGGTAGCATGTGCCTGTAGTCCCAGCTACTAGGGAGGCTGAGGTAGGAGGATCACTTGAGCCTGGGAATTGAGGCTGCAGTGAGCCACAATCGCACCACTGCACTCCAGCCTGGGTGACAGACAGAAACCCTGTCTCAAAACAAAAAACACATATACACAAAACACCTTCTCATGAGTGTACCACTGTTGCTGGTTGCAGGGAGGGGTGAGCTTCTTGGGGATGTCTGACTTCTTGACATTCTTGATTAAGTTGGAATGATCCTTCCTGAAATGGGCTAGGTTTCACACGTTTTCCCCATCCTTGTCCTCATGGCCCTCATCCTCTTTATCATCCTCCTAGGACTCTGACTTGGACTGCAGGATCATTTGTCTGGACTCAGAGGAGTTCGAGTCCGCAGCTTGGTCATGCTCTTACATTTATCAGAGATGTGCTTTTTCTAGGCTGTGTGGTCCTGGGGACAGAGACCCTTAACCCAGGCGTCCAGATGCACCTTGGACACTTTTGCTGCTCATTGACCAGGTTTTTGTAGTGCTCCTTCTGGCTCTGGGAGATGGCTGCCAATTTCCATCCACCGTGCGCTCCATCTGTGGCAGGTGTTTCAGCTCCCTGTTGCACAGCAGTTCCTGGAAGAATTTCTGGTACCGGTTCACAAGGCTTCTTGCTTCCTCCCTGGAATTTCATCATCTTGGAAGAGTCTGTAGCAGCTAGAAGTGCCCACGTCTCACTGAGCTCTCTCATCGCTTTTGGTCTTTGGCTGCCTTCTCAATTCACATCAGGTTCTCCTCCTTGTGATTCCAGGTCACCTCCATGGCTTTCGAGGCCTTCACCCGGTCGTTCTTGAAGCAGGCCAGGTAGTTGCTGATGATGCTCTCTTGCCAGATCTCCTGTGCTCTCTTGGGTGACTCAGGCAGCTTGCTGAGTTCCTGGCACTCCCTGCCCGGCTTGCTCTCTGACCTTGTACTTGCCCTTCTCAGACAAGTCACTCCACCTTCGGGCCAGCATGCAGGCCAGCTTGCTCTCCAAGAACCCAGGCTGCTCCTCCTGCAGCTGCCGCCGCTTTTCCCGGGGGCAGATGAAAACGGTCCACTGGGGGACAGAGACCCTTAACCCAGGGGTTCAGGTGCACCTTATATGCTTTTGCTGCTCATTGGCCAGATTTTGTAGTGCTTCTACTGACTCCAGGAGATGACTGCCAATTTCCATCCACCGAGAAGCCATGTGGGCTTCTCAGAGGCTTCCTTACCCTCTTCCTGGGCTGGCTTCTTGGAGGCCAGGCGGGTGGCTTGCTTCTTGTTGATGTTCAGCACGCTCTCCTCCCACAGGACCTGCTGCTGCTCCTCCTGGGGCAGTCTCCTGAGAAAACGCAGCAGCTCCACCTCATAATCTTTTGTTTTCTGGTCGCACATAGGCTTCCTTCTGCTTCTGGGAGAGCAGCTTCCACTGCTGACCCCACGGCATATCGCGTGCTCTGTGTTGAGCACGTCCTTCCTGTTGGCTGTGAGCTCCACAGTAGAGTGAGTAGCTGTTCTGCGGTGGTTTGGTGGGTCGCCCATCAAATTTGTCCTTGAGCTGGTGTTCAGCCTTGGTGAGGGTGGACTTGATGGGGCCCTCCTCAAAGATGTTCGGCTCAGGGTACTCCTGGATATAGGTCTGCATTATCTCCTTATACTGTTTCCACTGCTCCTGGAGCCTCATGAATCCATTTCAGTGTTTTGTTTTCTTTTTGTCTGAGAGCTGAGAGCACTACTTCCCCAGAAAGTCCTTCACCTCCTTTGTAGGGGCATCTGGCCACACTTTAAGATACACCTTCTTGGCCGGGCACAGTGGCTCATGCCTGTAAGCTCAGCACTTTGGGGGGCCAAGGTGGGTGGATCGCTTGCGCCCAGGATTCAAGACCAGCCTGAGCAACATAGTGAAATCCTGTTTCTATACAAAATGTTTAAAAATTAGCTGGGCATGGTGGTGTGTGCCTGTAGTCCCAGCTATTAGGGAGGCTGAGGTGGGAGGATCGCTTGAGCTTGAGAGGTTGAGGCTGCAGTGAGCCGTGATAGCCTCTCAAGTAGCTGGGACTACAGGCACCTACCACCATGCCTGGCTGATTTTTATTTTTTAATTTTTTTAGTAGAGATGGGGGTTTCACCATGTTGGCCAGGCTGGGTGACAGAATGAGACCTTGTCTCAGAACAAAACCCAAAAACACACATACACTAAACTCTTTCTTCCGATGGGTGTACCACAGCTGCTGGGTCGGGGAGTTGAGCTTCTTGGGGATGTCTGGCTTCTTGGCATTCTCGATTAAGTTAGGATGATCCTTCCTGAAATGGGCCATGTTTCACTCAAACTCTGTTTCTGTCTTGGAAAGTCCTGCATGTATTTCATTTTCATCTTCTCGGGAAACTCCTTTTATTTCTTGGACAGAATCTTGGTGAAGTCCAGATTACTTATCTCAGGGTGGAGTTTTGCACACTTGGCCTGCTTCTCCATAAAGAAGTGGAAATAAGAGATCAGAGACTTCTTTGGGAAGTCAGGGTGTTGTTTGAGATTTTTGAGTTTAACCTTTTTAAGGATTTTTAACATGTTTCTGGCCTTGAGGATCAATTCTATCAAAGTGCACAACTTCCTCACCTTGTTATAAATTTTCACCCATTTAGGCCAGGCACAGAGGCTCATGCTTGTAATCCCAGTACTTTGGAAGGCCAAGGTGGGAGGATGCTTAAGGCTGCGAGTTTGAGACCAGCCTGGCCAACACCCATTTCTGACCCCATCTCTACAAAAAAAAATTTGTTTTAATTAGCCCTGTGTGATGACTCACACCTGTGGGTCCAGCTACTCCAGAAACTGAGGCAGGAAGATTGCATGAGCCCAGGAGTTTGAGGCTGCAATCAGCTATGATCATATCAGTGCACTCCAGCCTGAGTGACAGAATGAGATCCTGTCTAGAAAACAAAACAAAGCCAAAAAGAAGAAGAAGGAGAAGAAGAAGAAAAAAGAAATCTCTACCTATTGAACTTGTCATGTCTCCAGAAATCTTTAAATGCTACTTTGTCCCCATATGTGATTAGGTGGTTTGGAACTTGTAACTGTTATTGGTTGGAAGGCTATTCATGCATTCCCGCAAAGTCAGCAATATCTTCCTGGTCTTGGTCTTTGAAGGTGGCCATTTCCGGGTCAGTGGGGGATGGGCTTCTCTGTTCATCCTCCAGTTGTCCAGCCACCTCCTTGGTTGTGCTGGTGGCAACCCAGGGTCAAAGTCACTTCGCCCTTTAGAAGACATACCAGTCCCTGCTCAGGCAGGCTGAGAGATGAGGGGCTTCCTATCCCTCGCCACCTGCCAAAGGGGAGGGAGGGACGCAGGTCCGCACTCTCAGAGAGACCCAGCCAAGATCCTATCAGACTTAATGGATCCGTGGGTATGACAGTGTGCCCCTCCCCTTTTTCCTAACTCTTACCCCAGCTCCTGCAGTCCAGCTCAACAGCATGCACCCTTCCCTTCCTACACGAAAACTGCTCCCAACTCCTGGTGTATAATACTCAGTGAATGTTTGTAGAATGAATGAATAAATCACTCATCGTTTTTACGTGTTTATTGCTTTTTTTTTTTTTTTTGAGACAAAATCTCCCTCTGTCACCCAGGCTGAAGTGCAGTGGCACCATCTCGGCTTACTGCAACCTCCGCCTCCTGGGTTCAAGCAATTCTCCTGACTTAGCCTCTTGAGTAACTGGGACTACAGGCACCTACCACCGTGCCTGGCTAATTTTTTAAAAAATTATTATTATTATTTTTTTAGTAGAGATGGGGGTTTCACCATGTTGGCCAGGCTGGTCTCGAACTCCTGACCTCAAATGACCCACCCACCTCGGCCTCCCATAGTGCTGGGATTACTGGCATGAGCCACCAGGCCTGACCTATTGTCTATTTTTATATCTTTTATGAAATGTTACTTCTGCCCTTTTAAAATTGAATTAGTTGTCTTTTTATTATTGAATTACTTGTATATCCTAGATATAAGTCCTTAGTCACGGGTAAGTTTTGCAAGTATTTTCTCCCAGTCTGTAGCTTGCCTGTGAATTTTCTTTTCTTTTCTTTCTTTCTTTTTTTTTTTTTTTTTGAGACAGAGTCTCTCTCTCTGTTGCCCAGGCTGGAGCACAATGGCCCAATCTTGGCTCACTGCAACCTCCACCTCCTGAGTTCAAGCGATTCTTGCGCCTCAGCCTCACCAGTAGCTGGAACCACATGCATGTGCCACCACGCCTGGCTAACTTTTGTATTTTTTGTAGAGACAGGATTTCACCATGTTGGCTAGGCTGGTCTTGAACTCCTGGCCTCAAGTGATCCACTTGTCTCGGCCTCCCAAAGTGCTGGGATTATAGGCGAGAGTCACCGTGCCCGGCCACCTGTGCATTTTCTTAATTGTCTTTTGATGAGCAGAAGTTTTTAATTTAAACAAATTTCAATGCATCAAATGTTTCTTTTGTGATTTTGCCTTCTGAACCTTAGAAACTCTTGCTTACCCTTGAGTCCTGAAGATATTCTTCTATATTTGCCTCCAAAAACTTTATGATTTTACCTTTTATTTACTAAAGGCATCGTTAGAGGTACACTGACAAATATTTTTATATTTATTTATTATTCACTTTTTAGGTTTTTTTGAGACAGAGTCTCGCTCTATTACTCAAGCTGGAGTGCTGTGGTGTGATCACAGCTCACTGTACAAAAAAATATTTTTAAAGATATGCAAAATAAAAGAAATTGTTTATCTATCAATGAATCTGCTCTGTTCATCAGTGTGGATTATTGAGGGAAACTTTTATGAATGACTCAGTTTTGCTCACCTCCTATTATACCCAATCAAAGCTGATAAGGAAACTGGAAAGGTAAGATCATTTGAATTAAAAATTTTTTTTAAAAATTTTATTTACTTTTTATATATGTTTTAAGGCTAGTCAAGTGGAGCAATGGGAATGGAGAAGGAACAAAGGTGTCTGTAACTGGTTGTGATTGATTAGCTGTAAACACCATTGCACTCAGATCAGCCTTGAATTTATTTGGACCAGTGGTCTCCAAGCTATCAGTAAAAAATGTTGAGTGCATGCTCCTCATATATGCATATTCATTTATTTAGAAATTATATATGGTCTACTTCACTCATTGTGAACTTTAAAAATATATGGAATTTATTTTCTTTGCTTTTTGTTTGTTTGTTTTTTGAGATAGTGTTTCTATTGCCCGGGCTGGAGTGCAGTGGCATAATCACAGCTCCCTGTAGCCTTGAACTCCTGGGTTTAGGTGATTCCCCCATCTCAGCCTCCAGAGTAGCTGAGGCTATAGGTACAGGCTGCCATGCCTGGCTAATTTTTGTATTTTTTGCAGAGATAGGACTTTGCCACATTGCCCAGGCTGGTCTCAAACTCCTGGGTTCAAGTGATCCTCCCACCTCAGCCTCCCAAAGCACTGGGATTACCAGGCTTGAGACACCACGCCTGACCTGGAATTTGTTTTTTAAATGGAATTTTAAAAGAATAAAATAAAGATAAAAATATTTAAAACTTATTTTAATTTATTGTCAAGGCTACAACAGTTATTTCTTCTTCTCTGTAGCTCATGTGGAATTCATCCTTTGAGTAAGAGAAGAATCAGCTTTGTGATTTTCTTGTTGTCATCTTGTGCTTACATTCCTGGTGTATCTTCAATCAGCAGCTTTGCTGTGGGAATCTTCAGAGGTTCATTTTTCTTTACATGAAAGTTAGTTTTATTAAAATTGAAGGATAGAATCTGTAAATCCACATACATGGGAACACAGTAAAGTATGACCAAAGATGATAGCTTAGCTGGGTTACCCCCCACCCAAAGTGCAGGCCAGTGTAAAGTCTTTGCAGATAGTTCATTTGGGAATACGGTCACAAGGAATAAAAATGCAGGTCAGGGGAGTGAAACAGAGGACGGAAAACCCATACAAGAACCTGTTCCCAAGTTGCCCCTCCATGACCCCAGCTAAGGGTGATTAGTGCTGTATCTCACTGGGATATTTTGGGGAGCCTCACAGAGTTCATTTCAGAAATATGTGTCCATAGGACAAAAAAGAAGCATTTATCCATCAGCTCCTGTGTCCCATTGGTCAAGAATGGCTTCATGGGCATAAACACTCCTGCTCTTCTTGTTTACTCAAAGGGGATTCCCAAGTCCCAGAGCAGAAGAGTGAGATATACAGTGAGGCCCATATTAGTGCCAGCATGATACTGGTCCCACAGCAGTGGCTGGAGCTGACTCCCTACACTTAGTGGGCCAAGAAAATTTTGAAGAGGTGCTCAAGAAGTGTCCGACACAGCAGATGAACAACAGCAGCCACAACAACAACAAAAAGGGCGCATTTTCCAATCCTTAAGCATTGTGGAACTCTCTCTGAGTACCTCTTATACCACACATGCTATATGGTCATTTGGATACTGAGCAAGAGGAAAGCTTTATTTATTATTTTTCAATTTTTTTCTTTTTTAAACTTCTTTCTAAATATAAATAAAAGTTATAATGACTTATTCCAGTGGAAATTCTTCCATATCCATTGGGGGTTTAGACTACCAAGAAAAATATAATAGAGGAAGTAAGTTGCTTCTGTTGAAAAAAAAATCTAAGCAGTGCAATCCAAAGCCAAAAACATGAAGATTTTCTAGTGCTTGTTAATGATGTTTTAAAGCCCAATATTTGGAATGGTTTCTGTCTTTGCATTACCTTGTTAGTATGGATGATGGGGTATTGGCAGAATAGAATCTAAACATTTATCATATACAGGAAATAATAGCTGCTATTCAAAAATGTTTGTAAAAGGCAAAACAGTCTAGATCTTGTAAGTCTGGGCATCAAGCTAGACCATCAGAGGGCAATTTTCTTGGATTGCTTTGGTCCCTGAAGGAGCCCTTTTATTAGATTATGATTTGGCATGATCCTCATGGCTTGCATTGAAGGAACCCGTAAGAAAGAGCTGAAGCTAACTCACTGTTCCATTTTCTTTAGAGATGTTTTTGGAGCTATATACATTACATTAGCCAATACCCCTTGACTTTCTCCTGAGGACTGGTACACTGATATATAATTAGTTAAAATACACTTTAATCTTATATTCAATGGGCAAAGTTACTTTTTTTTTGAGATGGAGTCTTGTTCTGTCACCCAGGCTGGAGTGCAGTGGCATGATCATGGCTCACTACAAACTCCACCTCCCGGGTTCCAGTGATTCCCCTGCCTCAGCCTCCTGAGTAGCTGGGATTACAGGCACCCACCACCATGCCTGGCTAATTTTTGTATTTTTAGTAGAGACAGGGTTTCACCATGTTGGTCATGCTGGTCTTGAACTCCTAACCTCGTGATTCACCCGCCTCGGCCTCCCAAAGTACTGGGATTATAGGCGTGAGCCACTGTGCCTGGCCAGTTACTCTTGAAAATAATTGTGTTTTTGATTTTCCTTTGTCCACCAGGAAGTTTAGTGTTTAGCTCGCCACCTACTTTTAATAAATGTGGAAGACTGAAGGGCATGCATTTTAGTGTACTAATACTTTATTGGCTTTATCTTATTATTGGATCCTTATTTTGCTACTCCACTATATTTTTAAGTAAGAAAAAATCGGATGAAATTGTATGCATTCTTTAAAAGCAGCCTCAATTCTGTTTTGTAGTTAAACTAGGCACAAGTTTAAATGGTATTTTATTTTAAAAAATAAAAATACCATTTAGATGTCCTGAAATCCATATGAATAACATAAATCTAAGTGGTTGTGACATATTTTAAAAACTTAAAATCACTGGAAAATCTAGAGCCTACTAACATTTACATACAGTGATATTTTCTCTTTACTCTCAAACTTTTTTTTACATGTTGGAGCCAATTAAATAGCATTCCTTGATTCCCTTCCTAGTTCAAAACAATTGATCAATAAGATACGGGAGACAAACAAATGGAGATGAAAATGTCATCTCTGTCACTGATAAAAGGGACTGGAAACATGACTTCAGAACTGTGATCCAAAAGGTTTGGTAACACTCCACTGCCATCAGTAGATTTTCCCACCAGGGCCTGGTATAGATGGATTTCAGGTCTTCCCAACAGAGCAGAGCCTACCTGGGCAGCTGACCACCTAAAAAAGAGCAGGCCCTAGTTCACCCTCTCTTTGGGTTTCCAGATTCCGAAGAACACATCCCAGTAGGGGCTGAGCTGCACTGCTCATTCCTTCTCCAAAGACACCAATTAGAGAAGTTACTCCTTTCCTGGGGTTGGGAGGAAAAAGGATCTGAGGCAGGAATGACAGCCGAGTGGGGTGTTTAATGTTTGCTGTTAGTATGGTGGGCAGGACAGGTCTTGGTTGGACTGTTGTATGCATTGTAAACTCTTCAGCATCTCTGAATGGTGGGCCTGTCACTTAACCAAAATTGCCTCCACGTATTTCCAAATGTACCTCAGTGCCCTCACAGGGTTGAGAACCTTGCTTTAGAGGAAGTTTCCTCATAGGAACAGGAGGTCTATGTCATATATGGGAAATGAGGGGGAAGGGGGTGACAGAGGAAAGTTCCTTGCTAACAGTAATGTCTTTATTATTAACTTTCTGTGGGCTTTACATTTTTAAACGAATTCCTTAGAATGAGAGTGATGTAGCCGGGCACGGTGGCTTACGTCTGTAATCCCTGCACTTTGGGAGGCTGAGGTGGGCGGATCACTTGAGGCCAGGTGGTCGAGACCGGTCTGGCCAACATAGGGAAACCTCATTTCTCCAAAAAATAAAAAAAAAAAAAAATAATTAGCTGGACATAGTGGCACATGCCTGTAGTCCTACCTACTCAGGAGGCTGAGGCATGAGAAGTACTCTAACCCAGGATGGGGAGGTTGCTGTGAGCTGAGATTGTGCCACTGCACTCTAGCTTGGGTAACAAAGTTGAGTCTGTCTCAAAAAAAAAAAAAAAAGGGTCATGCAAGGTGGCCTCATTCTGGTCCTGCCTTGCATGCCCAACAAGAAAGGTCAGGGTGGCATGTAAGGAAGACAGTCAGCCACCAGATTCGCTTCAGTGGCTTCTAACGGTTAGGATAGGTATTCCTTTACATGTGATCTCAGGGATTATCATATGGGAGCTGCAGTCATTTGAACCCTGACAAAGTTTGCAACAGCTAAAGCAGAGGAAAAGGGCACGCATAGAAAATGTCAAGGGGACGCTTGAAGGGCAGGGGGTGAGGGTGCCTCTAGACAAACAAAAAATAAAGATAATATCTGCCCCATGTGTTCACAATTTTAGCCATACAGAAGGACTAAAAGGTTAACATTTCCAACTGCCATTTTCACTCTGAATCCGTCACTCCTAGAGATCAAACAATCACTAGCAGGCAATGGGACCGCACGACTGGGGAAATGTACCATGCTACCTCTAGTTATATCTTTGAGATAACTTTGAGGTATCGCCAATCTTAAAAGGAATCTCTGGCCATGTTTGCTGTGGATGACTTAAGGAAAACAAAGTAATACAGTGAAATATAACAACCAAAGTTATGTTTTATAGTTGACTTAGGGCTTTGGAGAGGGCAACACATCTGTCATTACTTTGCAAACACAAAGTGACTTACAAATAGAGCTGAAATCCCTGCTAATAATCACCTGCTGTTTATTTCCCTCTGACCATCTGCATTAGATCCACCTGTTGAAGGGAACTCTTTTTTTTCTTTTTTTTTTTTTTTTTTTTTTTTTTTTTTTTTTTTTTTTTTTTTTTTGAGACGGAGTCTTGCTCTGTCGCCCGGGCTGGAGTGCAGTGGCCGGATCTCAGCTCACTGCAAGCTCCGCCTCCCGGGTTCATGCCATTCTCCTGCCTCAGCCTCCGGAGTAGCTGGGACTACAGGCGCCCACCACCTCGCCCGGCTAGTTTTTTTTTTTTGTATTTTTAGTAGAGACGGGGTTTCACCGTGTTAGCCAGGATGGTCTCGATCTCCTGACCTCGTGATCCGCCCGTCTCAGCCTCCCAAAGTGCTGGGATTACAGGCTTGAGCCACCGCGCCCGGCTGAAGGGAACTCTTGTTTAAAACCTGTGTCCCACTGGATACCTAACTAACTAGAATCTCTAGGGGTGAATCCCTGAAACTTTCCATTCTAATAGTTCCCTCAGGTGACCTGTGTGCACATTGAAGATTGAGAGCCACTGTAATACAGGTAACTTTCTTCAAAGGGTGTACTGTGTGTGTATAGGACGTAGGCATACCCTGTGCCTGAAGGACTTTAGAACAGCCATTCTTAGAAGGGGTGGAGTCTATACCATTACCTAGAAAGCCAGAGTGGGATCAGGCTTTTATATCCAAGAACTTAAAGGACATGCTGGCAAGTGCTATCAATTCCATCAGGGGACAGATTCCTACTGAGCCCACACAGGGGCAGTCCCTTTAAGGAGGGATTGGCCTCATGGGAGGATGTCTGTAGAGATGTCTGTGAAGGCTGGGCTCAAAGATTATAGAGTGGGCTGGGTACAGTGGCTCATGCCTATAATCCCAGCACTTTGGGAAACTGAGGCAGGAAGCTCACTTGGGCCAGGAGTTCAAGACCAGCCTGGGCGACATAGCAAGATTTTTGTCTCTAACAAAATTAAAAATTGGCTGGGCACAGTGGTTAATCCCAGCACTTTGGGAGGCTGAGGCGGATGGATCATGAGGTCAGGAGTTTGAGACCAGCCTGGCCAACATAGTGAAACCCTGTCTCTACTAAAAATACAAAAATTAGTCGGGTGTGGTGGCATGCGTCTGTAGTCCTAGCTACTCTGGAGGCTAAGGCAGGAGAATCTCTTGAACCCGGGAGGTGGAGGTTGCAGTGAGCTGAGACCATGCCATTGCACTCCAGCCTAGGTGACAGAGTGAGACTCCATCTCAAAAAAAGAAAAAAAAAATTAAAAATTAAAAAATGAACCAGGTGTGGTAGCGCCTGTTTGTAGTCCTAGCTACTCAGGAGGCTGAGATGGGGAGGATGGTTTAAGCCCACGAATTTGAGGATGCAGGGAGGTATGATTATGCACCTGCACTCCAGCCTGGGTGGCAGAGTGAGACCCTGTCTCTAAAAAAAGATAGTGGAGTATAGCGAAGAGCTCTTTGGGTTCAGCTTGCCACGAAAGGAAAGGAACAGACATGATCCCCCTTTCTTCGAAGGGCCTACCGTCTAGAGCAGGGAATTGGGCAAGCAAGCGCCCACTCCCACAGCCAGCAGCCCCACTTCATAGGCAAGCCGTGGCAGGGCTAGTATTTACCCATACACAAAGGTGTGGCTATATGGGTAGTCAACACACTTAAATACTTTTGTAATGATTGGTCAATAACCATTGCCTCAATCCTTCCTTTCCTAAGTGGCCCCTCTATCCTGGCTACTCACTTGTTTCCCTCCTCCCTATAGCCTATGATCCAGCGATGAAAGGTTAATGCCAGGCACAGTGGAGGTACCAGGACCCCACACCAGCACTATGGCTGGCTTGTCTTCTGATTGGTTGGCGCCTGTGCTATACTGATGGTTAAATATTTTGGATCACACCTGTAGGAAGTGGGTGACTAATTTCTGGCAATGACACTAAGTAGAAGTTTGGAACATCAGAGCCCTAGTAAACCCTGGACCGGGGGACCAGCACCCTTCCTGGGGGAAGCCTAGCAGACATCCTTCCTGGATTCTGAGGTCCCCTCAGGATTCCTGACATACCAAGGTAGGGAGAATGTCCTGAGAGACAAATAACAGACTCCCTTCCAATCCTAAAATGTGGGGATGTGAGCTGGTTCTAATTCAATTTCAAAAACAAAGACATAAAATTTCTACTAACCCAGGAATCATGAGGCAATTCATACTGGTTAAAGCAGCATAAGGAATTGTTATTTTTATTAAATTACTATGTATGCCGCAGAAAGGTTGTGTTGCTGAAAACAAGTCATCAGGAACTGTTGTTTTCCTGGCCATTTGAAGTTCAGACTGCTAGGGTAGAAACTAAGGGTTTTTCTAAATTTTTTTTTTTGTTTTTCCATTTTGTTCTCTGATATCACAAGTGTCTACAACACTATCTGGCACATAGTGGTGCTCAATAAATGTTAATTAAACAAAACTACAATTTCAAAGGATTCCAAGTTTGTTGTTTAATTTTAGCAGAGGCTAGAAGAAATTAACAGGATATATTGAATTTGGCCACGTGTGGTGGCTCAGACCTGGAATCTCAACACTTTGGGAGACTGAGGTGGTGGATTGCTTGAGCTCAGGAGTTTGAGACCAGCCTGGGGAACATGGCAAAACCCCTTTTCTATAAAAAAAAAAAAATTAGCTGGGTGTGGTGGCACACACCTATAGTCCCAGTCGCAGGAGGATCGCTTGAGCCCAGGAGGCAGAAATTGCACTGAGGCAAGATGGCACCACTGTGCTCCAGCATGGGCAACAGAGCAAGACCTTGTCTCAAAAAAAAAAAAAAAAAAAAAAAAAAATCAAGTTTATTTTCTACTTAGAAGCATCCAGAATCCCTGCCTCTTGTAATGATGAAAACCTCTGTTAGAACTTAAAAATTAGTGGTTTCAATTAGCCAGGCGTGGTGACACATGCCTATAATCCCAGCTACTCTGGAGGCTGAGGCAGGAGAATCACTTGAACCCAGGAGGTGGACGTTGCAGTGAGCCAAGATTGTACTATTGCACTCCAGCCGGGGCAACAAGAGTGAAACTCTGTCTCAAAAAAAAAAAAAAAAAAAAAAAAAAAATTGTGGTTTCAATTTGCAACTTCTGCTATTGGAACGAACTGCAATTTACTAATTTATTAGGCAGTAGTACTCTAGAGATTTAACATATTATTCCAGGTTGGCAACTGAGCTCTGTGAGACAGCTTCTCATTAAAGGCTCACTAAGATGATGGGCTCTGAGCACACCTCATCTACAGCCAGGGAATGATCTCAGGGGATATAGACGGGGCAAAGGCCCTCAGACTTATCTCCTGTTGTCAGATTTCTTCTCGGGATTTCACTTGTTTTTGCATTTTCTGTTTGCTTTTCTGACTGAGCCTCTTTAGATAGTTCCTTAAACGTCCATTCACAGCTGTCTATTTTTTCTCTTTTCTCTTTGAGCCCACAGTAACCAAACTCTCAAAGTAAAATATCCAGAGAGAGCTGGCAGGTGGTTTGAAACCAGTGGATTTTAGTTGCATTAGGACAACCACATTAAATTAAAACAAACAAAAAGCATCTCTTTCAATGGTGACTCACCTGCACTTTAACTAGTAAATGCTAATTGTAATGTTAATAGTTGTAATTTCTTGAGCACCTCCTATGTGCCAGCCTAGAACTTTACATACATAGATTAACTTTCATGTTGATAATAACAGGGAAACTACAGGGAGACTGAAGTTTATAGAGATCATCTTGCTCAGTGGAATGAAACACAATCATAAATTGTTACATAAAGGTGTCTACATTATATTCAGTGCAAAATGGCAAGTTTCACAACAGTATGTTATAGATAACTTCATTTTAGAAAATCTCATTAATTCAAAGTATACATAAACACATAGAGATGTACTCACATAATATATTTTTGTAAATGTATGAGAAAAATGTATAAAAGGCAATACCACCTCAGGAAGTTACCCACTTGCTCTAAGCCTTGGGTTTTACATCTGTAGAGCAAGAGTATTAAAAGTATCCACCACAGGCCGGGAGTGGTGGCTCACATCTATAATCCCAGCACTTTGGGAGGTCAAGGTGGGCAGATCACGATGTCAGGAGTTTGAGACCAGCCTGTCCAATACGGTGAAACTCCATCTTTGCTTTAAAAATGCAAAAATTTAGCTAGGTGTGGTGGTGTGCACCTATAGTTCCAGCTACTCAGGAGGCTGAGGCAAGAGAATCGCTTGAACTCAGGATGTGGAGGTTGCAGTAAGCCAAGATCGTGCCACTGCACTCCAGTCTGGGTGACAGAGTGAAGCTCCGTCTCGGGGTGGGGGGTGGTGGTGGGGGAAGCATCTACCACAAAGAAAGGATAAAAGCACAGTGCCTGACACAAAAATGAGTACTTGATCCATTTTTTTGCTATTATTGTCATTATTTTTATGAAGAGAAATTCATTAAACTGTCAACGGTGATTACCTCTAGGGAGTGATGCTAGAGGTAAGGGAGGGGATGACGATTTATATTGTCTACATTATACACATCTGGGCTCTTCCATGCATTTATAACAATCAGACACCACTTCTATTACATGTTATAAAAGGCGTTTTATTTTAAAATACCTCTTGAGGCCAGGGGCAGTGATTCATACCTGTAATCCCAGCACTTTGGGAGGCTGAGGTGGGAAGATTGCTTGAGCCCAGGAGTTCAAGACCAGCTGGGGGAATATAGCAAGATCCTGTCTGTATTTAAAAATAAAAATAAAAATACCTTTTGAGGCTGGGGATAGTGGCTCATGCATGTAATTCTAGTACTTTGGGAGGCTGAGGCAGGAGGATTGCTTGAGCCCAGTAGTTCACGACCAGCCTGGGCAACATAGTAAGACCCTGTCTCTACTAAAAATTTAAAAAGTAAAAATAAAAACCCTCTCATGAGAGGCCGAGGTGAGTGGTCAGGAGTTCGAGACCAGCCTGACCAACATGGTGAAACCCCATGTCTACTAAAAATACAAAATTAGCCGAGGATGGTGGTGCATGACTGTAATCCCAGCTACTTGGGAGGCTGAGGCAGGAGAATCGCTTGAACCCAGGAGGCGGAGGTTGCAGTGAGCCAAGATGGTGCCACTGCACTCCAGCCTGGTCAACAAGAGCGAGAGGGAAACTCCATTTCAACAAAACAAAACACCCTCTCCTATCAAAATTTATTTCCCCAAATGCCTTTATTTTCTTCTACAAGCAACCATTAAAATAAAATGAACGCGTAAAAAAAAAAAAAAAAAAATCTGTGAGATCTATTCCAGTGCCTGTATTCCGTAGCTTATTTTTGGTCCCAGAGCAGCGTGAAGAACCCGATGTTATCAACAGCGTTTTATTTGGACGCTCTGAATCCGTTTTCCCCTAGCACATCGGCAGAGCAGACCGCCTGCCTCGGCCTTGTCAACGCCAAGGGTATTTTGGATGGCTGTGTCTATCCTGAAAGCTTCCAGTCTGGCTTTGAACTTGACTTGGCAACGGATGAAAATCTCCGCGAACATCCCCAGACAACCCCGCTGAGCGTCAGAGCGCTGCTCCCGCGTCCTCCTGCCAGCAGAAGCCCCTACAGTGCGCCCCGCGGCTACCAGCTGGAACCAAAAGGCGACGCGCAGGCGCGGAGCCCACGGAGAGCCCGGGCTGGGGCGCGCCTCAGCTCCGCCCGACCTACCACCTTCCCTAGGCAGCGGGGGACCGGGGTGAGGGGAGTCACAGGCGTGCCTTCCGAAGCTGGGCTGGAGTTCACTTACAGCTCGCTTTTCTAGGCCTCTTTATTCTATTATCAAATATTGCTCTAGGGGTTTCATAAAATCAAACTGAAGCGTTGTCAAAGGAGAGGAGTCCAAATGTTGAGAAGACTGGAAACCAGCCATTCCTCCATTCATTGGGAAACATTTACAGACCCCCTGCCAGGGGTCAGTCTCGGGACACTGGGGATGCCGCCTTGAGTAAGACAATCCCTACCTTCAGAGGGCCTCGTTCTAGTTAATAATGGTACATTAAGGCAGGGTTGGAATGGAAGCATTTTGTTCTGCTTTTGGCTGAAGCACAGAGACAGATGTCACATGTCAGCGAGATGTATGAGATCCTCGTGCAGGGCTTGCAAAAGGGTTGGCTTTGAGATGCTGAGCCCTTCGCCCCCACTGAGGGTATGAAAAGGGTTGAAAGAGGAACATTACAGGAAAAGACAGTATTTGGAAGGAGTTGATGATGAGTTGATCCTTTCCCCACCTTCCCAACAGTGAGGAGGGTGGGGGATGGGGGGGGTGCCAGCCTGTCATCTTAAACCCAGAAAAAGGGACTATAAAGGAATCACTCACGGGGCTGGAAACACAGTGGACTCCTGTTTGAGTAATCTAAAAGTTGCAGGCCAAACACAGTGGCTACAATCCCAGCACTTAGAGCGACTGAGGCTGGAGAATCGCTTGAGGCCAGGAGTTGGAGACCAGCCTGCACAATACAGTGAGGCCCTGTCTCTACAAAAAAATTTTTAAAAGTAAAATTAGCCAGGCATGGTGGCACGGCCTGTAGTCCTAGCTACTCTACAGGCTGAAGCAGGAGGGATTACTCAAGTCCAAGAGCTCAATCACTGTAGCTGTACAGTGAGCTACAATTGTGCCACTGAAAGAGTTAAACTGTCTCTAAAAAAATAAAAAGACAAAATAAAATGTGTGGTACCAGGGCTGGCTAACTGTTCCAACTAAGGAACAAAGAGACATTGCCATATCGGGGTCATCCTGTCCCCATGGTTTGTGGGGGCAAAAGTTCCTGTTCCCAGGGATCCATATGTGGATGGCCTGCCAAAGAGAACTGAGGTGGAGCTGCCTTAGGTCTTGTCCATGGAGACCTTCTGGTGGGGTGAGGAGAAGTCAGCAGAAATAAGATAAACTAGATACTCTGGGTTCTAAAGGAAATTCTCAAGCCACCAGCTGGAATAGAGAGATGTTCGCCTGAATTCAGTGAATAACAGGTGAGATCTTTCCAATGCCCCATGAAAGAAAGAGCCAGCCATAAATATCTGCCAAGCCCAGCAAGCACCAGCATCTATCATGGCAACGTTGGTCAACTCAACACTTTCCTGGCCCCCCTAACTACTCCCTAGCCTACACCCCACTTCCTACCTCCACTAGATCTAATGCTTCATAGGCAGGGTGACCATATGCCCCAGTTTGCCCAGGACACTTTTTTTTTTTTTTTTTTTGAGACGGAGTCTCGCTCTGTCACCCAAGCTGAAGTGCAGTGGTGTGATCTTGGCTCACTGCAACCTCCGCTTCCTGGGTCCAAGGGATTCTCCTGCCTCAGCCTCCCAAGTAGCTGGAACTACAGGCGTGCACCACCATAGCCAGCTAACTTTTTTTTGTATTTTTGTAGAGACAGAGTTTCACCATGTTGGCCAGAGTGGTCTTGAACTCCTGACCTCAAGTGATCCACCTGCCTTGGCCTCCCAAACTGCTGGGATTACAGGCGTGAGCCACCATACCCGGCCTGCCCGGGACACTTCTGATTTACATCTGCAGTCCTGAGGTAATTATTAATAGCATCCCCTTTCAATCTCAAGAGAGTCCCATTCTGGATGATAAATTACATGTTCATCCTCCACATGGAAGGCTAGGAGTAGCTGGTTAGGCAGGTGTGATGGGTTGAATCGTATCCCCACAAAATGATATGTTGAAATCCTAATATCTAGTACCCCAGATTATAACCTTGTTTGAAATAAGGTCTTTATAGGGTCTTTATAGAGTCTAAGCAAATGACAAGGAAGTCATTAGGGTGCACCCTAACCTAATTTGATGTCGAAAAGGAGAAATTCGGACACAGAGACATGCACACAGGGAGGATGTCAGGTGAAGATGAAGACGGAGATTGGGTGATGCATGTACAAACCAAGGAACGCCAAAGACTGCCAGCAAACTCCACAAGCTAAGGAAGAGGCGTGGAACAGATGCTTCCTCGCAGCCCTCAGAAGAAAACAAAGGTGCTGCCCTCTTGATCTTGGATGTCAAGCCTCTGGAATGGTGAGACAATACATTTCTGTTGCTGAAGCCGCCCAGATTGTGGTGCATTGTGACAGCAGCCCTAGCAAATGAATACATCAGGAAACAGGAGCAACCGAGCTTGCGCTTTGTCCCTTCCCAAATGTCCAATCTGCAGCTGGCTCCAGCTGGGGGCTAAGGGAAATATTTTACCTGAAATGCAATTTTTGGTTTTTTAAATGTCTTTTTGTAAATGATTTCAACTTTTATTTTAGGTTCAAGGGGATACATGTGCAGGTTTATTACATGGCTACATGCGTGATGCTGAGATTTGGGTTACAATTAATTCCATCAGCTAAGTGGTGAGCATAGCACTCAACAGTTAGGTTTTCAGCTCTTGCCTTCCTCCCTCCCCCTCTGGTAGTCCCCAGTGTCTATTGTTCCCATCTTTATGTCCATGAGTACCCAGTTTAGCTCCCACTTATAAGTGAGAACATGTGGTGTTTGGTTTTCTGTTCCTGCACTAATTTGGTTAGGATAATGGCCTCCAGCTGCATCCATGTTACTGCAAAGGATATGATGTGTCCTTTTTTATGGCTGCATTTTAATTTCTTTTTTTTTTTTAGATGAAGTTTCGCTCTTGTCACCCAGGCTGGAGTGCAGTGGCACAATCTTGGCTCACTGCAACCTCCACCTCCTGGGTCCAAGCGATTCTTCTGCCTCAGCCTCCTGAGTAGCTGGGACTACAGGCCCCTGCCGGCATGCCTGGATTTTTGTATTTTTAGTAGAGACCAGTTTTCACCATGTTGGCCAGGCTGCTCTCAAACTCCTGACCTCAGGTGATCCGCCCACCTCAGCCTCCCAAAGTGCTGGGATTACAGGCGTGATCTGTGACCTACCGCGTCTGGCCTGCATTTTAATTTCAGAAGATAAGACCATTTGTTACTGAACCTGAAATGTGTGTAGTGATTTAAAGTGACAGCAGGCTGTTTTTTACCTAAGAGTGACCAGGTGGACATCTGTTAGGAGCCAGTAGTTCTACACACACCCAGCATCCAGTGAGACAAGCCACCACACTGAAGGACAGGATATCGGCAGAGTAGTGGTGGACAGGCTCGGGCTGGGGCTACTGTTTCTGGCACTGCTCCTACACACAAAGATTCATTCAAATCATACAACTGTTAAAACATCTTCAAATAACGCCTCCCAGAATACCTCAGTGGCCACAAATCCAGCTAATGCCACCACCAAGGTGGTTGGCAGTGCCTTGGAGTCAGCAGCCAGTCTCCTTCTAGTCTTGCTTTATCTCGCCCATCTCTAATGTTAGGAGACTCAGGCCAAGAAACATCTATATGTCTCATCTTCTAAATCCATTTTAAATGGCATCTAGAAGTCCAACATGACAAAGAAAAAACAAGTTTTCGTCGAATCTACTAATCCCACACCTTATTTTATTGACATAAAAACTTTGAGAGACCAGGAGTGGTGACTCACACCTGTAATCCTAACACTTTGGGAGGCCAAGGTGGGCAGATCACCTGAAGTCAGGAGTTCAAGACCAGCCTGGCCAACATGGCGAAACCCTGTCTCCACTTAAAATACAAAAATTAGCAGGACATGGTGGTACATGCCTGTAATCCCAGCTACTTGGGAGGCTGAGGCAGGAGAATCACTTGGACCAGGGGGCGGAGGATGCAGTGAGCTGAGATGGTATCACTGCACTCCAGCCTGGGCAACAGAGTGAGACTCCGTCTCAAACAACAACAACAACAACAACACCCATAAATTTGATTGGCTTGAAGAATGTGTGAAGGGTTTGACAAGATGGTGAATGCCAATAGTATATCTGCTGGAATTTCATGTACAAGATGAAGACAGGCAACATCCAAAATTAGTTAAGACATGATTTCCTTGTATGTGGCTTAACAAATATGGACACTAAAACTCTGCCTAAAAAATAAGAATTGAGGCAGGGCGCAGTGGCTTATGCCTGTAATCCCAGCACCTTGGGAGGCCGAGGCAGGTGGATCACTTGAGGTCAAGAGTTCAAGAACAGCCTGACCAACATGGTGAAACCCCGTCCTTACTAGAAAAATACAAAATTAGCCGGGCGTGGTGGTGTGTACCTGTAATCTCAGCTACTCGGGAGGCTAAGGTAGGAGAATCACTTGAACCTAGGAGGCGGAGGTTGCAGTGAGCTGGGATCGCTCCATTGCACTCCAGCCTGGGCAACAAGAGAGAAACTCTGCCTCAAAAAGAAAGAAAAAAAAGAAAGAATTGAGGCCAGGCATGGTGGCTCATGCCTGTAATCCCAGCACTTTGGGAGGCCGAGGTGGGCAGATCACTTGAGGCCAGGAGTTGGAGACCAGCCTGACCAACATGGTGAAATCCCCTCTCTACTAAAAACACAAAAATTAGCTGGGTGTGGTGGTGAATGTCTGTAATCCCAGCTACTGAGGAGGCTGAGGCAGAAGAATTGTTTGAACCTGGGAGGTGGAGGTTGCAGTGAGCTGAGATCATGCCACTCCACTGCATCCTGGGTGACAGAGACTCTGTCTCAAAAAAAAAGAAAGGTATTGATTTTGTCTTATCTAGAGGTAAAGGATGGGATGTGGAATAGAGATTCAATTTCCACTTGGTTGATGAAATCTGTAATGCCATAAAACATGTAAAATGAAAAGCTTCCACAATTTTGTTCATATGTACATCAGAAGGAACTTCCAGGTGTTACTGTAAGTCCTTAATGTATTGTTTTCACAGTACTCATTTAATGCTTTTATACCTAGATATTTTACGTTTTTAAGCTATCACTGTTCTCTTGGGAACTAAACACTTTTTTTTCTCCAAGGCCTTGGATTTAGCATTGCATGTGACCTTTTATGTAGTAATTGATATGTGCCAGGGCAGTGATAGATTATCAATAGAATTTACCCCCAAGTTCAAGCATCATGAGTAACTCTTGCTTATCCTCATAAAGTCAAATGGTAGGCATTTCCCATCATCTATTTTCATTCAACAAGAGCACCCAATTCATTTAGCTAAACTGCATTCAAGGAGTAGAATTTTGTTGACCTCAAATAATTTCAAAATGCTGCTTGTATTTCTGTATATGTTGAATACATTTTATAATTTTAAAAAAATCATCTGTTTTGGCCAGGTGCAGTGGTTCATGCCTATAATTCCAGCACTTCAGAGGCCAACATAAGTGGATCATCTGAGGTCAGGAGTTTGAGACCAGCCTGGCCAACATGGCGAAACCCTGTCTCTACTAAAAATATGGAAAAAAAAAAAAAAAAAAAAAAAAAACAGGCATGGTGACATGCACCTGTAATCCCAGCTACTCAGGAGGCTGAGGCAGAAGAATCACTTGAACTGGGGAGGCGGAGGTTGCGGTGAGCCGAGATAGCGCCATCGCACTCCAGCCTGGGTGACAAGAACAAAACTCAATCTCAAAAAAAAAAAAAAAAAGTCTGTTTTGAAGATAAAATAACCAATCTTGACATCAAAGAGGCAAAAATGAAGGCCAGGTGTGGTGGCTCATGCCTGTAATTTCAGCACTTTGGGAGGCTGAGGCAGGCGGATCACTTGAGGTTAAGAGTTGGAGACCAGCCTGGCCAACATAGCAAAACCCTGTATCTACTAAAAACACAAAAATTAACTGGGCATGGTGGCGCGTGCCTGTAATCCCAGCTACTCCGGAGGCTGAGGGAGGAGAATCACTTGAGCCTGGGAGGCCAAGGTTGCAGTGAGCTGAGGTGGTGCCACTGCATTCCAGCCTGGGTGACAGAGCAAGATTCCGTCAAGAAAGAAAGAAAGAAGGAAAGAAGGAAAAAGAAAGAAGGCAAAAATGAAAAATGTGAAGGAGCCAAAACTGTAAATCAAGTATTTGGGAGGTGAAAACTGGAAGCTGTCTTGCATTAAATTCACAAAAAATTTAATATTCATTCTGTAAATATCTTTTAAAAATTGATCAGAACAGCCACATTTAAAACGTATTTTTTTGTTATCAGGCAATATTTTTACAAAGAACCTGGTCCTAAGCCTAAAAGTGAGCTTGATTCTTCAGTAAATATTTTACAATTGCCTCTATACACAGAAATCTCTTAAAAAATAGACACTTCTGAAGTCTTGAGTGCATGATCATGCACAGAAGCTTAGATGTTGCGGTAACAAATATGGCCACAGTAGTATTGATAACCAATGTCATTTTTTCCCATCTCTAGAACCTACATGGAGACAAGATCGAACAGATCTGAAGCTACTGTGTATGTGAATGAATACTCCTTTTGCTTCCTACCCGAATGCTGCCAACCTAACTAACAGAGAGGGGCTCTCTAAAGGAAAAAGATATTTGGAAATAGAGCATCGGGATGGAAATATACATGCCAAAGTAAACTGTGTGTGTATTTAGAGAAGCAAAGGAAGAAAAAGGTTTTTAAAGGAAAGAAATGAAGAGGATTACGTAATTGTTTTGAAATAACCATCCTTGGCTACAAAGATCAATAACAAGGGTGATGCCAGTCTGAGGCTGGACAGGTAGTTACTGGGCAGATGTCCTTGCAGGAATATTTTTTTTGTGTCAGGTTGACATGGCCTTTGTGTGAGATTGTAGTTTTTGTAGAGTCTCTTTTATTATCAGGCATACAAGAATAAGAACCCTCTCTTCATGGTCTTTACTGGCTCTGTTTGTCAGTGTTTTCTTAACATTGCTCTGTCACCCAGGCTGGAGTGAAGTGGTGTGATCTCAGCTCACTGCAAGCTCCACCTCCCCAGTTCAACTGATTCTCCTGCTTCAGCCTCCTGAGTAGCTGAGACTACAGGCACCTGCCACCAAACCTGGCTAATTTTTGTATTTTTAGTAGAGACAGGGTTTCACTATACCAGGCTGGTCTCGAACTCCTGACCTCATGATCCACCCACCTTGGAGTTCCAAAGTGCTAGGATTACAGGTGTGAGCCAGCATGCCTGGCCCTAATTTTTGTATTTTTAGTAGAAACAGGGTTTCACCATGTTGGCCAGGCTGGTCTTAAACTCCTGACCTTGTCAAGCTATCCTCCTGCCTCAGCCTCCCAATGTTCTGGGATTACTGGCATGAGCCACTGTGCCCAGCCTCTAGATCTACTTTTTATCACCACTATGCTGGCAGTATTGAACCCTGTCAGTGATAACACATTCCTCTCTGCCAGGGATGCTGCTCCCACCACTCCCTACCTCTTTGGTACACCATTGCCACAGAGAAGGTTTAAAGGACATTGCAGGAGAAAATATAAAAAGATTAAAAAAAAATTATTGTCTAATCTAGCGGTTTTAAACTGGTGGTTATTTTGCCCCATCCCACCATCCCCTCTCCCCACCCTGGAGGTATCTAGCAATGTCTGGATATATTTTTATTTGTCCCATCTAGGAGTGGGATGGGGTGCTACCAGCACCTAGTGGATACAAGCCAGGGATATTCCTCAGCATCCTGCAGTGCACAGGATGGCTCCCAGCAACACACAATTGTCCGGCCCCAAATGCCAATAGTGCCAGGTCGAGAAAACCTGACCTTGATATTTTAATCGCAGGACACACACGAGGCACTCCTTAACTTTGGGTGAGAAGGGCCCAGGGTGGATTCCCGGGGCCTGTTGTTGTAGACTGTAAACTCTCAGAAGGAGGGGATTACGTAGGTCGTTTTCTGGGTAGCACGCCTGTCAAGGGAACACAGAAAGGAAGCTTATGCATTAGGCATTGGAATCTCAGATGCGAGGGGAAAGAACGGCATCATTTAAACAGCCCCTTCTATGGGCAGAGCACTGGGCTGGGAGATTTTGTTATGTTGCTGCATTTGACTCTCCTGGTAACCCTGAGAAGTAGATATTGGTATTCCTGTTTTAGGCTCAGGAAGGTGAAGCAATATATCAAAGGTCAGAAGTGGGAGAATTGAGATGCAAATACACACATGCTTGATGTCAAAATGCATGCATGCTTTTACTCATCAAACTACACCACTGATGGTGGATGCAGCGGCTCATACCTGTAATCCCAGTAGTCTGGGAGGGTGAGGTGGGAGGATTGCTTGAGCCCAGCAGTTCGATACAAGCCTGGGCAACATAGTGAGACCCTCCGTCTCTACAAAAAATAAACAAATCAGTATGTATGTACTAATTTTCGTATGTATGTATTAATAGATATGGTGGCTCTCGCCTGTAGTCCCAGCTACTTGGGAGGCTGAGGTGGGAGATCTCTTGAACTTGGGAGGTGGAGGTTGCAGACAGCCAAGATCACACCACTGCACTCCAGCTTGGGTGACAAAGTGAGACCCTGTCTCAAAACAAACAAACAAGCAAGCGAACAAACAAACAAACCCTACACAACTGACCAATAATCAGATCCACCAAGCAACCATGACCTTGATGAAGCTGCCCACTTGAAAAAAAGTTTCTATCCTGTACCTCTATGTTCCCTTTTTCTATTGTTCTCTGTATTTTCTTTCACTTTCCTAACTTTGTTTCTTTCATAGATAGACTTGTTTGTGTTTTGATTACTTAGATCTATTTTAGACAGGATCCTTACCAGTGCACTTGACAGGAATGCAGATCCAACTAACTAGAGAGAGATTGATGGTATCATTTTTTTTTTTTTTTTGAGATGGAGTATCCCTCTGTCATCCAGACTGGAGTGCAGTTCCCCAATCTCGGCTCACTGCAACCTCTGCCCCCGCAGGGTTCAAGCGATTCTCCTGCCTCGGCCTCCCGAGTAGCTGGGATTACAGGCATGCGCCAACATGCTCGACTGATTTTTGTGTTTTCTGTGGAGACAGGGTTTCACCGTGTTGGCCAGGTTGATTTTGAACTCCTGTCCTCAAGCTATCCACCCACCTTGGCCTCCCAAAGTGCTGGGATTACAGGCGTGAGCCACTGCGCCCAGCCAATGGAGTCATTTAAATGAAAAATTCAGAACAGCTTCAGGTCCACATCAGTCAGGGCACTCCATCAAAATAACACCAGAAACCTTTCTCCGCTGCTAAATAGTCACGTAGGTGTTTCTAGTTACAATGATGACCCTTGTCTTAGTGTTTATGCCACTTGATGTTCCTTTGTTTCCTATAAATATTCAAAACCATAGACTATCAAAATTGAAAAAGCATTATCTCAGAGATGGATGGGTGCAGCCAGGCACAGTGGTTCACCCTATAATCACAGTACTTCAAGAAACTGAGGCGGGAGGATCATTTGAGCCCAGGAGTTTAAGACCAACCTGGGCAACATAGTGAGACGTTATCTCTGCAAAAATGGAGCCAGCCGGGTGTCATGGCACACGCCTGCAGTCCCAGCTACTCAGGAAGCTGAGGTGGGAGGAATGCTTAAGCCTGAGAAGTCAAGGCTGCAGTGAGATGTGGTCACGTCACTGCACTCCAGCCTGGGTGACACAGCAAGACCCTGTCTAATTTTGAACTCCTGCCCTCAAGTGATCCACCCACCTCGTCATTAAAAAAATTAAATTAAAAGTAACAGAGATGAGTAGGTGGAACACAGGGAATTTTTAGATGAAATGATTCTTCATGACACCGTAATTGTTGATACATAACATTGTACATTTGTCCGAACCCATAGAATACACAATGCTGAAGCTGAACCCCATTGTAAACTACAGACTTTAGTTAATAATAAGGTAGAAATATTGGTTCCTCAGTTAAGACAAATGTAAGTTGGGAAGCTGTGGGGGTGAGAGGAAGAGTACATTGGAACCATCTGTACTATCTGCTCAATTTTCTGTAAATCTGAAACTTCTCTAAAAAATATAAAGGTTATTTCATTTTATTTTATTTTTTTGAGACGGAGTCTTACTCTATTGCCCAGGCTGGAGTGCAGTGGCACAATCTTGGCTCGCCACAACTTCCGCCTCCCAGGTTCAAGGGATTCTCCTGCCTCAGCCTCCCGAGTAGCTGGGATTACAGGAGGCACATGCTACCACGCCCCGCTAATTTTTTGTGTTTTTAGTAGAGACAGGGTTTCACTGTGTTAGCCAAGATGGTCTCAATCTCCTGATCTCGTGATCCGCCCACCTCAGCCTCCCAAAGTGCTGGGATTATAGGCGTGAGCCACCGCACCCAGCTAAATCATAATCTTCTTAAGGACAGTAACCATTTCTACTTAAATTACTAAAATCATTTTAAATGAGTGAGCCAGCATGGGGAACCTGAAATCTCATCTCTCAGGCATTTGTTTGATTACCTTTGCATTTGTCTAAGGTGATCATTGTTTTGACTCCAAAGAATGAAATGAGTGTGACACATTGCATAGATCCCACCGGCCTGATTATCAACTAGTAGCATCTGAAAGTGACAGCACCTGAGCCTTATCCACAGGACATTTCTGCATTGGGCCAAGTCAATTAAAGAGCCAGAGTTTTTCGTTAGCCAGGGATGTCACTACAGGTGCTCCCCAGAATTTGCAAGGAACAGAATGTCAGTTCCATCTTTTTAAAGGAAGAGTTTTGGCCTTCAGGAAAAGGGAAGCAAGACTCAATTAGGACATTCTCTTTAGAAGGAACATCTTTCGCTCTTTCTTTCTTTCCTTCTTTCTTTTCTTTTCTTTTCCTTTCCTCTTTAGAAGGAACATCTTTCTCTCTCTCTTTCTTTCTTTCTTTTTTTTTCTTTCCTTCTTTCTTTTCTTTTCCTTTCCTCTTTAGAAGGAACATCTTTCTTTCTTTCTTTCCTTCTTTTTCTTTCCTCTCCTCTCTTTTCTCTTCTCTTCTCTTCTCTCCTCTCCTCTCCTCTCTTTTCTTTTCTTTTCTATTTTGAGACAGAGTCTTACTCAGTCACCCAGGTTGGAGTGCAGTGGTGTGATCTTAGCTCACTGCAACCTCCACCTCCCAGGTTCAAGTGATTCTCATGCCTCGGCCTCCCAAAGTGCTGGGATTACAGGCATGAGCCACCAAGCTCCGCCTCTTCATTATTTACAAATTGAGCTAGTCACCCCCATTTTAAGAATAACCAATCATATGAGAATTCCCTAGGTGGGAAACAGATACTTAGTGCAAAGTAGGATGGTGCAAAGATTCCTGTGCAGGAAATAAAAAGACCATGCTGCTGGAAGAAAAGCCATGTCTTGAATTAAAGAGTTCTTAGGTTGGGTGCAATGATTCATGCCTGTAATCTCAGCACTTTCGGAGACTGAGGTGGGCAGATCACCTGAGGTCAGGAGTTCAAGACCAGCCTGGCCAACATGGTGAAATCCCGTCTCTACTAAAAATACAAAACTTGGCCAGGCATGGTGGCAGGCACCTGTAATCCCAGCTACTCAAGAGGCTGAGGCAGGAGAATCATTTGAGCTCACGACGCAGAGTTTGCAGTGAGCCAAGATCGCACCACTGCACTCCAGCCTGGGCGACAGGGCAAGACTTTGTCTCAAAAAAATATTCTTGGCTTTGAAAACTAAATGGCTGTGTGACTTTCAACAAGTCACTTCCTTTCTCTGGGCTTCAGTTTATTTATGAACTGAAGGGTTTGGATAAGATAAAATTTAGGAACCTTTTATCTCTAAAACTTTCCAATTGCATAGCAACCTGACTGAAATGAGATAAGAGGAAGGGATTCCTGCATGATAGAGATGAGAATTCTCTCTTTCTTATAACCTTTATAGGCTGTGCATGGTGGCTCATGCCTGTAATTCTAGCACTTTGGGAGGCTGAGGTAGGTGGATTACCTGAGGTCAGGAGTTCGAGATCAGCCTGGCCAACATGTCGAAACTCCATTTCTACCAAAAATATACAAAAATTAGCTTGGTGTTGTGGCATGTGCGTATAATCCCAGCTATTCAGGAAGCTAAAGCAGGAGAATCGCTTGAACCCAGAAGGTAGAGGCTGCAGTGAGCTGAGATTGCGCCACTGTACTTCAGCCTGGGTGACAGAGAAAGACTCTGTGTCAAAAAATAAAAATAAAAAATAAATAGCCTTTATAGATCAGGCATGGTGGTTCATGCCTGTAATACCAGCAGTTTGGGAGGCTGAGGTATGCGGATCACCTGGAGGTCAGGAGTTCAAGATCAGCTTGGGCAACATGGTGAAACCCTGTCTCTACAAAAAACACAACAATTAGCCAGGCATGGTGGTGCACGCCTACAATCCCAGCTACTTGGGAGGCTGAGGCAGGAGAATTGCTTGAACCTGGGAGGTAGAGGTTGCAGCGAGCCAAGATCATGCCACTGCACTCCAGTCTGGGTGACAGAGTGAGTCTCTGTCGCAAAATCAATCAATAAATAAATGAAGATTATGACTTAAACTCACATCTCTAACTGTAATATATCCCTTCTCTGTCCTCAGCTTTTCGATAAATAAAACTAGAATGGTCTTGAGGGATTCATTTAGGTGTGATGCCATAAAATTCTACCTTTCTTACACAATAGCCACAAAGCAAATACATGAGTCAATCTTATCTCTCGCCCTTGTCCTTCCCCGTCCACATTCCCAGGGCTCTGGGATTCCTGACCTTATAAAGGATGCATGAATGGGTCCATGTGTCTCAGCACGTGATCCTCAGTTCCCATTCCTGTAACTGAAATCTAGGCAAAGTTCAAAGGGAATAGCCACCCACATGACTTTGTACACTACTCCAGTGACTTCAGCAGAAAATACTTCCTCAGCTAAACATCTGATAAGGGTGGTAACCTTACTCGTATTTTACAGATGAGAAACTAAGCCTCTGAATTGTTGATCATATATCCTAAGTCACTATGTTCCAGAAATAATGACTAGTATTTAGAGAATGTTAATACTGTGCTAGGCTGGTTTTGTTTGTTTGTTTTTTTAGATGGAGTCTTAGCTGGGCATGGTGGCTCATGCCTGTAATCCCAGCACTTTCGGAGGCTAAGGAGGTGGATTATTTGAGGTCAGGAGTTCGAGACCAGCCTGGTCAACATGGCGAAATCCTGTCTCTACTAAAAACATAAAAATTAGCTGGACATGGGGATGAGTGCTGGTAATCCCAGCTACTCGGGAGGCTGAGGCAGGAGAATCGCTTAAACCCGGGAGGTTGAGGTTGCAATGAGCCAACATTGCACCACTGCACTCCAGCCTGGACAATAGAGTGAGACTCACCCTCAAAAAACAAAACAAAACAAAACAACAGATGGCTGTCTCACTCTGTCATCTAGGCTGTAGGGCAGTGTTGCAATGTTGGCTCACTGCAACCTCAACCTCCCAGGTTCAAGTGATTCTCCTGCCTCAATCTCCCGAGGTAGCTAGGACTACAGGCATGTGCCACCATGCCCGGCTACTAATTTTTGTACTTTTAGTAGAGATGAGGTTTCACCATGTTGGCCAGGCTGGTCTCGAACTCCTGACCTAAAGTGATCCACCCACCTGGGCCTCCAAAAGTGCTGAGATTACAAGCATGAGTCACCAAGCCCGGCCTGTGCTAGGCTACATTCTAAGAGCTTGATGTGAAGTCATTCATTTACTCTTCACAATAATCCTGTGAGGCAGATAACAACGTTTTCTCCTTTATAGTAAATGGAGGCACAGAGAGGTTAAGCAACTTGCACAGTTCATACAGCTGCTACGTAGAAAAGCTGGTATAAAGCTGGGCGTGTGGCTCATGACTGTAATCCCAGCACTTTGAGAGACTGAGGCAGGCAGGTTACTTGAGGTCAGGAGTTCAAGACCAGCCTGGCTAACATAGCAAAACCCAGTCTCTACTAAAAATACAAAAAATTAACCAGATATGGTGGCACGTGCCTGTAGTCCCAGCTACTTTGGAGGCTGAGGCATGAGAATTGCTTGAACCAGGGAGGCAGAGGTTGTAGTGAGCTTTGATCATGCTATTGAACTATAGTTGGGAGACGAGAGCAAGACTCTGTCTCCAAAAAAAAAAAAAAAAAAAAAAAAAGAAGAAAGAAAAGAAAAGCTGGTATAAAAATCAGTCATTTTAACTATGTAGACCATATATATTCAGGATAACTCTATCATCCTGCTTTTTTTTTGCTTTATTTAATGTAATTTTTAAAAAACTGCTGGCATGGCTGGAATTATAATTTTAGTTTATATACTCGTCATTCTAATAGTATGTTAGGTATTATCAGTGATGGGGTGGTAAATGTCTGAGAATCAACTCTCTAGGGGACAGGAAATACTGATTTGAAGTGTTTGCCAGTTTCTGTGGTGTAAATATTTCCACTATGGCCAATTTCAAGCTACCAATGTGACATCAGTGAACACAGAGTTGAGATGTTCAGTAGCTCTCCATTACATGACGTTTCCATTATACAGATGCACTACCCATAAATGCTACAGGAACATAGATAATAGCAAACTACAGCAAAATAACTAGGAAATGATGAGTTTTTAGTATTTATTGCCGGTATATACTTATTTATTTTAGAGACTGTTCTCCCTATGTTGCCCAGGCTGGTCTTGAACCCCTGGCTCAAGCAATCCTCCCACTTTGGCCTCCCAAAGTGCTGGGATTACAGGCGTGAGCCACTGCTCCTGGCTGCCTTTATTTTTATTTTTTATTTTATATTTATTTATTTATTTATTATTATTTTTTGAGACAAAGTCTCACTCTGTCACTCAGGCTGGAATTCAGTGGCGCCATCTCGCCTCACTGCAACCTTTGCCTCCCGGGGTCAAGCAATTCTCCTGCCTCAGCCTCCTGAGTAGCTGGGATTACAGGCGCCCACCACCACACTCTGCTAATTTTTGTATTTTTAGTAGAGATGGGGTTCACCATGTTGGTCAGACTGGTCTCCAACTCGTGACTTCAGGTGATCTGCCCACCTCGGCCTCCCAAAGTGCTGGGATTACAAGTAAGAGACGCTGCGCCCAGCCTATTTTTATTTATTATTATTATTATTTTTTGAGACAGAGTTTTGTTCTTGTCGCCCAAGCTGGAGTGCAATGGCAGTGGTCTTGGCTCACTGCAACCTCCGCCTCCCAGGTTCAAGTGATTCTCCTGCCTCAGCCTCCTGAGTAGCTGGAATTACATGCACTGGCCCCCACGTCCAGCTGATTTTTGTACTTTTAGTAGAGATGGGGTTTCGCCATGTTGTCCGGGCTAATCTCGAACTCCTGACCTCAGGTGATCCGCCTGCCTCCACCTTCCAAAGTGCTAGGAATACAGGCGTGAGCCACCATGCCTGGTCTGCCTTTATTTTTAATAAAATGTATTTAACTGTACGTTGAGTGACTAAAGGGAGCTATTGAGTAATGTTTACATGTTCTCATTTTTGTAAATAAGAGAAACTCTCCCTGGGCATGGTGGTAGGTCCCAGTAACTTGGGAGGCTTAGGTAGGATAATCCCTTGAGTCCAGGAGTTTTGGTGCAATTTAGGCAATATAGCCTAATATAGACCCCGTCTTTAAAAAAAAATCATAAATAAATAAGGGCCAGGCGTGGTGGCTCACGCCTATAATCCCAGCACTTTGGGAGGCCAAGGTGGGCAGGTCACAAGGTCAGGAGTTCAAGACAAGCCTGGCCAACATGGCGAAACCTCGTCTCTACTAAAAATACAAAAATTAGCTGGGTGTGGTGGTGGGTGCCTGTAATCCCAGGTACTCAGGAGGCTGAGGCACAAGAATTGCTTGAACCCTGGAGGCAGGGGTTACAGTGAGCTGAGATCATGTCACTATACTCCAGCCTGGGCAACAGAGTGAGACTTTGTCTAAACATAAAATAAAATAAAATAAAATAAAATATAAAATAAAAAATAAAATAAAATAAATAAAATAAAATAAATAGAAGCCTGGGCAACATAGCAAGACCCTCCCCTTACACAAAATTAAGAAATTAGCTGGGTATGGTGGTGCACACCTGTGGTCCCAGCTACTCAGGAGGCTGAGAGGGGAGGATGACATGGGCTCAGGAGGTCAAGGCTGCAGTGAGCCGTGATGATGCCTCTGAACTCCAGCATGGGGTGACAAAGCAAGACCCTGTTGCGAAAAAGAAGAAGAAGAAAAAAAACCCAAAAACCTCTTTACTCCTTTGTATTTGTTTGCTAGGGCTGCTGTAATGAAGTACCACTAATTGGGTGCCTTAAAACCACAGAAACTTATTGTCTCACAGTTCTGCGGGTTAGAAGTCTAAAATCACAGTGCCCCAGAGCCATGCTCTTTCTGAAGCTCTTGGGGAAAATCCTTCCTCTCCTCTTCTGGCTTCTGGTGGTTTGCTGGCAATCCTCAGTGTTCTCTGACTTGCAGCTGTAACAACTCAATCTCTGCCTTGGTCGTCCACGGTATTCTGTCTCGTGTGTCGGTATTTCTTCTCCTCTTCTTAAAAGGATGCCAATCACAGTGGATGGAGAGACCACCCTATTCCAGTATGATCTCATCTTAACTAATTACATCTATAGTGACCCTGTTTCAAACAAGGTCACATGCTGAAATACTGGGAGTTAGGGCTTCAATATCTCCCCTCCTCTTCCCACCCCTCCCCTCCTATCTTTCTCTCTTTTCCTTCCTTCCTTCCTTCCTTCCTTCCTTCCTTCCTTCCTTCCTTCCTTCCTTCCTTCCTTCCTTCCTTCCTCCCTCCCTCCCTGCCTCCTGCCCGCCCTTGCCCTCGCCCTCTCTCTCTCTCTTTTTTTTTTTTGAGACGGAGTCTCGCTCTGTGGCCCAGGCTGGAGTGCAATGGCCGGATCTCAGCTCACTGCAAGCTCCGCCTCCCGGGCTCACGCCATTCTCCTGTCTCAGCCTCCCGAGTAGCTGGGACTACAGGCGCCCGCCACCTCACCCGGCTAGTTTTTTGTATTTTTTAGTAGAGACGGAGTTTCACCGTGTTAGCCAGGATGGTCTCGATCTCCTGACCTCGTGATCCGCCCGTCTCGGCCTCCCAAAGTGCTGGGATTACAGGCTTGAGCCACTGCACCCGGCCGCCCTCGCCCTCTCTTTCCTGACCTCTGGTGATCCACTTGTCTTGGCCTCCCGAAGTGCTGGGATCATAGGCATGAGCCACCAAGTGCCCATCTTTCCCTTCTCCCTCCCCCTCCTCCTCACCCTCCCTTTCCCCTTCCCTTCCCTTTCTATTTTTTAATTAGAGACGGGTCTCACTTTGCTGCTCTGGCTGGTCTTGAAGTCTTGAGTGCAAGCAATCTCCCACCTTGGTCTCCCAAATCCTGTGAGGATTACAGGCATGAGCCACCACATCCGGCCTTCAATATGTCTTTTTTTAAGGAGGGAGGGGACACCATTCAACCCCTAAAACCCCCTTACAGTCAGTTTGCCACAGTTGTGCCATAGTGAGCTGCTGTTGCTTCTTTTTTCTTTCTAAATAATCAATAGACACAGAAAAACGAACTAAAAATATCAGTTGGATCACTGTCCTGGCTTCCCATCACACCGAGTAAAATCCAAGGTAGGCCCACCATGCCGGCTTTCAATCTGCTGCCTTCCTCCTTCTCCATCCACATCTGTTCCAACACCCCGCTTCACTAATCCGTGCCAGCCACGCCGACTGTCTTTCTCTGCCCAGAGCATTCTGCACTCCTCCCAAACTGGGTCTTTGCTGTTCCTTCTGCCCGGAATGTGCTTCCTTCCACCAGATGTCTGCCCGGATCTCTTTCTCACTTCCTCTAAGTCTTTCCACCCAGAGCCACCTGATCTGAAGTAGAACAGTCCTCTCTTGTTCCTTCTCTTGTTCAGCTTTCTTTACTACATGCTATTATGTCTCAGATTTATTTGTTTATTTTATTTTTTTGAGACAGGGCCTCACTTTGTTACCCAGGCTGGAGCACAGTCGTGGCTCACTGAAGCCTCTGATTCCTCGGCTCAGGTGAGCCTCCTGCCTCAGCTTCCCAAGAAGCTGGGACTACAGGCATGCGCACCACATGGCCAAGTTTTTAAGTTTTTTTGTAGAGACAGGGTCTCATTATCTTGTCCAGGCTGGTCTTGAACTCCTGGGCTCAGGTGATCTCCCTGCCTCAGCCTCCCAAAGGGCTGGGATTATAGGAGTGAGCTGCCAGGCCTCATTTCTTAGTTTGTTTATTATAGTATATGTCTCCCCCACTGGATTGTAGGCTCCATGAGGGAAGGAAATTTTTTTCATTTTAAAGCCTTAAATATACGTTAAAATAAATTATATTGTGGCCAGGCATGGTGGCTCATGCCTGTAATCCCAGCACTTTGGGAGGCCAAGGCAGGCTGATCACTTGAGGTCAGGAGTTCAAGACCAGCCTGGCCAACATAGTGAAATCCCATCTCTACTAAAAATACAAAAATTAGCTGGGTGTGGTGGCATGTGCCTATACTTCCAGCTACTTAGTGGACTGAGGGAGGAGAATAGCTTGAACCTGGGAGGCAGAGGTTGCAGTGAGCTGAGATGGCACCACTGCACTGCAGCCTGGGTGACAGAGCAAGATTCTATCTCAAGAAACAAAAAGTAAATTGTATTTTGAACAGACAATCCATTTATATGTTTGAAAAGTCAAAGTTTGCCTCTAGGGGCACGTTATAGAATAACTAAAATAGACCAGGCACAGTGGCTCACGCCTGTATTCCCAGCTCTTTGGGAGGCCCAGGTGGGCTGATCACTTGAGGTCAGGAGTTGGAGACCAGACTGGCCAACATGGTGAAACCTGATCTCTACTAAAAATACAAAAAAAAAAAAAAAAAGCCAGATGTGATAGCACACGCCTGTAATCCCAGCTACTTGAGAGGCTGAGGCAAGAGAATCGCTTGAACCCGGGAGGTGGAGGTTGCAGTGAGCTGAGATTGTGCCACTGCACTCCAATCTGGGCAACAGAATGCGACTCTGTCTCCAAAAACAAATAAAAATAAAATAAAATAGGACAAATAAATACATAAAAGAAAAAGAGAAAAATCAAAGTGGTATGAAAGTTATCTGGACAAGTCTCATTTCCATTTCTGCCACCAGACATCCAGTTTTTCCTACCCCCATAGGAAATCATTTTTATTCATTTCCTAGTATTTCTTTATGCAGACACCATACACATATGCTTATATATGTATAATCATATGCACTATTATTTTCTCATCTTACATTCCAAATATCATTATGTACACAGTCTGAACCCTGACTTTTTTTGTTTTTTTTTTTGAGACAGTCTATTTTTTTTTTGGAGAGAGTGTCACTCTGTCGCCCAGGCTGGAGTGCAGTGGCGCAATCTCAGCTCGCTACAAGCTCCGCCTCTCGGGTTCACAATATTCTCCTGCCTCAGCCTCCCCAGTAGCTGGGACTACAGGCTCCCAACACCACGCCCAGCTAATTTTTTGTATGTTTAGTAGAGACGGGTTTTCACCGTGTTAGCCAGGATGGTCTTGATCTCCTGACCTTGTGATCCACCCGCCTCGGCCTCCCGAAGTGCTGGGATTACAGGCATGAGCCACTGCGCCTGGCCTTGAGACAGTCTTAATCTGTCACCCAGGCTGGAATACAGTGGTGCAATCTCAGCCCATTGCAACCTCTGCCTCCTGGGTTCAAGGGATTCTCCTGCCTCAGCCTCATGAATAGCTGGGATTATAGGCACGCACCACCACGCTTGGCTAATTTTTGTAATTTTAGTAGAGATTGGGTTTTGCCATGTTGGCCAGGATGGTCTCGAATTCCCAGCCTCAAGTGATCTGCCCTCCCAAAGTGCTGGGACTACAGGTGTGAGCCACTGTGCCCAGCCATGAACCTTGATTTTTTTGTCTCTTGAAAATATTTCCTGATCATCATTCTTTATCAGTTTACAGATAACTTTCTTCTTCATATATATATATATATATATATATATTTACAGCTGCATAGTATTCCTTTCTGGGGACACACCCTGGTTAATCAGTTCCCTATTGATAGACACTCATTGCTTCCCATTGTAAACTAAAAATAAAATCCTGGGCTGGGCCCAGTGGGTCACGCCTGTAATCCCAGTACTTTGGGAGGCTAAGGTGGGCGGATCATGAGGTCAAAAGATTGAGACCATCCTGGCCAACATGGTGAAACCCCATCTCTACTAAAAATACAAAAATTAGCCTGGCTTGGTGGCAGGCCTGTAGTCCCAGCTACTCGGGAGGCTGAGGGAGGAGAATTGCTTGAACCCAGGAGCCTGAGGTTGCAGTGAGCTGAGATTGCGCCACTGCACTCCAGCCTGGCAACAGAGGGAGACTCATCTCAAAAAAAAAAAAAAAAAAAAAAAAAATTCCTGGGCTGGGTATGGGCATGGTGGCTCAGGCCTGTAATCCCAATACTTTGAGAGACTGAAGCAGGAGGATCACTTGAGCCTAAGAATTCAAGGCTGCAATGAGCTATGATCTGCCATTGCACTCCAACCTGGGCAACTGTGCTTGACTCTGCCTTGAAATCAAATAAACAAAAAAACTAAGCTCCCTCAACTGACTACACAGACCCTTCCTGGACAAAGAGATCCTAGGAAAATCTTAGAAACTGAGTTCCTTCCCTCGACAAGATGGGAAGTCAGTCACACCTGGTTATACCTCCTCCCTTATGTGGTTTAGAAACAACAAATGACCAACATTAACATTACAATAGAGATCATAAGACTGACAAAATGGACTCTGTGACAATTAGGTACCAAATTATAAACAGGACCTAAGGCCATACTAGGCAAGGGTTAAATGACTAACTGCAAGGTTTTTCTTTTTCTCTACCAGCTAAACCAGCAATGGCCTGGAAATAAACACAATTAAAACAGTTACAACTCTCTTCCAGATGCAGGCTAACTGATCTGTTCCACAAGCCTAACTGTGGCTTTGATTAGACAAGAGACTGACTTCTGTAACTTTCTCCTGTTAAGAGACAGCTTACTATGCATCCATGCATTGGTTCTGGCTGGCTTTTTGTTTTGTTTTGTTTTTTTTGTTTTTTTGAGATAGAGTCTTGCTCTGTCACCCAGGATGGCGTGCAGGGGCATGATCTCGGTCACTGCAACCTCTGCCTCCTGGATTCAAGCGATTCTCCTGCCTCAGTCTCTGGCATAGCTGGGATTACAGGCACGTGCCACCATGCCTGGCTAATTTTTGTATTTTTAGTAGAGACGGGGTTTCACCATGTTGGTCAGGCTGGTCTTGAACTCCTGACCTGAGGTGACCTGCCCGCCTTGGCCTTCCAATGTGTTGGGATTACAGGCATGAGCCACTGCACCTGGCCTGGGCTAATTTTTTGTATCTTTAGTACAGACGGGGTTTCACCATGTTGGCCAGGCTGGTCTCAAATTCCTGACCTCATGATCCACCCGCCTCAGCCTCCCAAAGTGTTGGGATTACAGGCTGTGAGCCACCACACCCAGCTCAGTTCTGGCTGGTTTTACAGAGGCCAAGCACTTGAATGCCTTTCTGGTCCCTGATTCACTTTCTGATGTGGAGGGCCTGATTATAATACATTTACTTTATTTATTTATTAATTTTTTTTTGAGACAGGGTCTCACTCTATCACCCAGGCTGAAGTGCAGTGGCATGATCTCGGCTCACTGCAACCTTCACCTTTTGGGTTCACACAATTCTCCCACCTCAGCTTCCCAAGCAGCTGAGACTACAGGTGCATGCCACCATGTTCGGCTAATTTTGTTTTTTTAGTAGAGATGGGGCTTCACCAGGTTGGTCAGGCTGGTCTCAAACTCCTGACCTCAGGTGATCTGCCCGTCTTGGCCTCCCAAAGTGCTGGGATTACAGGCATGAGCCACCACACCCTGCCTGATTATAATACATTTAAATGTTAAGTCGCCACCCTTAAATGAACAAAGTCATATGAACCATACAGATTTGTTCACTATGTGTGTGTTAGGACCACCACCTTCATACATATTAATAGCTCCTTCCATAAGTGAAATATGTTTACTTGGCCAACCCTTCAATATAAATTCTTGTTGCACCCTTCCCTCTCTCAAAGTGCTTACTTTTTTTTTTTTTAGCCTGAGGCTGCACTTCCTGCCTACAGGTTATAATCCCCTTCTTAGGAAATAAAGCTCTCCTTTCTAAATTTATAAACTGTGTGATTTTTAAGTTAACACTATCTTTTGCTACTACCAAAAATGTAGGACAGGAAGTTTTATTCCAAGCTAACTCTTCCAGAGTCTTGAAGTCTTCCTGCAGAGTAGATTGTTGATGAACGATTATAGAAAAAAAATGAATGAATTAACGAATGAATAAGTGGATGAATAACGAAAGAACCAACAGTGAATGAATGGAGAGAAAGCCTCAAGGCGGCCCGCGGGTACGCTGTGCTGCGGAGCATGCCCACCAGGTGGCGCTGCCAGCGGCGGGGGCGCCTGGTCAGACGGGCCGCGCCGCTCTTGCCGTGGGTGCAGACGGCGGCGCCGGGACGGGCGTGGGGGGGTAGGGCGAGTCATATGACCCGCTTAGCTTCCTGGCTCTGGCCGCTGCTGCCCGCCGGTGTCCGCCCGTGTCGCGCCGGGGCACCGAGGAGCCGTTGGGGGGTCTGGGCGGAGGCCCGCTCGTGTGGAAGTCGTCGACGCCGCCGCTCGTCTGTCGTCCCGTCCGTCCTCGATCCCGGCCGCCATCATGCTGGCGCTCATCTCCCGCCTGCTGGACTGGTTCCGTTCGCTCTTTTGGAAGGAGGAGATGGAGCTGACGCTCGTGGGGCTGCAGTACTCGGGCAAGACCACCTTCGTCAATGTCATCGCGGTGAGTGCCCGCCCACGCTCTTGCCCGGGGCTCCGCAGCCCGGAGTCCGGCCCGACGCCTCTAGAAGGCCTGAGTTGGGGGCTCCCCTCGGCACGATGGGACTGATGGCGGGGGGCGTGCGAAGCTGGGCCTGTCACCTCCCGAGGGCCAGAAGTTGGAATTTCCCGCGTGTTGGCGGCGCGGGGAGTAGCACTGAGATCGGCAGCGGAAGGGTTAAGTCTGTGTAGACATTTTCCAAGGGCTGTGTCCTCAACGTCGCGGGGGCTCGGAAAGAGTTAAATTGGTCTCGTCATATTTTTTAAAGCACTTGGGGATTGGGGTTTCCATCGGGTTTGCCCAGTAGGGGCAGCCAAAGAGTTAAGTCCAGTCTGTCACTTTCCCAAAGGGTGGGATTTGGCAAATCCTTCAGCCCTATGAGAAGGCGTAAGCATTAAGATCCTCTCTTAAGTTGCCACTTTGGACTAATAGCCCCATTGTGAAAGCGGGAGACCAGTGTGGGCGCCTTCCTGAATTTTGTGGGCAACTCGCCCCATCTAATTCAGTTACTTGTTTTCACCCGTCACCCAGGCGCGGAGACCAAGCTGATGGCTGAGCTCCAGCTAGCCCACAATACATAGTATTTATGAAGCTAAGAGTTAATTGTTTTAAGCGAGTAGATAAGATGGATCTGCAGTAAGCATAAAGTTAACTACCCTGCGAAAGCGGGGTTGGTCTTCCAATGGTGTTTCTCACTTGAAGAGAAAAGAAGGTACTGGACAGGTACATAGCTTAGCAGGCGCAGGGAATGGGTGGAAGGAAAATTGCACGGAGGACTTACATAGAATGTGGTGTTTATTCAGCAATGATTGAGTAGAAAGATGATTATTTCGTTTTGCTTGTTTGATTGTTGGGAAAGAAATAGGAGCGAAAGATTTCTCCTCGATCTTTATTTAGAGCCCAAGAGTTGCTGTGACTCAGTTTTAGCTGGTAGTGGCTTGTACACGCCAGGGGAGTTTTAGAACTGTTCTGAAGAGAGATGGCAGCAGTTCTTCCACCTTTTCAATGACTGTTGAAATCCTGAAGACTAGCTGTCCGACTGGTTAGGTTACACAAGAATGATTCAAACACAGCTTTCATGTTTGAGAAAATAGGTAACTTGTGATTCTTAGTCCTTGCGGTAATAAAGCAACAGGAGTGAGTAAGTCTTGGAGAAAAAGAGATTAGCAGAAATCCCAACGTCCTTTGAAGAATGGTGTGTTTAAGGAAGCTTTACCTGCTTGTTGTTCGGCTCCTTTTCTAATATTATTATTATTACTTTTTTTTCTTTTTTTTTTTTTTGAGACGGAGTTTCGCATTGTCCCCCAGGCTGGAGTGCAGTGGCGAGATCTCAGCTCACTGCAACCTCCACCTCCCAGGTTCAGGCGATTTTCCTGCCTTCACCTCCTGAGTAGCTGGGATTACAGACGTCCTCCACCATGGCCGGCTAATTACTTTTAGTAGGGACGGGTTTTGCTGTGTTGCTCAGGCTGGTCTCAAACTCCTGACCTCATGTGATCCGCCCAACTTGAACTCTTAAATTGCTGGGATTACAGGCGTGAGCCACCATGCCTGGCCACCTAGTGTAATATTATGATTTTTTGAGCTTCCACAGGAATAGAAGAGTGGAATGTGTATCTAATACCACTAATTTTTTTTTTTTCTTTTTTCTGGTAGAGATAAGATCTTCCTATGTTGCCCAGGCCAGCCTTGAACTCCTGGGCTCAATCGAGCCTCCTGCCTTGGCCTCCTAAAGTGCTGGGATTACAGGCATGAACCACTGTTCCTGGCCTAATACCACTGAAATTAATGAGGAAAAATGAACTTCAGATTTACATATTTATATTAGAATTTTTTTCTTTTCCTTTTTTTTTTTTGAAGACAGGATCTTCGCCCAGACTGGAGTGCAGTGGTGCAGTCGTAGCTCACTGCAGCCTCCAACTCCGGGCTGATGTGATCCTCCCTGCCTCAGCCTCCCAAGTAGCTGGGACTACAGGCACGTGCCACTATGCCACTACTGTGACTGGCTATTTATTTATTTATTTAAAAAAAAATTTTTTTTTTTTTATACAGATGGGCTCTTGCTCTGTTACCAGGGCTGGTCTTGAACTCCTGGCCTCAAGCAGTCTTCCTGCCTTGGCCTTCCAGTGTACTGGGATTATAGGCTTGAACCATCATATCCGGCTAGAACTTTTATATAATATGGAAAAGATGAGACATAAGCTTGAGTGAAGTTGAGCTCAGTTAACTAAATTTTCTCATATCCCCTTGAGCTGAGAATTGGAGTCATCTTGTAAATCTTGTTCTTTTGACAACATTGAATTAATGTATCATGTAGATAGGTGTATTAATACAGCCAGTTGTATTTGTTGCAGTTAGGTCGTTATGCATGGGAAGTCTGAAAAGTTGAGCAAATCTTTGAGAAACTTCTTGCTGATATTCATGTTTCTGTTTTCAGTAGACAGTGTAGCTTAATGAGCATGACCTTTGAAGTCAGACAACCCTGGATTTGAAATCTGGCTCTGCCACTTAGCAACCTTATATCCTCTTTGAGTCCTTACTTTCCCATCTATTAAATGGAGGTAATGATATGTTTCTTACAGAGTTACCCTAGGGATTAAATGACATGAAAAATGTTAAGTGGCTAGCACTCATATTGGCCCACAGAAGGGGATAGGTAAATGGTAACTGTTGTTATTATTTGTAATTGGGTGTACCCATTGAATGCAGGAACAATGGCTTGAAAAATACTGAGAAGGGGCTCAGGTAGTATCATTTTCTACTTTGAATCACTATCTATCCGGATGTGGGCTGCAGTAGTGGATTTATGGATTGTGGAAAGTGGTCGCATCATGTGTTCCCCCCGCCCCCCCATTAGATTATTATGCTTAACAACAACAAAACTAATGCAAAGCTGTTGAAGTCAAAGTGAACCAGTGGCTCCACTATTATCTTTTTTTTTTTTGAGATGGAGTCCTGCTCTGTTGCCCAGCCTGGAGTGCAGTGGCGTGATCTTGGCTGACTGCAACCTCTGCCTCCTGGGTTCAGGCTATTCTTGTGCCTCAGCCTCCGGAGTAGCTGGGACTACAGGCGACTGCCACCACACTAGCTAATTTTTGTATTTTTAGTAGAGATGGGGTTTCACCATGTTGGGCAGGCTGTTCTTGAACTCCTGGTCTCAAGTAATGTGCCTGCCTTGGTCTCCCAAAGTGCTGGGATTACAGGTGTGAGCCACTGTGCCTGGCCCACTGTTATCATTAGACTATCCTTTTTAAAATTGTAATGGTGTGGGTAGCTTCAGTTAAGAAAAAGAAAGTCACAAAGATAAGGTGATAGATGTGTTAATTAGCTTGATTTAGTCATTCCACATGGTAAACATGTATCAGGACATCTTGTATTCCATAAATGTATACAGTTATGATTTGTCAATTAAAAGTAATACTAATTTAAAAAAGAAAAAAAAATCTGAGCTGTAATTGACTGATGCTTTTAAGATGCTGAAAAGAGGACCTCAGTAAATTCTTACTTTTTAACCTCAAGGCTCTAACCTAACCCCTGATTCTTATAGAATATATTGAGGATGTAGTGATTAACATCCAAGTTAGTGATTAAAGATGATTTTACAGATTTTTAGGTAGAAACAATGTGTCCAAAATAGTAAGCTTAGCCTTTTAAGAAATCAGCTGCACTTTTTGGATTGTATATAAAATGTTTACTTTATAGAATCAGAAATACAGATGTGTTGAGTACTACGTGTCACTCTAGAAAGTTGACCATTTATTCATTCAAATTTAAGAAGCAACTTCTCAGGTATGAAAAGCTTCAGCTGAAGCCAGTTTTCTTTTTGTAAAAATCAACATTTTGTAAACAAATTAAAATGTCACTACATGTGCCTTAAACATTAAGGAAGATTTAATAGATGTCATTTAACTTACTCAAAAGGTTCATGAAGCTGAATTACTATTATATGTAGGGTTTGGTTTAAGTCTAAAAGATAATGCTGCTTAGTTACAGAATGCTCAGACTTAAAATGCTTTTCCTTAGGATTTTAAAACTGAAATGATACCTCATTTAATCCAATTTTATGTAGGGACACTTGGTATATATAGTGTTCTCTTTTGTTTTGGACGTTATAAAAAAGTAACAACCTAGTCTTTAATTTTCTGATTAGTGTCAGGGAATTAAGTATTTTCCATTGCTAACTGTTCTGGCAGTTATTGCACAATAAGTCATGTGCCTACATGTGTAATGTATGTTGAGTAATCGTTATTTTTAACTGGGGCTCTTAGATATGTTATAGTTATTAAAAAAAATAGGATTTACCAAAATCATATGGGATAAATCTTATGGACATTATGTATTTTTGAAATGGAAGTATAAAAATTTGTTTACACATTTGCGCATTGTTGATATCTGAGGTTAATCCAAGGAAAAGTTTATTACTGCTGAGAATTAGGAAAAGAAGATATTTGGGAAGACTGTAGAAATATGAACCTAGAATCATTTTTAAAAGAGTGTGTAGAAACCTTAATTAAGTAGTCTAATTTAACCCTCAGTTTTTAGATGTGGCTAGCAGATCCAGTGAGGTTAAGTGGAATTCCTAAGGCAACAAAGCTAATTAGTAGCAGAGATAAGAATTAGAATCCGGGACCAGTGTACTTTCTGCTTTTCCCACCTCTTTAGATCCAGCTGAGGTTAGAACCATAGAACTGTGAATTGGGAGATCTTAATCCATTAAACATCTTTTTTGTATTTAATCTAATTTAAAAAATCAGCTGCACTTTTTGTATTGTATATAAAATGTTTGCTTTATAGAATCAGAAATACAGATGTAATGAGTACTATGTGTCACTCTAGAAAGTAGAGAGAGTTTTAAATCCAGGCATCTTAAGCATATTGAGTAACATTTGAGGACTGTATATTTATCTATGAACGTGAATTAGGAGAAGGAATGATAATCTGTGGAAAGTAAGAGTGGAATATTATGTTTGGATATTTAAATAACTGGCTCGCAGACATTATTGAGTTGTTGAAGTACCTTTAATATCTTTAAAAAGCAGAGGGCCGGGTGCGGTGACTTATGCCTGTAATCCCAGCACTTTAGGAGGCCGAGGTGGGCGGATCATGAGGTCAGGAGTTTGAGACCTGCCTGACCAACATGGTGAAACCCCGTCTCTACTAAAAATGCAAAAATTAGCTTGGCATTACTCAGGAGGCTGAGGCAAGAGAATTGCTTGAACCTGGGAGGCGGAGGTTGTGTTGAGCCGAATTTGGGCGATTGCACTCCAGCCTGGGCCACAGAGTGAAAATCCGTCTCAAAAAAAGAAAAAAAAAAACAAAAGCAGAAATAATTTTGTATTTGATTGTATTGCTTATTATTTAATTTCTTGGGAGGTAAGGATGGCAAAAATCATTTTTAAAGAAAATGGGCTGTGGTTCAAGTCTAAATGTTTTACACATCTGAAACTTACTGGAGACGCTAGTCTTCCAATAAGGTGGTCTTCCAGTATAGATTCCGAGTTGTGGAAAATGAGGCATGTTACAAAGGAACATCTCCACCTTCCATAAAGTACTCTACCCTTCATCCCCTCTCCAATTATTTGTTTTTCCTTGCAGACCAAGAATCTTGAAAGCCAAATGTTCTTATTAAGAAGCTGTTAGAGTGCAATAATGCATTCTAAACGACTGTCTTAGATATTTCATAAGTTAATGGATTTTTTAAGTTTTTCAAAGATATAGTAAGTAGATGGTTACTGAACATGGATACAAAATACATTGAACCTATAAAAAAGTTACTCAAATATTATTAAAAAATTTTTTTCTGAAAATTTTGTGTTACCAAAACAATACAGGCTCATTAGTGGAGATAAGAAAAGAATAAAGTAGAAGAAGCCACTTATTTCTACCATCCAAGATTAACTACTATAAACATTAAAAGCATTTCGTTTTTGTCTTTTCAATATGTCTATCCAGATGTCTTTTAAAAAGTTCTGAGATAATATTACTTATAATGCTTTATATTCTGGTTTAATTGTTACAGTGTATGCATTTTTCTATCTAAAACATTTTTCATGTCTTCATAGTTTATTCCATTGTGGTATGTCTTGTGGATATACCATATTTGGTAATTCCCTCATTGGACATTTGAGCGATTTCCTATGTTTTCCTGTTGTACTCAATTTGATCTACATTTCCTGAGGATGCATTCCAGAGTTGGTATTTTTGGGTCAAAAATGCATATTATGTCATATGGCCAAATTGCTTTCCAGAAAGCGTATACTCCCACTGAGAAGGTCTAAACAGTTTTTTTTTTTTTTTTAGAGTCTCGCTCTTGTTGCCCAGGCTAGAGTGCAGTGGCATGGTCTTGGCACACTGCAACCTCCACCTCCTGGGTTCAAGTGATTCTCCTGCCTCAGCTTCCCGAGTAGCTGGGATTACAGGCTTTTGCCACCTCACCTAGCTAATTCTGAACAGATTTCATGTATAAAGTTGGACTTTGGTTAAGCACTTTGTCCTCTGGTATTTTTTAAGACATACATAGTTTTGTTGATGAAGTAAAGCAGTATTTTAAAATTATCCTATTAGATACTGCTCTGTTTGTGTTTAATGCATTTTAAGAAGTTCCTTTTTATATTTCAGCAACTGCCAAGACTAATAGCTATAGAGAACATAATTGTTTCTGAGACAAGTTCTTTCTCTGTTGCGCATGCTGAAGTGTAGTGGCATGATCATGGCTTATGGCAGCCTCTACCTCCTGGGCTCTGGCTCAAGAGACCCTCCCACCTTAGCCTGCCAAGTAGTAGGGACCACAGGCATATGTCACTATGCCTGGCTAATTTTTTTAAAAAAGGTTCTTGCTGCTGGGTGTGGTGGCTCACGCGCCTGTAATCCCAGCATTTAGGGAGTCAGAAGCAGGAGGATTACTTGAGGCCAGGAGTTGAAGACCAGCCTGGGCAACATAGTGAGGCCACATTCTCCACATTGTCTCTCTCTCTCTCTTTTTTTTTTTTCAGACGGAGTCTTGCTCTGTCACCCAGGCTGTAGTATAGTGGCATGATCTTGGCTCACTGTGACCTCTGCCTCCTGTGTTCAAGTGATTCTCCTGCCTCAGCCTCCCAAGTAGCTAGGACTACAGGCATGTGCCACCACACCCAGCTAGTTTTTGTATTTTCAGTAGACAGGGTTTCACCATGTTGGCAAGGCTGGCCTTGAACTCCTGACCTCAGGTGATCTGCCTGCCTCAGCCTCCCAAAGTATTATTATTATTATTATTATTATTATTATTATTATTTTTGAGACAGAGTCTTGCTCTGTCACCCAGGCTGGAGTACAGTGGTGTGATCTCGGCTCACTGCAGCCTCCACCTCCCAGGTTCAAGCAATTGTCCTGTCTCAGCCTCCCGAGTAGCTGGGACTACAGGCGCCTGCCAACACGCCCGGCTAATTTTTTGTATTTTTAGTGGAGACGGGGTTTCACTGTGTTAGCCAGGATGGTCTCGATCTCCTGACCTCGTGAGCCACCCACCTTGGCCTCCCAAAGTGCTGGGATTACAGGCGTGAGCCACCGCGCCTGGCCCTTTTTTTTTTTGAGGCGGAGTCTTGCTCTGTGGCCCGGACTGGAGTGCAGTGGCTGGATCTCAGCCCACTGCAAGCTCCGCCCCCCGGGTTTACGCCACTCTCCCGCCTCGGCCTCCCAAGTAGCTGAGACTACAGGTGCCCGCCACCTCGCCCAGCTAGTTTTTGTATTTTTAGTAGAGACGGGGTTTCACCGTGTTAGCCAGGATGGTCTCGATCTCCTGACCTCGTGATCCGCCCGTCTCGGCCTCCCAAAGTACTGGGATTACAGGCTTGAGCCACCGCGCCCGGCTTTTCTTTTCTTTTTTTTTAGTAGAGACTGGATCTCACTATGTTGCCCAGGCTGGTCCTGGAACTCCTGAGCTCAGGAGATTCTCCTGCCTCAGCCTCCCAAAGTGCTGAGATTACAGGCAGGAGCCTCCACGCTTGCCCCTGAGAACATAGTTCTTTTTTGTTGACCTTCCCAGGGAAGCCATGTAAATATAAATATAGCTTATCCCCTTTAGTTATCATGCTACTATTTTGTTTCAAAAGTATTGGTAAATTGCATATTCCATAACCCTGATATGTTTCAGTATAATCCTTACCTAATCTTGGACCTATTATAGTGGGATGCTGCTTGCTTGTGTTTTTTCTTTTTTGTCTTTTTTTGCAGTGGGATGGGGGTGAGGGGATGGAATCTTGCTCTGTTGCCCAGGCTGAAGGGCAGTGGCGTGATCTCAGCTGACTGTAACTTCTGCCTTCTGGGTTCAGGTGATTCTCCTGTCTTAGCCTCTCCCCAGTAGCTGGGATTACAGGTGTGCACCACCACGCCTGGCTGATTTTTTGTATTTTTAGTAGAGATGGGGTTTTGCTATGTTGGCCAGGCGAGTCTCAAACTTCTGACCTCAAGTGATCTGCCCGCCTCGGCCCAGGCATGAGCCACCATACCCAGCCTATGAACCTATATTCTTACTTCAGTATGCAAAATGTAGCATAATGTTAAGAATGAGGTTGCTTAAAATCTAGATTAGACACGTTGCCTGCCTTTTCTTCACTCTTTTTTTTTTTTTGAGACAGGGTCTCTCACTCTGTCATCCACGCTGGGAATGTAGTGGCACGGGGGTTCAAGTGATTCTCCTGCCTCAGCCTCCCGAGTAGCTAGGACTACAGGTACCCGCCACTACACCCAGCTAATTTTTGTATTTTTAGTAGAGACGAGGTTTCACCATGTGGGCCAGGCTGGTCTCAAACTCCTGTGGTCCGCCCGCCTCAGCCTCCCAAGGTGCTGGGATTATAGGTGTGAGCCTCCGTGCCTGGCCACTGTTTTCTTGAAAGCTCATTTTGTCCAGAGAATGTTTTAATGCCAATACATGGGCTTCATCATTTGTAAATAGTTCTTATCAGAGGAAAACCTAGGAAAAGAAGGGAAACCTACATTTCTCACCTTCATAAATTAGGTATTTCGTTTCTAGCTTTTGGCTTTCTTATTTCTATCTTATTTTTTTGAGACAGAGTTTACTCTGTCACCCAGGCTGGAGTGCAGTGGTGCGAACTCGGCTCAGTACAACCTCTGCCTCCCGAGTTCAAGCAGTTCTCCTGCCTCAGCCTCCTGAGGAGCTGGGTTTAAGGCACGTGCCACCATGCCTAGATAATTTTTGTATTTTTAGTACAGATGCGGGGGGGGGGGGTTTCACCATGTTGGCCACACTGGTCTTGAACTCCTGACCTCAGGTGATCCACCCACGTCAGCCTCCCAAAGTGCTGGGATTACAGGAGTGAGCCACTGCGCCCAGCCTATCTGTTTCTTGAAAATATTAGATTGATGTTACAGGTTTTCATTAACCCTTATATGAATATTTTGTTTACTGCCATTATTTTTTACTCTTAAGTGACTGAAATGTTGAACTTTGGTTTTTGTAATTTTTTTCAGAGTTCTAGTAATTTCAGAAATGAAATGATTTGACTAGTTTTAATCTTTGAATTTTTCTGTCATCCTTTCCTCTTTTTGAGACAGGGTCTCACCGTGTCGCCCAGGCTGGAGTAAAATGCCATAATCATGGCTCACTGCTGCCTCAACCTCTTGGGTACCAGCAGTCCTCTGCCTCAGCTTCCTGAGTAGCTGGGGCTACAGGTGTGTGCCATCATGCCCAGCTAATTAAAAAAAATTTTGTTTTTGTAGAGATGGAATCTTGCTGTGTTGCCTAGGCTGATCTTGAACTCCTGGGCTGAAGCTTTCCTCCTTCCTTGGCCTCCCAGTGTTGGGAGTACAGGCATGAGCCACTGTGCCTAAGTGCTACCATCCTTTCTGTAGTAGATACTGTCCTAAGTTAGGATTGATCATATTCCCTATCATTATTATTATTGTTATTTTTGAGACAGAGTCTTACTCTGTCTCCCAGGCTGGAGTGCAGTGACGTGATCTCGGCTCACTGCAACCTCCGCCTCCCTGGTTCAAGCGATTCTTCTGCCTCATCCTTCCAAGTAGCTGGGACTACAGGCTCCCCCCACCAAGTCTGGCTAATTTTTTTGTATTTTTAGTAGAGATGGGGTTTCACTATGTTGGCCAGGCTGGTCTTGAACTCCTTACCTTAGGTGATCCACCTGCCTCGGCCTCCCAAATTTCTGGGATTACAGGCATGAGCCGCTGCGTCCGGCCCCTCTCATTATTTTTAACCATCAGAAATTATCTTGTTCCCTTGTTTCTAATATTCTTTGTCTCTCTTCACAGAGGCAAGGCTTTACCCTATTTTACAATGCTATACGCCAGTGCTAAGAACAGTCCCTGCCAGATGACAAGCTCTTTAAATACTGAATAAATGAATGAATGAATAATAACAGCGAAGTGTATCTACTCTATGCATGCTTAAACTGTGTGCAAGGCATTGTGATAGAGAACTTATAAATGTACTAGACCAGGTCATTTATGGTAGGGTATGTGCCATGTATAGGATAGGAATATTAAGTGCCTTAAGATTGATACAAAGTGCTTTTGGAATTCTCCCCTGACCCCACCCTATTAAGACATTGGAGGAGTTTTCTTTAGTAAGGCTGTTTGCTAAGTTTTGATTGGACAGTGGCAGGAGTGGCTTTTGAGCTGGGTTGTAAGAGTAGAGGAATTTCATTTATTCAACAGATATGTCAAGCAGTGTTTCGGGCAGCATGATTATAATGGGGAGCAAAGCAGACAATGTTCTTGCCCTTTTGGAATTTCTGGTATCATGTGGGGAAAAAAAGACATTCAAGCAGGAACAGTGGGAAAAGCAAAGGCACAGCTGAGGGAAAGAAATTTTTTTTTGTTGGATTAGGCATAACCTTAGTGAAGGAAAAAGAAACAAAGACTGGAAAAGTAGATTCAGTCAGCTCCCACAGGGCCTTGACTGAGTATGACATTAGGCATGGAGAGCCACTGAAAGTTTTTATTCAGAGGAATGAGATAAGACCTGTGTTTCCAAAGGATTAATTTAGCAGCAATAGAGACCATCCACAAGGAAATTGGTTACAAGGTTATTACAGAGGTCTGGTTGAGAGACATTGAGGGAGGCAGCTGGGGAGGAGGGGAAAGGTACACATTATTATGGAAGTAGGATGAGTACAAATTAGCAATTAAGTCAGATGTACAGGACAAAGGGGAGTTTGCAAAGACCCTTTTAAGGATTTGATTGAATGGTGGGGAATATGGTTGTGCCATCAGCAAATAGCACTTATAGGGTGGAGAAGAAAGAATGGGTTTAGAAGAAAAAGGGATGATTTGAGTATAAATTGTATTATAGGCTGGGCATGGTGGCTCATGTCAGTAACCCCAGCACTTTGGGAGGCTGAGAAGGGTGTGGATCGTTTGAACCCAGGAGTTCAAGGCCCACTTGGGCAACGTAGTGAAACTCTGGTCTCTACAAAAAATAAAAAAATAAAAAAATTAGCTGGATGTGCTGCTGCGTGCCTGTGGTCCTAGCTACTGGGGAGGCTGAGATAGTAAGGGGATGGCTTGAGTCCAGGAGGCTGCAGTGAGCCATGATGGTGCCACTGCATTCCAGCCTGGGTGACAGAGTGAGACCAGGTCTCCCCTGCACTGCATACCACCCCCCACCCCCCTGGAAAAAAAAGTATTAAATAATTATGATATAAAGGGATTGCTGGTTGGAAATGACAGGCTATGAATGCTATATTTAAGTTCAGTGGCACAAAAACTGAGAATATTTCATCCAACTCCTAATTTTGTCTTCAGGAGTAGTAAGAGATGTAGGAAGTAGTTGAGATCCGTTCCTAGTTTCTCTTAAAAAAAGTGAGTTGTGGGATCTTTTATTTCTACTGATTGCTGTCACTTACTGTACCCTGCTGATTACTCATTTTGCCAATGTTTTGGACACAAGGACTAGGCAGATGTTCTCCACTCCTCAGAATTGCTGTTGGGCTATCTTGATTTATTTGTGGTACTTATGTACGTTAATCTGTGGCCAGAATGCAGGCTGCCCAGAAGAGGTCTTTAATAGCTGGGATGAAGGCTGTATATTCAAAGTGGCTCAGATTCATTTGCAGGCTGGGAAGCCTTTGCTATCTAATTCAAAGAATAATTTTTCTATTTCTGGAAAGTGCCTGGCTTAGGTTTGTAAAGTGACTTTCCACTGAAGAGAAAATTTTCTAGGTGTAATTTGTGTGCCTTAAACCTAAAGGATATTTGATTTCTTGAGATTTAAGTTGGGATTTTTCTTTGGTGCCAGGTAAACATGTAGATTGTGTTAGAGTATCGTTTTTCTTCTACTCAGATTACATTACTGATCATTTTACTGTGTGGTTGAAAAGACAAAGTGTGATCCTTGGTCCTCATAGCCCAGTTAGGTTCTTTGATACCTGCTTAGATACTCAGAGCAGTCTAATAATGGATTTATAGCGCTCACAGATAGCAGTTCATTTTGGAACATGTGGACATTACCATAAAACAAGTTAGGAAATGGCTGTTCCACCTTCACTATGTCATTCTTTCTGTTGAGATGGAGTCTCGCTCTGTCTCCCAGGCAAGAGTGCAGTGGTGCGATCTCAGCTCACTGCAGCCTCCGCCTCCCAGGTTCATGTGATCTTGTGCCTTCACCTCCCAGAGTAGCTGGGACTGCTGGCATGCACCACCACGCCTGACTAACCTTTGTATTTTTGGTAGAGACAGGGTTTTGCTATGTTGGCCAGCTGGTCTCGAACTCTTGACCTCAGGTGATCTGCCCACCTCAGCCTCCCAAAGTGTTGGGTTTACAGCCATGAGCCACCGCGCCTGGCCTACTATGTTGTTCTTTAGGCTAGTTAACATAGAGTTAGTTCCTAGACATCCTATTTTATGTAATCATCCTTTCCTCCCTTTTCCAATACAAAGAGCATTCAGTAAAAATTATTTCATTTAATTAATGAAACACACTTGATTTTTCTTTCTTTTTTTTTTTTTTTTGAGACGGAGTCTCACTCTGTTGCCCAGGCTGGAGTGCAGTGCTGCAGTCTTGGCTCACTGTAGCCTCTGCCTTCTGGGTTCAAGTAATTCTTTGCCTCAGCCTCCCTAAGTGCTGAGATTGCAGGCGTGAGCCACTGTGCCTGTTTCACTTAATTATTACTATTATTATTATTTTTTTCGAGACAAGGTTTCACTGTGTCACCCAGGCTGGAGTGCAGTGGTGCAGTCACAGCTCACTGCAGCCTCCACCTCCCGGGTTCAAACGATTCTCCTGCCTTAGCCTCCCAAGTAGCTGAAATTACAGGTGCACGCCACCAAGCTCAGCTAATTTTTGCATTTTTAGTAAAGACAGGGTTTCACCATATTAGCCAGGCTGGTCTCAAACTCCTGACCTTGTGATCCGCCCACCTCAGCCTCCTAAAGTGCTAGGATTACAGGTGTGAGCCACAGCGCCCGGCCTATTATTATTATTATTTTGAGATGGGGTCTTGCTCTGTCGCCCAGGCTAGAGTGCAGTGGCGTGATCTTGGCTCACTGCATCCTCTACCTCCCAGGTTCAGGCGATTCTCCTGTCTCAGCCTCTGGATTAGCTGGGATTACAGGCACATACTGCCCCATGTGGCTAATTTTTTTGTAGTTTAGTAGAGACAGGGTTTCACCGTGTTGCCCAGGCTTGTCTCGAACTCCTGAGCTCAGACAGTCCCACCCGCCTTGGCTTCCCAAAGTGCTGGGATTACAGGCGTGAGCCATCACATCTGGCCTATTATTATTATTATAATATATATATTTTTGAGATGGGGTCTTGTTCTGTTGCACAGGCTGGAGTGCCGTGGCATGATCTTGGCTCACTGAGACCTCTGCCTCCTGGGTTCAAGTGAACTTGATTATTTTATACAATGTTTTCACTTAAGGCATTATATTATTCTTTTGACCCCCTTGTTTTAAGTAGACATTTATTGATTTATATAAGATAAAGATTAAGTGACACAGTTAATTGTCATTTGGGTCTGAAATTCAATTCCAATTCAGCCTGAAGTGTCCTATTCCATAAAATAGATGAGTTATGAGGAATCTGGGTTCCATTTTTACAAATCCTTTAGCATCTTGCTTTGACTCCTGATCTAATTCTTCCGCCTCCTGTAACTGAAATTAGTTTGGAAATTGGGCATGACCTTGTGGTGTTCCATGTGCATTTTTTTTTTGCTTTCTTTGGCTCTTTGTGCCAGATGTTTTAAGTCTGCTGTACTGGCTGTTTAGTACTACCCTATGTTATCTTTCCTAGGAACATTTATAAATTGTAGTATTTATTCTGGCAGGGTTTGGAAAGAGGATTTAAATTAGCTAGTGAAAATTACAGCAGAATGGCTGTGGGCAGAAGGATAAAGGAAGTAGGCCTTTGAAGTAAATATTAGACTGTGGTAATGATGGAGAACAAGATGCCCAAGATACCAATTGATTTTCTTTGCCTACGATATTTGTTTTTGTCCGTTGCTACTCCTTTCCCCCTAGGTGGCACTGTCTTACTCATCGTTCAGGTCCCAGGTCTGTATAACTTTGCCCTAACTCTTCTCCTCACGGCACTTGATCACAATTATATTTATTTGTGCAAATTATCTGTTCATTGGTCTCTACCTTCAGACTACAACCTCCGTTACAATATTTATGGCCTTTAAATGAAGCAGTGTGCCTACTACTCTGTAATTGTTGACTTAAATAGAGTAAAGCAGTATAGGGTAATGTTTAAGTATGTGGGATCAGGCAGGCCTAAATTTAAATTCTGGATATTCCAGAATTCTATGACCTCCTCAAAGCTTCAGTTTCCTCACTGGTGATTTGGGCATGAGAATAGTTGCCCCATGAGCTCATGGTGAGGTAAGACAGTCGGCACAGTGACTGGCATAGAATGAGTACTCCTTAGGTGGTAGGTTGATGTGATGTTGGGGGGTTAGGGCAGGATCCTGTACTCTACTGGATGCTAGATGAAGTGGAACCCCCTCACCTTTCAGGTGAGCACTGAGTAGGAATTCAATTTCAGAAGGTAATGAAAGGTTCCTGAGTTTCAGAGTAGAAGTGTACTGGGCACAAAGGACCAGTTTTTAATTCTCTCTCTCTCTCTTTTTTTTTTTTTGAGATAGAATCTCACTCTGTCACCCAGGCTGGAGTGCAGTGCTGCGATCTTGGCGCATTGCAACCTCTGCTTCCTGGGTTCAAGCAATTCTCCTGCCTCAACCTCCCAACTAGCTGGGACTACAGGCATGCACCACCATACCTGGGTAATTTTTGTATTTTTAGTAGAGACAGGCTTTCACCATGTCAGTCAGGCTGGTCTCCAACTCCTGATCTCAAATGATCCACCCGCCTTGGCCTCTCACAAAGTGCTGGAATTACAGGCGTGAGCCACCATGCCCAGCCCTTTTTTTAATTTTTAAAAACTTTTTATTTTTTGTGGTGACAGGATCTCACTATGTTGCCCAGGCTGGTTCAAACTCCTGGCCTCAAGTGATCCTCCCACCTCAGCCTCTCAAAGTGCTAGGATTACAGGCATGAACCACTGTGCCTAGCCTGGTTTCTGATTCTGATTCTTCTTCGTTTTAAATCTCCCTTCTTTGCTTATTATTGTGATTTTTTTAATGGTTTCTGATTCTTGAAGGTTTTGTGTCATTCTGAGAGGGAAACTAAAATGCCAGTTTGTTGTTGTTGTTGTTGTTGTTTTGCCATAACCCATCCTAGATGTGCTAGGATGTTAGGGGCAACTTGGTGAAAAATTTGCTGGTTTATTTGGGTTTTTCTTCTGCTGATAAGTTTGGTTGTAGTTAATAGTTTTGGCTTGGTGGAAGAGATAGTGATTGCTCTAAGTTTTTTTTTTTTTTTCTTTTTTTTACCAGAGTAGAAGACTAGCAGAGCATCTATTTACAACCTCTCAATTTATCATGGAGTTTGTATTTTGTTGTTCAGCAGTCTAACATTGGCTTCAGGCTTAATGACTCTCGTTCGTTTGCCAGCAAATAACTGCCAAATGCCTGAGGCATTACACTAAAGTGGAAAATCACTTTTAGGGCTTTTAAGTTTAAACTTAGGTTCAAATTCCAGTTTTGCCACTATTTAGCTGTGTGTATGTGACCTTGTGACCTTGACGTCCAGTTTTCTTTTCTGTAATACGAGGCCAGTAATGTTGAGCCATTATCATTATTATTTTTAAATAGTGTAAGCCAATTACATATAGCCTAGCTAATAATAAGGACGCATTGTTGATGCAGTCATCACATGTGATTGAAAAACATTCTTGTCACTCCAGCTTCTTACTGCGCTTACTGCACCTGCCAAACTCCCCACCCTGATGATAGTAAGTGGAATTTTAGGCAGCTGCTGAATAAATAATGATTTTACTATCTAGAAGGCACTGCAGTTTGGAACCTGAGAAGTGCACAGTGACTCAGTATTTTATGACTGTCCATCATTTTAAGAGTTGAGTTTCACTGTGAAATAGTGTCGAAAGCACTGACTGGGCTGATGGAATGGCTTTACAGTGCTTAACTGTTTCTTCAGTAACACCCAGAGAGAGCTGCAGTGTGGAAGAGCCATCGAAGGAAAGTATTCAGCCCATGGCATTCTTGGCAGCCACACCACTGTACTGCCAGGATCACCTGAGAAGGGTGGAAACAGAGATGTCTCTACTGATATATAAGCAAACAGCTAAAAGATTCCATACACTGTAGTTTAACATGATTTTAGGGTATTATTAATAATATTTTAAAAAGTAAAGTGTTACTGAATTTTTTACAGTGGAGAGGAACACAGGACAATCCATATGATACTATTAGTTCGGGAGATGAAGTTACAAAATTGTGAGGCAGAAAAATGTTAAAAGTAGGCACAAAAGGACTAAGAAGTTAAAATCTTGGCTTTACTGTATCCAGTGACAGGTGCCATGGTTTGCTTCCTCCAGAGTCTAACAGGCAAAACAGTATTTGTAAACATTTTCTTGCCTCTGCTATGCTTAGGCTAGCAGTCTTTAAAGATAGTCTTTAAAGGGAGGATTGCGTATTTATCTTATGATATACCTGTGGAACAGAATTTTAGGGGCTTCATTTATCTTCCAGGTAGAAAAGAGTTGATAAGGGGTTGTGGAGATGTTGTCACCTGGCATTATATGCTATAATCCTTGGTCACATTTATAAGTTTTTTTACTCTACTACAAAGGATCTGATTGTCATTAAGAGCCTTGCAGACAAGTGTTTCTGGGTAACTTCTCAGTAACATCTTTGACATTTGTTTAGTTGCAGACCTAAGTGGCCACTGATGGACGCTGCAGTTTCAGTAAGCAGTGAAGTTTATTTCCCTGGAAGTAGAATGATGCAAACCCAGAATATTGTAGAGTGGTTGTCTTCAGCTGTATTTCTTCATGGCCCAGAAAAACTCCTATGTAATTTCCCTTAGAGAAATGGAGCTGAACGGGAAGCAGAAGTAATTAATGGATGATATTGGACCTGGGAATTCTAAATGATTCAGTTCAATTCCTGCAGGGTGTCCTGTCTGAAAGAAATTAGGGTGGTATGCAGTATAAGGCTTGCAGGGCTCCTAGGTCTTTCTGTTATATTCTTTCAGAGCTAGCAATGGTCAGGATAGCTTCTCACTACACAGGATGTGATTCGTTTTTGTTCCTCACTTTGGGGAGCATGTGTGGCAGTGTTTAAAAATAATGCTCTCCTGTTGGTTCATAGGGAACAAAGCCTAGTAATGTGGTTTGGCTGTGTCCTCACCCAAATCTCATCTTGAATTATAGCTCCCATAATTCCCACATGTTGTGGGAGGGGCCCGGTGGGAGAGAGCTGAATCATGGGGATGATTTTCCCCATACTGTTTTTGAGGTAGTGAATAAGTCTCACAAGATCTGATGGTTTCGTGGTAAGGGGAAACCCCTTTCGCTTGGCTCTCATTTCTCTCTGGCCCATCACCATTAAGAAGCCCCTTTACTCTTTCTTCATCTTGTGCCATGATTGTGAGGCCTCCCCAGCCATGTGGAACTGTGAGTCAATTAAACCTCTTTCCTTTATAAATTACCAGTCTCGGGTATGTCTTTTTTTTTTTTTTTTTTTTTTTTTTTTGAGGCGGAGTCTCGCTCTGTCGCCCAGGCTGGAGTGCAGTGGCCGGATCTCAGCTCACTGCAAGCTCCGCCTCACGGGTTTACGCCATTCTCCTGCCTCAGCCTCCCGAGTAGCTGGGACTACAGGCGCCCGCCACCTCGCCCAGCTAGTTTTTTGTATTTTTTAGTAGAGACGGGGTTTCACCGTGTTAGCCAGGATAGTCTCGATCTCCTGACCTCGTGATCCGCCCGTCTCGGCCTCCCAAAGTGCTGGGATTACAGGCTTGAGCCACCGCGCCCGGCCTCGGGTATGTCTTTATTAGCAGCATGAGAATAGACTAATACACCTTCTTGTTTTTTTTTTGGCAAAATTTCAACACATTAGTCTTTAATTCTCTAGTGAATGTTGGAGCAGGTTTCCAGATTGCTTAAAACTGAACTAGGGGTATAGTCCATAGGGAAAATATGCCCTGAGGGACCATATGTGTGCAGCTGTATGTGTGGAGCTGTGATTTGTTGTAATCTGAAAATTCTAGGCTGTAATAATGGTTCCTAGGGCTCAAAGAAACCATGACGGGTTACCACCAATAACATTCTAGTGGGATGTTGGTTCATGCCTGGGAGAAACACACATTTACCCATCCAAACCCAAAGACTGGACTCAGAGACATGAAGAACAGCGGAAGCGAGACTTTTAATGGCAGTCTTGCAAGATCTGGTGTCTGGTAGGCGGTCACACTGGGGACAGTTACAACATTTAATTTATTTCCTAGCATGCAAGTCCCTCCCCCTGTTCCTCACTGGTTGAGTACTGTGGGGTTACAGTCTTCCTGGACATTGCCTAAAGTTTTATTATCCCCCTTATAAGGTTATACACTGGTCCCTTTCCCCACTTCAGTTTTGATTTCCCAATAATAAAACTTTCTCCTGTTTTAGGGGCTGACCCCTCCCCTACATTCTGTTTGCTTATCATGACCTTCTAGGTGCATGAGCTGTGCGGTTTGTTACATTCACAGGCTGACTTCCAGTACTTAGGTTTATTATGCTTTGAAAATGGACCACTTAAAATGTTTTCTCACAAATTTCCTTCTTTTCCTTCCTTTTCTATTTACTTGCTTTGGTCTCATTTTCATTTAAACCGTTTTGGTCCTCAAACTGCTTTAGAAGTCGTTTACTTTCTTCCTTATATGAGAGTGAGTTTATTTTGGTTTCTAATAGTAGCAGGTTATTTTGCTGGTAACTTACTGGCATTTGTTTATTAATAGCTGTTTTAATTAATCTCTGTGCTAGTCCCCTCACACACAAGATAATACTACATCCCACTGCTAAGACTCCTTCTACAATTATGTGAGATGTAAGGATTGAAGCCACCATGCCTTTCCGTTTTCCAAACTGATCTTTTAGCCAACCTGTAAATGGGTTATTCATTCCAGCATTTTCTGCCTGTTCGTTGGCTAGAGTTGTCTGTCCTTGTAAAGCTTTTGTGATGGTCCCATCTGGGGCAGTATTGTTGGAAATGACAGTATAACGTTTCCCACCCAGCATAACACATACACCCCCTTTTTCTGGCATTATGTCTAGTGCAAGCCTGTTTATCCAGGCCATTCGGCTGGTGGCGTCTAACCGGCTAGCCACCCCTTTGAGGGCATCCTGAGTATAATTGATGAATCCCTGTTGACTCTAATAGATGTAGTTAATTCAGTTCACATTGTTATTAATAGTTGACCACAGAAGAGTGCTGACTGAAACCCAGCAACTATTTGGTTTTGGGCCTTAAATTTATTCGGCACCCCCGTAGCGACTGCTATTGAGTCAACACATATATTGGGATTAAAAGAGTTTGTCATATCTCTCTGCTGTCAGTGGCCATGTTTTCGGGTATCTTATGGAATGCTAGGGAGAAGGGAATGGCCAATTGGACCAAAGCACAAGTCCCGGTCTAGTTGGATGGTAACAAGTTGTGGAGGTTCCTTTTCCCACAATACCATCAGAGGTTAGCCTGGGGTATATGGAGAGCTGAGTGATTGCCATTGCCTGACTTACCAGTGATATTTAGGAGGTGGGTACAAATTGAGAGTTTTCCCGTGGGCTTATTGAACTCTGCCCCCTGTCTAGAGAGGCAAGAGGAGTGGTTCATATTCCCTGGAGCGAATGAGGGGATTGCTTGGGATCTGACCTCTGCAGTGTGGGAAAGAGCAGTGACAGACTCTTAAAAGCCTTATTTCCCCATGCATCCTTGTCCTGGTATAGAGCCAGCATGCAATCCATTTCTTCAGGATCGGTATCTCATCCTAGGGGAAATGGAACCACCTGTGCCTGAGGTCCTCCCGCAGCACACGCATAGCAGTCACTCTTGTTGAGGGCTTGTACCGAAAATTTGATCCGTTTGACCCAGGCATTTACATCCCTGTACCCTGTCTCAATTTCTAAGATTTGCCTTAAATCCTTTACTTCAATTTATTTTTACCCTTTTAGGGTTATTATTTGGCATACTAAAGTGTTTATTAGAGTCTGGAGTTGGAGTAGTTCCAGGCAAATGGGAGGTTGAGTTTTTGATTAGTTTGAGAACAAATCATCCTACGGGGTCTTTCCCTGTGATGTCTGCCCCTAACGTATATGCCTGAGACACTACTTTTGGTTCTTGGCCTAGAACGGCTGGATTGCTAATGGCGATGAGTATAGGATTGCATTCTAAATTTTGGCAGTCATTTGGCAAGGAGCCGTTGGACAGATGTAGTTTATTCTTTAAGTGTCTTCAGCTTGGAGTTACCCACCCCGTGTTTACTGTCCAACCCTGAATTGGGTGGTTCACCATACATCATCCCAGCTTGGGCGTGGTAATGCTCTACTGTAACCTGTATCTGGTTCAGGGCAAAGATATTTATTCACTTGCAAGAGCTATCTCTGATTTTCAAAATTCCCACAAGGTGAGACCTGGCAGGCATCAAATCTTATAATCTGGGGTGCTACCATCTTGGTTACATAGATCACAAACCTGATTGGGTAGGGAGGAATCCCCTGCCAGTTTCCATTTTGACCATCTGCTCTTTGTGTAGTAGGCCATCTCAGCTATATTAATTTCCAGAAATGGGGCCAGCCCATGTTTTCTTTTTAGATTTTTCTCAGAGTTAACTTTAAGGGTTCCTCCGGTGACCTGTGCACTTTCCACTGGTCTTTTTCCCTCCCTTCCGAGGTCTCTTTTACCAGTCCTTTGACTTGAGTACAGTGAGTCCACCCCTGTTCAGCTGTTCGCACGGCCGTCTCAGTGGTTAGGAGCACTTCTTCATAGGGACCTTCTCAGCTTGGGTGGAGCCTGTCTTCTTTCCAAGTCTTAATCAGCACCAAGTCACCAGGGTGGAAGTGGTGAACTGTGAACTCAAGAGGCAGAGTTTGAGTCAGAAGTCCTTTTAACCTGAGGGATGACAGGGTAGAGGATATGACAAGTATATAATTTCTTAAGAAATGATCCTTGTTTTCCAAAGTAGGAAGATATGTAGCTCTGCCCAAATATGGGAGCCCATCTGTAGGGGGACAATCCCAAGTCTTTTCTTGGGGCTGTCCTAATTCTGAGGAGTGTTGTTGGGAGACATTTCGTTCAAGGCATTTTGGTTTCTAATATTAGTTTGGTGATAATGCTTTTTGAGAGTTTGATTCTTTCTTTCTACCTTTCCAGAGGAAGGGGGATACCAAGGAGTGTGATAATCCCATCTAATTTGTAAACCTTCCATAATTCCCATTAACACCTTTGAGGTAAAGTGGCTCCCATTGTCTGAATTAATATTTTCCACTAGGCCAAATCTAGGTACATTCTGTTCTAATTTTATTTTGACTACATTCCCGGCAGTGGCTGTTGGGAGTGGAAAGACTTCCACCTAGCCAGAAAGGTGATCTGTGATCACCAGTAAATACTTTTAGTTTTCCTACTTTGGGCATTTCTGTGAAATTTACTTGAATGCTTTGAAATGGTCTTAGTCTGGGAGGTCTTCCTCCTGTGGCCTGTTTTCTAATCACCTTTTTGTGTATCCTTTGACAAGTTACACAGGTTCCATGTACTTGTTTATCGAAAGTACAACTCCCTATACACTCATAATTCTTATGTATTGTATTAAACAGAGCCTGGGGTCCCCAATAACTCCCTTTGTATAATATAGACATTAGTTCTCTCATCAGGGGTTTACTTATTTCTCTCGCATCAGGAAGTACCCATTTCCCATTTTCAGTTTGTGTGACCCCATCCTAATTCTTTCTTCTCCTCTCTGGTAAACTGGGGCCTTAATACTACCTTAGGGATGTCTGGGATCAGGCTAAATAGTCTAATTTCTTCAGGGAGGCTTGCATAGCAGCTTTATCTGCAAGCCTGTTTCCTACGGCTTCTATGGTGTTACCTTTCTGATGACCATTTATGTTAACTGTGGCAACCTCTGCTGGAAGCTGGAGGCTTTCTAAAACCTGTTTAACCAGTTCCCCGTGTGCCAATTCTTTCCCCCTGCTATTTATTAGGCCCTGCACTGTCCAGATTTTTCCAAAAGTGTGTACCACCTCACAGGCATATTTAGAATTAGTAAATATAGTACTTTCTTGGCCTTCAAGGAGCTTTAGAGCCTGGTTAAAAGCATATAATTCACAGGTTTGGGCCAACCAACCATTAGGTAATCCACCTTTCTCAAATAAGGAGTGTTTATTTCCATCAGTGACAGCATAACCATTATGTCTCTTGCCATCTATCACTCGGGAAGACCCATCCATGAACATCCTTATCCCATGATGTTGTGGAGCTTCCCTAAGGACAGGTTTAGCTTTGGTTTGATATTCAGTGATATCTAAGCAGTTATGATCTGATGACTCTTTGTTTTCCTCTCCTTTGTACAAGAAACTGGCTGGATTCAGGCAAGTATTTGTTGTTATGACCAAATCTTTTTTCTTCTAGTAGTATGGCTTCATATTTTAGAATCCGAGAATCCAGTAACCATCTTTTTGATTTAATGTATTCCTGACCTGGCTTACTATTAGGGTCCCACCAAAGGATAGCTTTCGACTCTCCTCTACCAGCAGGGCTGTGGCAGCTACTGCTTGCATACATTTGGGTTACCCCCAAGAGAGACAGGATCAAGAAGCTTGGAGACAAAAGCAACATGTTGCCTCTTCCCTCCCCACGTTTGAGTGAGCACCGCTAGGGGCATGCCCTGGTCTACTGTTAGAAACAGATGGAATAATTTCTCTAAAGATGGGAGGACTAGGGCCAGGTCTGTAATGAGGGCCTGCTTTAGCTCTTTCACTGCCTGAATTTCTTCTGGAGACCATTGCAAGGAATCAGGTTCCTTCTCTAGTTTCAGATACAGAATCTTTGTCTTTTGAGCCTATGAGTTAATCCATAACCTACAGTAGTCAGTTAAACCTAAAAATTTTCAGAGTTCTCTCTTTGTCTTGGGAAAAGGTAGACCCTCTATTCCTGATATTCTCTCTGGGTTTATTCTCCTCTTTCCTTCACTAATCAGGTGTCCTAAATATTTAACTTCTTTTTCTACAGAATGCAATTTGTTTTTAGAGACTTGTAATCCCCTGTCTCCTAGGAAATTATTATATTCTGTAGTGATTATTATAGTGATTTCTGATACCTTGGCCCTCCTCTCCCCAGAAATTAAAAGATCATTTACATATTGTAACAGCTGGGTTCCCCTGGAAGGTTGGAATTCCTCCAGGACTTTTTCTAAGACTTGACCAAATAAGTTTGGGGCTTCCTTGAAGCCTTCTTGTAGCACTGTACTTTGGTATTGTTGTTTTCTCCCAGTTACAGGATTTTCCCGTTCAAAGGCAAAGAGGTCCCTACTCCTAAGGTCTAGGGGACATGCCCAGAATGCATCTTTTAGATCCACCACGCTGAACCACTTAGGTTCATAGGGCGTCTTACGAAGGAGGGTGTAGGTACCACAGGGTGGCAGGTCTGGACAATTTGATTTATAGTCCTTAGATTTTGCACCAATCTGTACGACCCATGAGGCTTTTTGATTGGGAGAACTGGAGTATTGTATGGTGACATGCAGGGTTCTGATAGTCCATCTTTAATTAATCCCTCTGTTACTGGTTGGAGCCTTTTTCTCTCTTCAGTAGAAATGGGATATTGTTTTCTGCAAACTACTTCTCCTGGTTGTTTTAGTTCAATCTGTAAGGGTGTGATTTTTAACCCTCCCCTGTTGCCTTTTTCTAACTGACACATGGGGATTATTTTGTCTTGCTTCCTCCTCTGTTAGGAGGCCCATTATTACTTTTATTTGTCTTGCCTGTATTCCTAATTCTAAACCCAATCTCACAATCAGGTCTCTACCCAGGAAGTTAGTTCCTACTTTGGGAACATATAAGAGTGACCCCTCAATTTGCTCTGGTCCCAGTCTAATTAACATTTTCTTGAATGCTGGAACCTGAGATCTCTCCCCTTTAATCCCTGATACTGTCAATTTTTCCTTAGTTCTGTACCCCTTGGTTGGTGAATTAGGGAGGAGCAGGCCGCCCTAGTATCAACCAAAAATGTCCCTTCTTTTTCCTCAGGTCCCACCTTCAAATTTATCAAGGGTTCCTAGTGGGACCTACTCAGAAGGAACCCCTGACCCCACTAGTCTTCATTAATGATCATGAGGGGGATTACCTTTTCTTCTTCTTTTTTTTTTTAATTTATACTTTAAGTTCTAGGGTACATGTGCACAACATGCAGGTTTGTTACATAGGTATATATGTGCCATGTTGGTGTCAGCATTAACTCGTCATTTACATTAGGTATATCTCCTAATGCTATCCCTCCCCCAACCCCACGACAGGCCCCGATGTTCCCTACCCTGTGTCCAGGTGTTCTCATTGTTCAGTTCCCACCTATGAGTGAGAACACACGGTGTTTAGTTTTCTGTCCTTGCTATAGTTTGCTCAGAATGATGGTTTCCAGCTTCATCCACGTCCCTACAAAGGACGTGAACTCATCCTTTTTTATGGCTGCATAGTATTCCATGGTGTATATGTGCCACATCTTCTTAATCCAGTCTATCATTGATGGACATTTGGATTGGTGCCAAGTCTTTGCTGTTGTGTTCTTTTTTCTATTTAGGACATTCTCTCTTAAAATGCCCTGGCTTTCCACACTTGTAACATCCACTCATAGTCTTAGGAATTTTTTCCTGCGTTTCCCTTCTTTCTCTGTGTCAGAATGTATCATTCCTTTCTCTCCTTCGAGGAGGATTTTGATTTAACATTTTTCTGACTACCTCTTCCACAGTGGAAACCATGATTTTTGCTTTTTGTTTCTGCTTCTCTTCCTCTCTCCTTATAGAGACCTTCTGAGCTTCCCTGAATAATTCCTTAATCAATTTTTTATTTTATCCATCAATCTTGTCTAATTTTTTTGTAATGTCAGGCCAGCTCTATGTTACAAAGTTAACCTTCAGAAGGCCTTGCCCTACCGGTTTCTCCGGATCTGATTTTCTCACGTGATTTTTGAGCCTCTGCAGGAATGCGGAGGGAGTTGTCTCTTTTTCTTGTTGAATCTCAAGTGCCTTTGAGACATTTTGTGTCCTAGGAGTGGACTCTCTGATCCCTTTAATTATTCTCTGAGGTCCTGCATTTGGGCTTGGTCCCTGGGATTATTATTATCCCATTTGGGATCCACATTTGGAAATTTTTGTTCAGCTGGCAAGACTTCTTACCCAGGAGGATGTTGCCTCTGCCAGATGGTCATGGCCGCTTTCCTAATCATTCCCCTTTCTTCTCCTGTGAATAGGCTATTCATGATAGACATCATTTCAGCCCAGGTGTAAAAGCTGGGTCCTACGAATTGATCCAGCTGGTCTACTAAACTGAGGGGATGTTCTAGAAGTGATTTCATTTCCTTCTTGAAATTCCTAACTTCAGTACTTGTAAGAGGAGCATTTACAAAGCCAATCTCTCCCAGTCCCATGGGAACTTCCCTAAGAGGGAACATTGCTAGGTTCCCGCTGTGTGGAAGAGATAGGGAAGTTCTCAGTATCCCTCTGACACTGTTCTAATTATTTTCTTAAATTTGGATAAGGATTTAAAGGAGGAGTTGGTTTGGCTCTCCCGTGGTCTCCAGGTCTGTCTTCCTCTAACCCTCCTGCTGTCCCTTGATCTTGCTGTCCACTATTTTGTGAGATGTATGGATGGGGGCATGCATGATAGGGGGGTCCCAGGGCCTTTCACTGGGTGAGGGCTTTTTATTAGGTTCTTTTTCTTCTTCTTTGAGGGGGAACATGGGGGCTAATTTTTTGATCCATGTGTCATGGGAGGAACCTGGTGGGAGGTGATTAAATTATGGGGCGGGTCTTTCCCATGCTATTCTCCTGATAGTGAATGAATCTCATGAGATCTGATGGTTTTAAAAATGGGAGTTTCTCTACACAAGCTCTCTCTTTGCCTGCCCCCATCCATGTAAGATGTGACTTGCTCCTGCTTGCCTTCCACCATGATTGTGAGGCTTCCTCAGCCACGTGGAACTGTTACGTCCATTAAACCTCTTTCTTTTGTAAATTACCCAGTCTTGGATATGTTTTTATCAGCAGTGCGAAAATGTACTAATACGTACACCTACATAAATTGAAAACCACACCAATGTCGAATTTTACCTTTTCTTTGAAAAAAATTTTTTTCCTTTCAGCCGTCAAACATTTTGAAGTATTTAAGGGGAGAAGAGTTTATTATACCCAGGTATTTATCATTTCTTTTGATTTCTCTTTTTAAAGTTCCAGCTTTCCCTCTGGTAGTTCCTCTTATGCCTGGAGAACTTCCTTTAACATTTCTTTTAGAGCACATCTGCTGACTACAGATTCTTTTAATTTTCCTTCATCTGAGAATGTCTTTATGACCTTAATTCCTAAAAGATATTTTTTGCTGACTATAGAATTTCAGACTGGTAGTCTTTTTTTTTTTTTTTTCCTCCAGCACTTCAGAAGAGGCTTTGATTGTTTCTGAATGGAAAGTTGTAGTCATTTAAATTGTTATTCTCTAATGTCATGCATCATTTTTCTTTGGCTGCTTTCAAGATATTTTCTTGTCTTTGGTTACAGCAGTTTAATTGTGATGTATCTGGATATGGATTTCTTTCTGCTTACTCTGCTTAGTGTTTGTTGTTCTTGACTGTAATTTTGTCTTTAGAAATTTTGGAAAATTTCAGTCATTTTTTTTAAGTATTTATTCCTGAGTTACTCTATCTCTTATTCCAGGACTTTGACATGACTGTTAGTCCTTTTTATATTGTCCCACAGATCCTGTTCATTTCACGGTTTTGTTCTTTTTTTTTTTCTTAATTTTATTGTGGTAAAATAACTTTTTTTTTTTTTGAGACAGGGTCTCACTGTATTGCCCGGGCTGGAGTGCAGTGGTGCAATCTTGGCTCAGTGCAACCTCTGCCTTGAACTCTGCAGGTTCAAGTGATTCTCGTGCCTCAGCCTCCCGAGTAGCTGGGACTATAGGCATCCGCTACCATACCCAGCTAATTTTTGTGTTTTTTGGTAGAGATGGGGTTTCATTATGCTGGCCAGGTTGTGTCTTCAACATTTTTAAGTGTTCAGTGATGTTAAGTACCTTCATACTGAATGCAACTATTACTGCTACCCATCTCCAGGAACTCTTTTTATCTTGTAGAACTGAAACTCTGTACCCATTAAACAGTAACTCCTCACTCACCCCAGTGCCACCCTAGCAACCACTATTCTACATTCTGTCTGTGATTAGTCTTGCTGTTTTGCCCAGGCTGGAGTGCAGTGGCGCAGTCTTGGCTCTCTGCCTCCTGGGTTCATGCAATTCTCCTGTCCCAGCCTTCTGAGTAGCTGGGATTACAGGGGCATGCCACCATGCCCAGTGGATTTGTGTGTGTGTGTGTGTGTGTGTGTGTGTTTAAGTAGACACGTGTTTTCACCACGTTGGCCAGGCTGGTCTCAAACTCCCAACCTCAAGTGATCCACCCACTTCAGCCTCCCAAAGTGCTGGGATTACAGGCATGAGCTACTGCGCTTAGCCCAAGTTACTATCCTTTCATTTCAACTTGCAGAATTCCCTTTATCGTATCTTACAGATCAGGTCTGTTAGTAATTTCCTCAGCTTTTATCTGGGACTGTCTTAATTTTTCTCCAACTTTTGAAGGACATTTTAGACGAAAATAGGATTCTTGGTTAACAGTTTTTGTTTTTTCATTTAGCACTTTGAATATATTAGTTCATTGCCTTCTGAATTCCGAAGTTTCTGATAAGAAATCTGCTACTACTCTTGATTATTTATATTTGATGATTTGCTTCTCTCTTGCTGCTTTCAAGATTATATCTGTCTTTATCTTTTAATAGCTTGTTTATAATTTGTCTGGGTATAGATCTCTTCAAGTTCATCCTACTTGGAGTTTGATGAGCCTCTTGGATGTTTATGTTCATGTCTTTCACCAAATTTGGGAAGTTTTGGGTCATTATTTCTTCAAATTATGTCTCTGCCTCCTATTATCTGTCTTCCTTTAGGACTTCCGCAGTATGCATGTTGGCTTTCTTGATGGTATCCCATAGGTCCCTTGGGCTCTCTTCACTTTTCTTCATTTTTTTTTCCTTTCTCTGACTCAGACTGAATAATTCCATTTGTCCTATCCTCACGTCTGTTGATTCCCCATGCCCCACCACCCCCACCTGGTCAAATCAGCCTTTATGTTCCTCTAGTGAATTTTTCATTTGAGTTATTGTACTCTTTAAACACTTTCTCTTTGGCTTCTTTTTCAGTTTTCTACTCCTTTATTGGTATTTCTATTTTGTTTGTATATAGTTTTCTTGCATTTTTCTCTGTTTTGTTGTTGTTGTTGTTGAGTACCTTTAAGATAATTGTTTTCTTTGTGTGTGTTTTTTGTTCTTGTTTTTGAGACAAGGTCTTGCTCTGTCACCTAGGCTAGGGTGCAGTGGCATGATGTCAGCTCACTGCAACCTCTGCCTCCTAGGTTCAAGCGATTCTTGAGCCTCAGGACCCCCAGTAGCTGAGACTACAGGTGCACACCACCATGCCCATTTAATTTTTGTATTTTTGTTAGAGATGGGATTTCACTATGTTAGCCAGGCTGGTCTCAAACTTCTGACCTCAAGTGATCCGCCTGCCTCGGCCTCCCAAAGTGCTGGGATTATAGGCGTCAGCCACCGCACTTGGCCTAAGATAATTGTTTACTGGTCTTCTTCAGGGTCAGTTTCTGTTGGTTAATATTTTTTCCTTTGAATGGACCATGCTTCCCTGTCTCTTTTATGCTTTGTGATTTTTTTTGTTGAAAACTGGACATTTGAATCTCATAATGTGGTAACCCTGGAAATCAGACTCTCCCCCTTCCCCAGCGTTTACTGCCTTTTTTTTTTTTTTTTTTCCATTGTTCGTTTGTTTGTTTGGTTTTTTTTGAGATGGCGTCTCACTCTGTCACCCAGGTTGGAGTGCAGTGGCACGATCTCGTCTCACTACAACCTCTGCCTCTCAAGTTAAAGCGATTCTCTTGCCTTAGCCTCCAAGTAGCTCGGATTACAGGCACACGCCACCACGCCCAATGAATTTTTGTATTTTCAGTAGAGATGGGGTTTTGCCGTGTTGGCCATGCTGGTCTCCAACTCCTGACCTCAAGTGATCCACCCGCCCTGGCCTCCCAAAGTGCTGGTATTATAGGCCTGAGACACTATGCCTGGCCTCAAATAGGAATTCAAGCATGCGCCACCATGCCCAGCTAAAGTTTTTAATGGAGATGGGGTGTCACCAGTTTGGCCAGGCTGGTCTTGAAATCCTGACCTCAGGTGATCCCTGTCCCCCCTCCCCGCCTGCAGCCTCCCAAAATGCTAGGATTACAGGCATGAGCCAGCTACTGTGCCCAGTCATGATTCTTCATATGTTCAGTTACTTTGGATACTTTTGTATTCTTCTTTTATTCTTCTTCATTTTTCAGTTGTTTTGTATACTTTGAGTATTGTGAGACTCTAGATTTTGTTTAAATCCTGTGGAGAGTGTTGATTTGTTATTTTGTTTTGTTACAGCAGGCAGTTAACTCAGTTTAGGCCACAAAGATCCAACCCACCTTCTATGGGCTTTGGTTCTAATATGATGTTAGTTTTCAAAGCCTTGCTGGTGCTATTTGGGTCATTTCTGTCTCTGTGCCACCCAGGGGTCAACCAGGAACTTGGGTGATGGTCTACCTTATAGTTTAGTTCTCAAAGCCTTTGATGTACTGTTTGGGATGAGATCCATATGTCACAGCTTGGGGATGAGCCCAGGAGTTCATACACAGCTTTTGTCAGATGTATTACTCTAGTTCCTTCCCTTCTGAGTGTCCTTGATACTGTCTTACTCTCCCATCTCCCACTTCCTGGTCCTCTGCCTGGAAAGCTTGAGGCTCGTGCCTTTCCCTCAGTTGAATTTGTCTCAGGGGTCACGAGGTAGGGGAAGGAATCACAAAACAAAACTAAACAAAAAAACCCAAAGCAACACAAGTTCTTTCTCCATAGCACTCAAAACTAAACAAAAAAACCCAAAGCAACACAAGTTCTTTCTCCATAGCACTCTACTTCTTCCTCTCCCCAAAGCACTTTATTTAGACCACAGTTTTCTGGTCAGAGAGGATTTTCTTCTTCGTAAGTACAGCTGGTCCATAGCTGCTTTAGGTGTGCCACAGCTTCCAGGCTTGGTTTTGTCTGGGTGCAATGGCAAGAGAGAGGGTGGAAATAATGGATTTCTCCCACTCTACTGTATTCCTCACACTCCCAACCTTCTCGCCCCCCATATACACACACACACCTTACACCAGAAAGAGAAGTCTCCTCTTGGAGCTTTTATCTCTTCATGACTGGTACACATTTCTAGCAGTTGGGCTGCCTTTGTGTCCAGATGGGAAGATTGGGAGAAAACAAACAAAAGTAGGAAAGAGCACCAGATTGATTGTGCTTCAAGTTCTAGTTCCATTCTCAAATCTGTCTGCTACCATTTACTTTTCAGAGTCCTCAGATAGCTTTTTTTAAAAATGTATTTTGAGATGGAATCTTGCTCTGTCGCCCAGGCTGGAGTGCAGTGGAGCGATCTCAGCTCACTGCAACCTCTGCCTCCTGGGTTCAAATGATTCTCCTGCCTCAGCCTCCTAAATAGCTAGGATCATAGGTGCTTACCACTTCGCCACCACCCCTGGCTCATTTCTGTATTTTTAGTAGAGATGGGGTTTCACTATGTTGGCCAGAGCTGGTCTCAAACTTACGACCTCAGGTAATCTTCCCACCTTGGCCTCCCAAAGTGCTGGGATTACAGGTATGAGCCACCATGCCCAGCCTGGGGCATGCATTCTGTCCAGGGTTTTAGTTGTATTCAGTGGAAGGAGCAGGTAATGGTTTTCAGTGGAACGAACAGGTAATGTCACATGTCATGGACCCTGTGTGATGGTAGCAAACATTGAATGCTTTTCCTGTACCAAGCATTGTTCAAAATGATGTATGTGTTTTAATTCATTTTACTTGTAAATAGCTCTGTGAGGTAGAGACTATGGTTGTCTCCATTTTATATTTGGGCAAAGAAAGGCATTATAAAGTTAAGGAATGTGTAAGAAGGGCACGTCGATAGGCAAGAGGTAATGTCAGAGTTGTTACCTAGTGTGCCTGTTTCCAGAGTCCCAATTATAACCACCAGAATAACACTGCCTGTGTATCACTGTGTTTTCACATTTATTACCTGAAAAAATGAACAGGGTCTCAGGGTAATTCTAGAGACACTGAAACTCTTTATGTTATACTGAAATGGTTATTTATCAGCTATGTGACTACTATTTTAGCAGGCTTTATAAATGATATTTAAAATTTTGTTACTCCTTGGGTTCTGTCTTAACTTTAATAGGTCTTGATAAAGATTAGGCTTTTAACATTTTAATGAATATGAAATTCATTCTGTTGTTTATGGCTTATAAATTTGTAGTATATGCTGAAGTCTTCCTCCATAAGGGATTTGTTTTTCTAAAACTGAAGGGACAGCAAGGCATGGTGGCTTATGCCTGTAACCCCAGCACTTTGGGAGGCCAGGGCTGGAAGATCACTTGAGCGCAGAAGTTCGAGACCAGCTTGGGCAACATGGTGAAACCCTGCCTGCAGGCATGCACTACCACGCCTGGCTCATTTTTGAATTTTGTATTTTGTACTAAAAATACAAAATTTGAGCCAGGCGTGGTGGTGTATGCCTGTAGTCCCAGTTACATGGGAGACTGAGGAGGGAGGATCACCCGAACACGGGCGGTTGAGGATACAGTGAGCCATGATCACATTAGTGTACTCCAGCCTGGGTGACAGAGTGACTCTGTCTCCAAAAAAAAAAAAAAAAAAAGAAAATGCTAGGTGCGGTGCGATTACAGGCTGGGATCACGCCTGTTCCCAGCACTTTGGGAGGCTGAGGCGGGTGGATCACCTGAGGTCGGAAGTTCGAGACCAGCCTCACCAATGTGGAGAAACCCCATCTCTACTAAAAATAAAAAATTAGCCCGATGTGGTGATGCATGCCTGTAATCCCAGCTACTTGGGAGGTTGAGGCAGGAGAATTGCTTGAACCTGGGAGGTGGAGTTTGGGGTGAGCCGAGCTCATGCCATTGTACTCCAGCCTGGGCAAGAAGAGCAAAACTCCGTCTAAAAAAAAAAAGAGAGAAAAAGACTGAAGGACTTTTGTTACATGCATATCTTACTAACTTAGATCATTTGGGTAGCTCTAGAAATCTCCCTTAAGAAACCTAGAAATATAAACTTTTTTACAATTTTTTTTTTTGAACAAGCAGCATTTGTACCCATAGAAGGGCATATAGTGACAAGTCTTTTTCTTGTTTTAGTTCCCCAAATACCCAGTTTTCCCCAGAAAGAAGAAAAGGAACTTCTAAATAAAGTTATTTTCTAAATTTTAAAAAGTTTTTATGTTAGAAATGCAGACATGCAAAAAGTAGTGCAAATGTTTAGAGACCAACCAGTACAATAGTATCAGGGCCTGAAAATGTGACTGGTATACTAATAACCTCAACACTCGTGCTTCCTACTTTAGAACCCTATGCAGCCTGCATGCGAACAGTAATCTTTTTATAAAAAGATGCAGGTGTTTATTAAGGATTATGGTGGACCTTTGATTTTCACGGGAAATATATCCAGATAACTTCAGTGATTTCACAAGTTGACAATGTTATTTGCTTGAGCTCTCTAGCACTAAGATTTGTTTTAGTGTCTATTTTTATATTGCTGTTGGCTCATCAATGTTTCTGAATATTTGAGTGAAACTGCTGGGTGGTTGACAATGGATACTCACTAGCAAACTAATCACAGACAAGCAAGTTGAATTTCTCTTCAGCAGTTTTTTGGATAAAGATTTAGTAGCACCATTATTAGAATGCTGTTAAAGGTATAGTGATCATATGAAATAATCTTTAGAGACCTTTTAAAATGACTATTTTTCGGGAATAGAGGTTAGCAAGGATGAGTTTTCAGGCTCCTAAATGAAATTGTGGTTTGGAGAACATTTTAATCCTCAAGAGTTGTTTTTGTAAAGGAAGTTGCTGTGAAGTAGCTCTCTTTGTATTAGTAGGCAGTAGAGTTAGTTGTTTCAAGTGAGTTAGAATTGGAACGACAGCATGTAGTTAGTAGTTGGAGAGTTCCTATGCCATTATGCTTTATAGAAAGTTATCTACATGTGATATGACCAGTTGATCCCTTGTAATAAAAACAATTGAAAAATTTTCTAGAGAATTTTTATCCGCTATATTCGGTTTTCATAGCATAATGCTGAAGAAAATGTAATGAGTTTTTCACTAAGTTTTGTTGTTCCCATTCCAAAAGAACTATTTAAAAATCCATGTTGCTCAGGTGTATTTGTATAAATGTGTTATTGGTATATGTTCCAAAATTATGGGAAACTGCTGTAATTCTGAGATGACTTTAGTGTATGTTATTAATAATTTTAATTGTTACATAAAATCATTCTATGGCACAGAGGTAACCAAAAAACAAAACAAAAAAAAATCCATGTTGCTACTATTTGGGATGTTATGTATCCTGACAGGATAAATAAAACTTACCATTAGTTTTTTTTTTTTTTGGGACAGGGTCTGGCTTTGTCCCCGGTATCTGTAGAGTGCAGCTCACTCCAACCTCTGCCTTCCAGGCTCAAACCATCCTCCCACCTCAGCCTTCCAAGTAGCTGGGACCGCAGGCACATCCCACCAAACCTGGCAAAGTTTTGTATTTTTTGTAGAAACGGGGTCTTGCTTTGTTGCCCAGACTGGTTTCAAGCGATCCACCCACTTCGGCCTCCCACAGTGCTGGGATTACAGGCATGAGGCACTGCACTGGCCTTTACCACTAGTTATCTTGAAAAAATAAACAATTCAGCCCCTGTCCCCTAAGGCAAATCTGATTGCTTGCCAAATTACCATAAACTCAACAACATGAAAAAAAGACAAAACGAAAACCCAGCAATATTAACACTGAGACTTGGAGTCTTGCCTTCAAGTGTGGTCCTCAGTCCAAAGTATATCAAGAGCCTCACTGACATCAGAGAGGCAATGTTTGAGTGGTTTGCAAAAAACAGTACAGCAGTTAAGAGTTAAATATTTCATCTTAAGGGTTTGAGTGGGCCTGTTTGCCTCATAGGTGAGGCAAAGGCCTCATCTAAAGGCCAGCTGTTCGGGAGCAGGAAAGAAGAAAAGAAACAAAGCCAGCAGTAAACACTTGAGGTTTGAGCTAATATAGGCACTTAGGAGAAGTGGCAGTAGGGAGAAAGAAGACAATACCTTTGCCTTCTGATTAAGAGGATTTAGAGTTCTCTGTGTCGTGGCCGGGCGCGGTGGCTCAAGCCTGTAATCCCAGCACTTTGGGAGGCCGAGACGGGCGGATCACGAGGTCAGGAGTTCGAGACCATCCTGGCTAACACGGTGAAACCCCGTCTCTACTAAAAATACAAAAAACTAGCCGGGCGAGGTGGCGGGCGCCTGTAGTCCCAGCTATTCGGGAGGCTGAGGCAGGAGAATGGCGTAAACCCGGGAGGCGGAGCTTGCAGTGAGCTGAGATCAGGCCACTGCACTCCAGCCCGGGCGACAGAGCGAGACTCTGTCTCAAAAAAAAAAAAAAAAATAGAGTTCTCTGTATCTAATATAATCAAAAGTGACATAGATAGGACTGAAATTTAGATTTCTTGACTCGTTTTCAAGTAGCACAGTGGGTAGGCACTCTACAGAAATATCCTATTGTTATGTGTTAATTTAAGTTAGTCCTTAGGGGCTTAAATGTCACTACTTCAAGAAAGGCCTTCTTGGATACTCAGTCACCTCATACAGTCTCCTCTGTTTTGCATAGCATATATTTATTTATTAGGTGATGTTTGTATATTTGTTTCCTAGTTTCTCTTCTTTTTATTGTTGAATTACTGACTGATGACTAAAGTGAGTACATAGAGGCAGAGACAAAGTAGCTTTAAGAGTTTTTGTAAGACCACAGAAAAAAGTGAACAGCAATAGGTGTTTATAAATCAGTATAGCATAGATTTGTTATCTGTGTGTGCTGTCAAGGTACACAAAACGCAGCTGTGTGAATTGGCTGCTACTGGACTGGATCATTTGTGTAGCAGTGTTTTACAATTGGCCTGCCTACCTTAGACCGAGGAGAGCCAGAGTTCATAAATGCATAGTATGAGAGCTATAGCCACTTCTTCATCTATACAGATGCCACAGATTAAAAAGAATGTCACTCAATGAACTCAGGTTGGAGCCACAGTCAGTCCATTTGGATGAGTTAACTAGATGAAATGCTGGCATACAGGCCACAGTCTACACAGGGTGCCTCTTCTTAGCAGGAATCTAAGGTTGCCTTTATCTTTCTGGCTAGTGTTTTTGGAAGAGTTAGAATATTTGTTTGAGTCTGTATTGTTGTACATTGTCAGTTTTGAAATGATAATCTTGGAATGTTATGACTTTGCAGAAGGTTTTATTTGATTTGCTTCGGAGAAATAATTTCGGAGTTTGGTTTATCTGGGATGTTGGCCCATAGGGAGAATTTGGGCCATCAGGTAAAGGAAACCTTAATTAATTATATCCCTAAGGAATTTTGAAGTATGAGTTTAAAATTTTTGCATGCTACTTAATTCACTGTGATAATTACAGAAGAGCACTTTCTTTAGAAACAAACAAAAATAAACCCATTGAAGTTTTGAGAAACTTTATTCTTTAGTAATAAGACTTAACTGCTCAAATGAATCTTTTATTTTTATTGTAGATTCAGAGGAACAGGGGCAGTCCTGTTCCATGGGTATATTGTGTGATGCTGAGGTTTGGGCTTCTACTGATCTTGTCACCCAAATAGTGAGCATAGTACCCAATAGATAGTTTTTCAGTCCTTGCCCTCTCCCCACTTCTCGGAGTCTCCCATGTTGGGCCTATCTTTATGTCTGTGTGTACTCAGTGTTTAGCTCCCACTTTCTTCCTTTTTTTTTTTTTTTTTTTTTTTTTTGAGACGGAGTCATGCTGTGTTGCCCAGGGTGGAGTGCAGTGGCATGATATCAGCTCACCTGCAACCTCTGTCTCCCTGGTTGAAGTGATTCTCCTGCCTCAGCCTCCGAAGTAACTGGGACTACAGGTGTGTGCCACCACACCCAGCTAATTTTTGATTTTTAGTAGAGACAAGGTTTCGCCATGTTGGCCAGACTGGTCTCAAACTCCTGACCTCAGGTGATCCACCCGCCTCAGCCTTAGAAAGTGCTGTGATTACAGGTTTGAGCCACCACGCCTGACCAGCTCCCAGTTACAAGTAAGAACATGCAGTTTTTGGTTTTCTGCTTCTGTATTGGTATCGCTGAATCTTTTAACCTGTACTTTTTAACTAAAATCCTTTGGGAAGGAATTATGTCTGTGGTTGGAAGTAAATCCAAATTTGCATATAAAACAGATCAAATTATTGATCTTTGGGAAATTTTTAAGGAAAGATTGTCCACAGTGTTCTGAAATTGGGAGAAAATGAACATTGTATATATGATTCTTGAAATGTTACTGTAGTGAATGATTATAAACATGTTTTCTAGCACCTTAAAAAGAGAGTGCTGCTGGGTGCCATGGCTCATGCCTGTAACCCCAGCATTTTGGGAGGCCGAGGTGGGTGGATTACCTGAGGTCAGGAGTTTGAGACCAGCCTGGCCAACATGGCAAAACCCCGTCTGTACTAAAAATACAAAAATTAGTTGGGCATGGTGGCACGCGCGTGTAATCCCAGCAACTCAGGAGGCTGAGGCAGGAGAATTGCTTGAACCCAGGAGGCAGAGGTTGTAGTGAGCTGAGATCGTGCCATTGCACTCCAGCCTGGGTGACAGAAGCAAAACTCTGTCTTGGGAGAAAAAAGAAGAGAGTGCTGTAAAGGGAATCTCATGTTTGAATATGATGTATGTGTTTGCAATAAATACTGTAAAGAAGAGGAAAATAAAGAACAGAATATGATTATACTTTGTCCCTCAGTATATGAGGGGGATTGGTTCTAGGACTCCCTCTGTTTACCAAAATCTGTATGTATTCAAGTCCTGCAGTTGGCCCTGCACATATGAAAAGTTGCTCCACACCCCCCATATATTAGGTATTTGAATCCATGAGTACTGTATTTTTGATCTGCATTTGGTTGGAAAAAATCCATGTGTAAGTGGACCTATATGCACTTCAAACCTATGTAGTTCAAGGGTTAACTTTAGTTATAACTCTTCTACTTTTTCCTGAACTAATTGTGAGAATTCCTTATGATTGATTCTGTTCATGAATTTTACTATTATTTATTATTATAGTAGGTAATAGGTGGTAGTGGCATGACTAATTTATCTTCTATTTCCAGATGCACTTGATACAATAAAGAATAAGGTAGTATTTGATTATTTCTATTTAAATTTTATTTTATTTGGAAACTATTTAAAATTTATAGAAAAGTTGCAGAAATAAATGCATTGCAAACAACACTCATACCCCTTGCTAGGATCAAACTGTGGTTAACATTTTACCTCATTTGCTTTCTGATTATCACCTTACAGCATTCAATTTTCTGAAACATTGGAGGGTGAGGCCCTTGTTTTCTAAGTATGTAGTTTCTAAGATTAGGGATATTCTTTTACATGAGTATAGTTAAGTTACCAACTTTAGTACATTTAAAAGTTGATACATCATAGATTTTATCTATTCCATTTTTGTCAGTTGACCCAATAATAATATCATTTGTAGCTGTTTTTGTCCTTCAGTACAGGATCCAACTAGGATCATGTACCTTTTGGATGCAGTCTAGGATCATGTACCGCTTTTACTTGTCATGTTTCTTTAGCCTCCGTTAATCCGAAACATGTCTATAGCTTTTCTTTTTCTGGCATTGACATTTTTGCAAAATTCACACATGACCCTTCTTTTAAATAGAGTGTTCCTCATTTTGGGTTTGTCTGATGATGAGATTGTTTTATATATATATATATTCTCAGCTGAAATACTACATGGGGATATTGTGTCCTTCTAATGGTACCGTGTCTGTAGGCACATGATGTTAATCTGAGCATTGAGATATTAATTGTGATCACACAAAGTGTTGCCTGATTTCTCCATTGTATAATTACTAGTTTTTCCCATCTTGCAACTAATGATCAGTTTGTGGGGGATATACTTTCAGACTGTGAAACTTCTTACTCTTCATCAAAATTTCCTCCTAGATGAGTATCTTATTACCTTCCTTTTAAGTGTTTTCCCAGCAAAAAAAAAAAAGAAAGAAAGAAAGAAAAATTGGTTGTAATTCTTTTTCTTACTAAATTGAAACACAAAATTCTACTTACTACAGAAATATAGAAAGCATAATAATTTGAAAAATGAGTATTGGTAATTATAGTGACTTCATGTATGAATTAAAAGTTCTTAGAAGGAAAAATGACTAATTTGGGTATTTAGTTGGTCATATCCTCTCACTTGCCCAGTGTGTGAATTTTGGAATTAAACAATTGAGTCCTGGTGTGTTTTGTTTCAAAAAGAAAAGACCACTCTCCTTAGCATATGAAAAGTAGCTTCTTCTGTACTGTACCAAAAGAAAAAAATTAGTATGAGGCTTTGTCATGTTCCATATTTCATTCTGTCTTCATAAAGTGGCTTGATAACCACACCCTTAAAAAATGATTCTTAGAGAAAAAAAACCGTGAGATGTTTGTTAAAGTAGATATTTTTCTATTTGTCTTTTCAAGTTTATTGTATTGGATTGAACCGCTGCTATAGATGGACAGGTCAAGCAAAGAGAAGCTTCATTTCCCATGTTGCTTGCTTTCTGCATGTCTTCATTTAAAAGAACAATTGTAAAATCTAACCCGGTCCATTTAGTACTACTCTACTTTGAAAGCACTAAAACATATGAAGAGGATTTCACTGTGTTCTTTCCTGTGTCAGCTATCACTGTTTATAAGCAGTCAGTGCACAGTACATCTCTGGTATATTAACCTGTTTACAAAGAATAGTTGCATCCACCCCTCACCCATTTCTATTGTCTTAAGGTATCCTTGTTTTTTTTTTTTTTGAGACGGAGTCTCGCTCTGTCAGCAAGCTGGAGTGCAGTGGCGTGATCTCGGCTCACTGCAACCTCCACTTCCTGGATTCAAGCAATTCTCCTGCCTCAGCCTCCCAAGTAGCTGGGACTACAGGCACGTGCCACCACGCCCAGCTAATTTCTGTATTTTTTGTACAGACGGGGTTTCACCATGTTGGCCCAGATGGTCTCTATCTCTTGACCTCATGATCCACCCGCCTCGGCCTCCCAAAGTGCTGGGATTACAGGCGTGAGCCACCACGCCTGGGTGGTATCTTTTTTTTTTTTTTTTTTTTTTTTGGTAACGCTCTGTGGCCTAGGCTGGAGTGCAGTGGTGCGATCTCAGCTCACTGCAACCTCTGCCTCCTGGGTTTAAGCGATTGCTTCAGCTTCCAGAGTAGCTGGGACTACAGGCATGCTCCACCATGCCGAGCTAACTTTTTATATTTTAGTACAGGTGAGGTTTCACCACGTTGCCCAGGCTGGTCTTGAACTCCTGAGCTCAGCCAGTCCACCTGCCTTGGCCTCCCAAAGTGCTGGGATTACAGGCGTGAGACACTACGTAGGCCCAGCTGTCTTAAGGTATCTTTAGTAAAGTGTCTTTTCACTATTAGAGGTTCACCGCCTCATGTCTTCAGTCTTCCTGCTGTTAACTTTGGTTGCTGTCTGTACGTTTTTCACCATTTTCCATTTGTCTCATTTCTGAGATCTCTAGTAGAAAATTTAGGTGAGTGCTGCAAAGTGGAGCTGGCACTGATAGAACTTTCTGGGACAAGGTCTGCTTTAGCCTTTGGTATGCTAATGAATTTGGAAAGAGCCACATTTTTCTGCTGTTGTAGCATTCATCTCCTTGCTTACCTGTATTTTAAATGAACCGCCTATGAATAGAACATAAAACCATAAATGTTAGGTCTGGAAGTGACTTTGGAGATACTCTTCCAATGTCCTTTTTCTAGATAAGGAAGCTGAGTCCCAAGGTCACATGACTTGCATCTGGTTAGTAAGTAGCATAATTGATAATAAGATTCCCTGACTTTGAGAATAATCTTCTTTTCACCATCTTATTTTGCTTCAGATTCATTTTGTTCAACCAAATTCCAGGCACACTACCTTGCAAGTTTGGCTTATGGGAGGGTAAGCATTGTGACAGTGACAGCTCCATGTACCATCACAAAATCACAGTGAGTGCCACGTGTGATCATGGCATTTAAGAAGGCAGACATGAAAGCATGCACTGATCCCTCTTATCCATGGTGGTTTTGCTTTCCAGTTTCAGTTACCTATGATCAACCTCTGAAATAATAACGACTCCAAAGCAGAAGAGTACTGTGCCTGATTTATAAATTAAGCTTTATCATAGGTATGTATGTATTAGAAAAAACATAGTGTACATAGGGTTAGGTTCTGTCTGTGATGTCAGGCATCCACTGGGGTTCTTGGAATGTATCCCCCAAGGATAAGGAGGGAACTACGTATTTTTATTTCTCTACTCTTCCCCTCAAGTCAGATTAACTCATAGCTATCCAGATCTTAAGAACAATATGACGTTTGGCAAGTGACTTAATCTGACATTGCCTTGTTTTTCTCATCTGAGAAATGAAGATAATGCTACTCATTTCATTGGGTTGTCATAAGGATTAAACTATGCTGATGAATATTAAGTGCTTAGTATTATGTGTTTGTTAAATTTGTTAAAATAAGTAGAATGATATGCCACTAAGTAGTATTTTCTAAACATCTGTTTCCCAAACCTGTAGTCTTAATTAAGCAGCTTCTTGACAGCTCAGACATAAATTCTCAGGTATCTAGTGCCCAACTGCCAACTGAGTGGTTATAGTTGTTCAACACAAGCTTCGAAAAGTGATGATTAAGATTGGACAGTAGGAAAGAAGTAGAAAATATTTCCAGGTCCATAAAGTAATTATTGCACAAAATTCATGCATCAAAGTTAAGCACTTTATTGGCAGAAGAGTTCTATCATTTTCCTCCTTCATGGCCTATGGTTTTTTGTTTGTTTGTTTGAGACATGCTCTCACTCTGTTGTCTAGGCTGTAGTACAGTGGCACAATCTTGGCTTAAAGTCATATTGTTCTTAAGATCTCAACCTCCACCTCCCAGGCTCAAGCAATCCTCCCACCTCAGCTTCCCTAGTAGCTGGGACTACAGGTACATATAACCATGCCCGGCTAATTTTTGTGTTTTTTGTAGAGAGAAGGTTTTGCCATGTCACCCAGGCTAGTCTTGAACTCCTGGGCCGCAGCAACCTGCCTATCTCAGCCTCCCAAAGTGCTGGAATTAGAAGCTTGAGCCACTATGCCCGGCCCTAATAACTCTTACTTTGTTCAACAAATATTTATTGAATATCTTGCTGTACTCAAGCTATTTTGGAGTAAAAACTCAAGGACTTGATTAGCTGATTTTCAGTTTTTGCATGTTAGCAGTAGCAACTGAATTACAGGAAAGTTGTTAGCGTCGACCAAGGTAAAGAAAAGAGATAAATGAACCCCTGAGAAAGCTCGGGGTACTCCAGTATAATGGTAGCCCCTACATTGTTTTATTACAAAGTGGTGCTGTAGTTGATGTTTATAATCATAAAATTTTACCTCCAATAGAGAGGGCCCTTGAGTGTTGTCTAATTTAGTTTTCTTGTTTTACAGTAGATAAAATGACCCTGAAACATTGAGAATACATTAAATCATGTTCTATAGATTGTTTGTGGGAAGTTAGCCAAGTGTGTATTGCCTTTTAGAAAGCTTTCTATGCAAGCTAGTTATACAGTTTGATACCTAAAAAGTTTAGCTACTATTTCCTGCCTTTTCATTAAGTAAAACACCTAATGATATGAAATAAATGAGCATTATCTCACGTAGATCTCTCCTCAGAGATTAAAACCTATCACAATAAATATAATTACAATGAAAATATTTAAGAAAAATATAATCATGATTTAGCCATGTGACCTTGGGACTCTACTACCTGTTCTATAAAATGGTAATGATAATTGTCCCTCCCTATATCATGACTAGTTTTTAAAAAAAATTTTGGTAAAATATGCAAAACACAATGTATCATCTTAATCATTTTCAAGTGTGCAATTCAGTAGTGTTAAGTACATTCACATTGTGTAACCATCCCAGTGTCCACTTCTAGAAATTTTTTATCTTTTCAAACTGAAATTCCATACCCATGAAGCAAATAAGTATCTTCTGTCTTTATGAACTTGACTACTTTAGGTACCTCATAAAGTGAAATACTGTGTGTGTGTGTGTGTGTGTGTGTGTGTGTGTGTGTGTGTGTGTGAGAGAGAGAGAGAGATGGACTTCTGGCTCATTTCACTTAGCAAAATGTCTTCATTTCTTTTGAGTGTATATTCAGAAGTTGAATTGCTGGATCATGTGATAATTCTATTTTTAGGTTTTGAGGAACTGCTGTACCATTTTTCATATTAGCTGTACCATTTTATCTTCCTGCCAGCAGTATACAAGAGTTCCTATTTCTCTGCATTCTTTCCAGTGCTTACTTTCTGTTTTTTTTTTTTTTCTTTTTCTTAATAGTAGCCATCCTACTGGATGTTAGGTGGTATCTCTTTGTGGGTTTGATTTGCATTTCCCTAATGATTAGTGAGTTGAACATCTTTTCAGGAGTTTATTGGCCATTTATCTTTTATCATGGCTTAGTTTTGATATAACGAGTTTTGATATAATGACTAGATTTTCACGTATAATCACATACATGAAAGTCCAGAGAATTATAATGTCTTATATAAGTGAAATTAGTGATTACGGTTGTGTTAACATTTTTTTCTGAAATTAATAAAACTGCACTGAATGGTTAAAAGAGGCAGAATTCGAGTTCTGTAGAGGAAGTTGTTTGTACAGTTGGAATTTATTGTGCTCAAGACTTAAGACAATTTTCGAATACACGTGTATGTGGCTAGCATGAGGCCATAGCAAACAATTGCCCAGTGTTAAGGCCATGAAAAGAGTCCTGTTTGTTTAACCAGTCCCTTGTTGAGGTGTTTGTGAATCCTGGGTTGTTAGCCTAAAATTTAATAGTAAACTCAACTGAGAAATTAACTGAGAAATTTGCTAATGTAAACTAAAATATAAATGCATAAAATCAGTATTAATTGTGACTCATTAAGATGTACTTCACAAGAGCAGTCAAAATAGAGAATATGGCAAGAATATGGTAAGGCATAAGAGAATCGTGATACTTTACTGAAGAATATAAAAGACTGGAATGATTAAGTGGTCAAATCATGTGCTTGAATGAAAAGACTTGATAGTAGTTACATATTGAGTTAAGTGTGATTTTTCTCAAATTAATACATTTATGTAATTCCAGTCAGTATTTTAACAAAATTATTAATCTCTGAAGTTTATTTGGAATTTGGGTGATGAATAAAGATAATACCAAAATATCCCAAATTTTTAATCAGCTATATGGAATAATACCTAGTATAAATTATAGTAATAAATCTAGTGTTTATTCAGGAATAAACAGAGTAATGGAAAAGAATTGAGGACCCAGATACAGAACTGTCTGTCTGTGGTGTTTGACATATCACTTATTATTTATTTATTTGAAGGTAGAGTCTCACTCTGTTGCTCAGGCTGGCAGTGGCACAATCTCGGCTCACTGCAACATCTACCTCTCAGATTCAAGTGATTCTCTTGCCACAGCCTCCCAAGTAGCTGGGATTACAGGTGCATGCCACCACACCTGGCTAATTTTTTTGCATTTTTAGTAGAGGCAAGGTTTCAGCATGTTGGCCAGGCTGGTCTTGAACTCCTGACCTCAAGTGATCCGCCCGCCTTGGCCCCCCGAAGTACTGGGATTACAGGTGTGCGCCATCACACCTGGCCTGATGTGTAATTTTTAATTAGTTGGTAAAGGATGGACTTTTTTTTTTTTTTTTAAAGATGGAATGTTACTGTCTTGCCCAGGCTGGAGTGCACTGGTGTGATCTCAGCTTACTACAGCCTCTGCCTCCTGGGTTCAAGCGATTCTCCTGCCTTAGCCTCCCGAGTAGCTGGGATTACAGGCACCCGCCATCATGCCTGGCTGATTTTTGTATTTTAGTAGAGATGGGTTTCACCATGTTGGCCAGGCCAGTCTTGAACTCCTGACCTCAGGTGATCCACCCACCTTGGCCTCCCAAAGTGCTGGGGTTGCAGGCATGAGCCATGCCCAGCCAAAGAAGACAGATTTTTTTAATTAGTGGTGGGATGATTGTTTGTTACCTATTTGGAAAAAGAGACTTTCCTTTAGTACTGTGTATCGTCATACTCCAGTTGGATACATGTTTTAAATTTGAAAAAGTTACATAGTATTAGAAGAATTTAATTTTGATCTCATGACATTGAGATTAGAAACCAAAAAGAACAAAATGTATGGCAAAATATTTTATAAGCCTTGTTAAAAGACAGACTTGGAAATGCTATTTAGCAGTGAATTTTAATAGTTATTGTCAGAATAATTTAAATGCTGAAAGTTTGATTTCTGATTTCATCTACTTTGTGTGTGAAAATGTACATCAGGTGAACACATTTATAAATTTTCATATGTATTTGTAATATAAAAATTTTTTTTTTTTTGAGACGGAGTCTTGCTCTGTTGCCCAGGCTGGAGTGCAGTGGCTGGATCTCAGCTCACTGCAAGCTCCGCCTCCCGGGTTCTCTTGCCTCAGCCTCCCGAGTAGCTGGGACTACAGACGCCCGCCACCGTGCCCGGCTAGTTTTTTGTATTTTTTAGTAGAGACGGGGTTTCACCGTGATAGCCAGGATGGTCTCGATCTCCTGACCTCGTGATCCACCCATCTCGGCCTCCCCAAACTGCTGGGATTACAGGCTTGAGCCACCGCGCCAGGCTAAAAATTTTTTTAGCATAAGGAAATATGTGAAAAATTACATTAGTTTCAAAAATATCTTTTTTAGATGGGAGAAGTTATCTTTGTTGGGACAAAAATAATGCATCTCTTCAAGAATTATGGCCATAAGGAACATATTCTTTTTTTTTTTTTTTTTTTTTTTTTTTTGAGACGGAGTCTCGCTCTGTCGCCCAGGCTGGAGTGCAGTGGCGCAATCTCGGCTCACTGCAAGCTCCGCCTCCCGGGTTTACGCCATTCTCCTGCCTCAGCCTCCCGAGTAGCTGGGACTACAGGCGCCCGTCATCTCGCCCGGCTAGATTTTTGTATTTTTTTTAGTAGAGACGGGGTTTCACAGTGTTAGCCAGGATGGTCTCGATCTCCTGACCTCGTGATCCACCCGTCTCGGCCTCCCAAAGTGCTGGGATTACAGGCTTGAGCCACCGCGCCCGGCCAGGAACATATTCTTAAAGTGGATTGTTACCAATGGTAAAAAAATATTTACTAAAATGGGTACAAATGCAATGTTGATATTAGAAGTTTATGCAGTGTCATTGTAAATGTTGATTAGTCTAGCATCAAATGTTTTATTTTGTTCAGTCAGGTCAATTCAGTGAAGATATGATACCCACAGTGGGCTTCAACATGAGGAAGGTAACTAAAGGTAACGTCACAATAAAGGTATGTTATTTCTTGCCATATGCAATTTAAATGTTAGCATAGACACCTAGAAATTATTCTGTTTAATTTCTGTGTTTTTACTGAAAATTTACAGTTTTTCCGTAATGAATGTGCATGTTTCAAAAGAATAGTTTTTGTTGTTGTTGTTATTTTTTTTTGAAGCAGAGTTTTGCTCTTTCACCCAGACTGGATGGAGTGCAGTGGTGCAATCTCCACTCACTGCAACCTCCGCCTCCCGGGTTCAAGTGATTCTCCTGCCAGCCTCCAGAATAGCTAAGATTACAGACTTGTGCCGCCACGCTCAGCTAATTTTTTGTATTTTTAGTGGAGACAGGGTTTCGCCATGTCTGTTAGGCTCATCTCAACTCCTAACCTCGAATGGTCTGCCTGCCACAAGCTCTCCAAAGTGCTGGGATTACCGTTGTGAGCCACCACACCTGGCCAAGAATAGATTTTTAATCTATTTTGTTTTTCAAAAATAAAATCTATGACCTGAACCTTAATGTCCATTTTGCCCAATTATTGTGGTTCACAGAAGCTGTTCACTTTCTCTATGGCTCATCTAATGAAGTTCCAGATTTAGTCATTTGCATGTTTCTTTATGCTTGTTACCAGTTCTATAGTTAAATTGGAAATCTCTTGAAGATAAATGCCATGATTTGAGACTTTGATGTAGCCCAGTGTCTAGTATGATGCCCTATAGAGTAGACACAATAATAAAATAATTATGGATGGTGGCTTTCATGTGGATAAAATAATTTTTATTTTTTTGAGATAGAGTTTCACTCTTGTTGCCCAGGCTGGAGTGCAATGGTGTGATCTCAGCTCAGTGCAGTCTCCACTTCCTGGGTTCAAGTGGTTCTCCTGCCTCAGCCCCCGAGTAGCTGGGATTACAAGCACCTGCCACCACACCTGGCTAATTTTTTGTATTTTTAGTAGAGATGAGGTTTTACCATGTTGGCTGGGCTGATCTCAAATCCTGACCTCAAGTGATCCACCCGCCTCGGCCTCCCAAAGTGCTGGAATTACAGGCGTGAGCCACCACGCTCAACCAAAATAATTTTATACAAGAAAAACACCTATGTGGAAATGTTGGCTACTTATTTACAGGATAATTTTAAAAGGTTAGCCATTAATGTAAAACAAATCAGACAATTAAGCTTTAATAGATTCTGAATTGTTGTTTTCTGTCTTGGCATTCAAATCTGGATGGTGCATGGTCCTGTAACTTTTAAATTGTTATAAAGACATGTTTTCAATAATAGAAGTATATTAGTTAACAGGCAAACTGTTGCACATAAACCAAATCTTTGCTCAAGCAAAATTTTAGATGTATTGTAAATGTATTAAATATGGACTTCAAGTTAAGAAGTGGCCCCAAGAATTCCCATATTAAGAGCTTGTTTGAGGTCAAGTTTTTCAGGAGCACTTTGCCTCTAACATTGTAGAAATAAGTATATCTTCCTGATCTTTCTCATTTTCTGTTACTTCCTCTTTCAATCATTTATTTAAAATATCTTCATAAAGAATTGCCTTGTTTTGGTTTAAAGATCTGGGACATAGGAGGACAACCCCGATTTCGAAGCATGTGGGAGCGGTATTGCAGAGGAGTCAATGCTATTGTGTAAGTGGTTTTGTTTTTTTGTTTGCTTTTAAATCAATTTAGGCATCAAAGAAGAAAGTTTGTTTTAGTATTTCTGGAGGCTCAATTTTTATCTTGAAAATGAAAGTCTTTCTTAGCTAATTATCCTAGTGCAAGTCCATTAACATGGGATTTAAAAAAATTAATCATAGAATAAGATCTTTGTATTTTTTGTTTATGGAGCTAAGAGCTAAGGGGTATACATGTTTTACTATCATGTATTAGTCTCTAAAAACAGTCTAGTTAAAAAGTATTAAAGGGTGCTGAGCCTTTCTTTAGGACATAGTTTATTTTGGTTAACAATTTCAATAATGTAAATCTTACGAAAATTAAAAATCGGTAATACCAGTTGTCGTCATCAAGTCATATGGAGAAGGTATGTTGAGATTACTTCATTTTTTTAAGTTACATGATAGATGCTGCAGATCGTGAAAAGATAGAAGCTTCCCGAAATGAGCTACATAATCTTCTAGATAAACCACAGTTACAAGGAATTCCAGTAAGTATGGAATACTTGTTATTTTACATTGTAATTATATAATGATATTAATTATGGTAATTATACAATGATATTAATTATGTTTGAAATCAGTAACATCTTCTTTTTTAAAATCTGGAAGACTTGTTTACCGTGTATCTGCCATATACTGGGCATTGTGGTAAATACGAATCTCGTAACCAGATATCTACTAAACTACTATGCAGCAGGAGCAGTGCTTAGGCCCAGAAATAGAGTGATGAACAGAAATCAATAGAAATATACTCCTTGCCGTCATGGACCTTATGGTTTAGTGGGAAAGGTAGATACTCTGAAAACACTTGAATAATGCAGCTTTAAGTGCTAGGAAGAAAGGTGCAAGGGGCTATGAGAGTTGTAATTTAGAGGGGAGATTTGATCTAGTTTGAGGGAAGAAGGAGGGGTTCACGAGAAAGTAATGCTTGAGCTGAGATCTGAGGTATACATATGAATGTGAGGTATATGACAGTTGGAGGGGAAGAGAGTTCCAGGCAAAGGCCTTTGGGTGGGAGGAAGTGGGAAACTGAGGTCAGTCTCTAGAATACATTTAGGAATTTGCATTTGGATTAGGAATGCTCAACCAGTAAGTATATAATGCAAATCCAAAAAAATTTCCAAAATTCAAAACACTTCTGGTCCCAGGTATTTTGGATAAGGCATACTAAACCTGTATTAAGAATAGCAGAATGTGGCTGGGCGCGGTGGCTCACGCTTGTAATCCCAGCACTTTGGGAGCCCAAGACGGGCAGATCGTGAGGTCAGGAGATCGAAACCATCCTGGCTAACACGGTGAAACCCCGTCTCTACTACAAAAAATTAGCCAGGTGTGGTGGCAGGCGCCTGTAGTCTCAGCTACTCAGGAGGCTGAGGCAGGAGAATGACATGAACCCGGGAGGCGGAGCTTGCAGCGAGTGGAGATCACGCCACTGCACTCCGGCCTGGGCGACAGAGCGAGACTCTGTCTCAAAATAATAATAATAATAATAATAATAATAATAATAATAATAATAATAATAATAAAAAGAATAGCAGAATGCATAGCGTAGACTTAGAATATTTTAAATAGAAGTTGGCAGCCACATACTGAATTAAGGGCACTTACATTGTAGGAGTTAAGCGAATACCAGTATGAGCAATGAAATGAATGAGATAGGCCACCAGTTACACAAAATGCCTTAATATTGTGTAATGTGTTAACATCTTAATTTTATGTCTTCACATATCAAGATGATAAACTTCTGTGACTTTTTCTTACATAAAAGTGTGCTCTTAATATCTTTTCTTTTTAAAGGTGCTAGTGCTTGGAAACAAGAGAGATCTTCCCAATGCCTTGGATGAGAAACAGCTAATTGAAAAAATGTATGTCTTGAATATGCTATTTTAATAATTTGCTTCTAAATTACCCTATTTTGCCCACTTGTTATGTTATTCCTAATGATAATGGCCATTTTTTTTAGATAAACTTAGCCTATCAGAGAAGTGAATCCTAACATTTTAGGATTGCTACAGTGATTTCTTCAGTATAGTAATAAAACTAATGAATAAAATTGAACAAAGTGATAAGTATGACAGCTGTTCTAAGCACAAAATTTTCTTCTTCTTCTCATAGGAATCTGTCTGCTATTCAGGATAGAGAAATTTGCTGCTATTCAATTTCTTGCAAAGAAAAGGATAATATAGGTAAGAAATGACCAGTAATTTTGGAAGAAATGGTTATCATTGGAAGGAATGTCTGTGCTTTTTACAGCTTATTATCTCGATTTCTCATTAAGTGACTTCCTTTACAGAATCCTGCTGCTTTTGCTTGAGAAAAAAGAATAGACATTATACCTTTTGACAACAAATATAGTGAATCTTCACTTTACATTATTGATGGCTTCTTGGAAATTGCAATTTTATCTCTCTCTCTCTCTCGATCTCTCTCTCATATAAATATATATAAAAATATATGTAATATATATTATATATGTAATGTTATATATATTTATATATAAAATACACTATGTATAACATATATAATATATATATTTTTTTGAGACAGTCTCACTCCTTCACCCAGGCTGGAGTACAGTGGCGCGATCTCGGCTTACTGCAACCTCTGCCTCCTGGGTTAAAGTGATTCTTGTGCCTCAGCCTCCTGAGTAGCTGGGAGTACAGACATGCACCACCATGCCCAGCTAATTTTTGTATTTTTAATAGCGACAGGGTTTCACCATGTTGCCTAGGCTGGTCTTGAACTCCTGACCTCAAATGATCCACCTGCCTTGGCCTCCCAAAGTGTTGGGATTACAGGTGTGAGCCCAGCCTATATGTTATCAAACTGTTGAACAGCAAAACATTTTTTAAAAAGAGGAAATTGCACTTTTAAGTGAAATGACATACAGTAGGCCCTCATCTTGTTCAGTGTTACAGTGTTAATGAGAAAAAAAATAGTTTTGTTATACAACATTTCACTTAAAGTGCCAGTTTCCAAGAACCTGTCAGTGATGTTAAGTGAGGACTTAATGTATAACATCCTGAATCTTCTTTGTGCTATTTAAAGAAGAAAATGCAATAAAGTCTTGAGGCTAAGATTATGTGATACCAATTTATTGTATTAATTTTTGCAGAGCTAGTATCTAGCTGTGCTTATAACAAAATGGCATTTATGGAATAAGACTTTACAAAAATCAGTTTACAGGCACTACAACAATTTTTCAGTTATTGAACCAGTATATTACTACAGTATGTTAGCACTCTATTAGAATTATAAGCCCAAATTACCTTTCATTTACTCAGTGCCCATATTAATTTCTTAGAACTGCCATAACAAAGTACCAGAAACGAGATGGCTTGGAACAGCAGAAACTTAAGTCATTCAAAATTCTGGAGGCTGGAAGTCCAAAATCAAGTTGTCAGCAGGGTCGTGTTCTCCCTGAAGGCTGTAGAAGATCCCCCCTTGCCTCTTTCTAGCTTGTGGTGGTTGCCAGCAATCCTTGGCATTCCTTCACTTGTAGATGTACCACTCCAACCTCTGCCTCACATTCATGCTTCTCCCATGTAGTTGTCTCTGTGTCAGTGTATTATCTTCTCCTAAGGACAGAAGTCACTGGATTAGGGCCTACCTTAATTCAGTATGACATTATCTTAACTAATAACTTGCAGAGACCCTATTTTCAGTAAAAGTCACATTCCAAAGTTCTGGATGGACATGACTTTTTAGGGGGACACTAAACATTCTAGCATAGTATCCTTACAGGATAGGTATGTATGGCTCAACTTTAGTTTCTTAACTAATTTGGTGTGAGATGATTTGATACATGAATGTATTGGAATAAAATGTAATAAATAGTACCACAATAGTATATTTACAAAGTTTATGCTGATATTTTTTCTTTAGCTTTTGTATTCCAGTCTGTCCTTCCCTAACTCACCTTCCACCCCTCCTGCAAACATGGCTTTATTTATTTTTTATTTTTTTTAAGATGTAGTCTTACCCTGTTGCCGTGACTGGAGTGCAGTGGCAAGATTTTAGCTGACAGCAACCTCCACTTCCCGGGTTCAAGTGATTCTTGTGCCTCAGCCTCCTGAGTAGCTGGGATTACAGGTGCCCACTACCATGCCTGGCTAATTTTTGTATTTTTAGTAGACACAGGGTTTCACCATGTTGACCAGGCTGGTCTTGATCTCCTGACCTCACGTGATGCACCTGCCTTGGCCTCCCAAAGTGCCTGGATTACAGGCATGAGCCACCATGCCCAGCCACAAACATGCTTTATTCAGCTTAAAGTGTGGATAGTTGTTCTGACTGATTTTGGGCTTCCTTTAAAGACCATTCAGGGTGGTCTCAGCCATAGTAACAGCTGATATACACAAATTTTCCTTTATAAATGGATAGAATGATTCACTTGCTACATTGGGAGCGTTTATTTGAGAACAGACTTGTCAAGCACTTGTGGTTACTTTTAAAAGTTTTTTCTCTAAGTGGCGGGGAAAACCCTTTTTAAAATTTTTTTTTTTTTTTTTTTGAGGCGGAGTCTCGCTCTGTCGCCCGGACTGGAGTGCAGTGGCTGGATCTCAGCTCACTGCAAGCTCCGCCTCCCGGGTTTAGCCATTCTCCTGCCTCAGCCTCCCGAGTAGCTGAGACTACAGGTGCCCGCCACCTCGCCCAGCTAGTTTTTGTATTTTTAGTAGAGACGGGGTTTCACCGTGTTAGCCAGGATGGTCTCGATCTGCTGACCTCGTGATCCGCCCGTCTCGGCCTCCCAAAGTGCTGGGATTACAGGCTTGAGCCACTGCGCCCGGCCAACCCTTTTTAAAATTTAAGATATGCCCTATGAGAGCATTTATTTCTACGTCAGTGGTTCTCAATGGGGAGCTGTTCCCCCAGGATACTTTTGACAATGTCTGGAGACATTTTTGGTTATCATAACTAGGAGGGTGATGCTGGCATCTAGTGGGTAGAGACCAGAGATGTAGGTAAACATACTATCGTCCACAGCAAAGAATTATCCAACATAAAATGTCACTAGTGGCAAGGTTGGGAAATCCTGTCACACTAACCGTAATTTTTAGTCCATTGTGCTGTTTTGTAAATCCATTACTCCCTGTATGTTTTCTGTTTTTCCATTGTTACAAACTAGTTGGATACTTTCCTAAAAAAAAAATATATGGGCTCATGTATGGAAGTGCAGTAGAGCTGTGAGGACTTCTTTCCATATTTGAGGCTGATCTTAGTAGTTTGCTAAATAGCTCAGTAGTAATTTTGGAACTCCTGACTCACTTAAAATGTTATCAAGCCCAAGGAAACTGATCCAGTCTAATAAGATCCAGTCTAGTAAGATTCGAAATAAGCATTTTATAAATCAGTTCATCTGAGTATCTTATTTCTATTGTCGTTTTCCCTATTCATAAAGATCCATTTGTCTTTAGGATATGAACTTCTATCAGTATCCACGGAGGCTTTGTGTAGTTTTTTAGTGAATTTCTTTTTTTTTTTTTGAGATGGAGTTTCACTCTTGTGACCCAGCTGGAGTGCAATGACGCGATCTTGGCTCACTGCCGCCTCTGCCTCCTGGGTTCAAGTGATTCTCCTGCCTCAGCCTCCCGAGTAGCTGGGATTACAGGCACCCGCCACCATGCTCAGCTAATTTTTGCATTTTTAGTAGAGACGGAGTTTCACCATGTTGGCCAGGCTGGTCTTGAACTGCTGACCTCAGGTGATCCACCCACCTTGGCCTCCCAAAGTGCTGAGATTACAGGTGTGAGCCACCGCGCCCAGCCATGAATTTCTTAAATATTTAGATTTGGTTATTTCACTTCAGATTTACCTTTCTCCCATTCAGTTCAAATGAGTGTGGCTTTGCTCTTATTGTGCACTGTTGTCCCCATTTTAAGGTGCAGAGGTGCTTCTTCAGTAGTTGAGTGAAATCACTGTTTCCACAGTGGTGAACAGGCCACGTTTGTTCATAGCTCAGCCCTGTGTTGTTTCGTTAATGCATATTAGCTGGGAAACTGGTAGTGAATTTACCCTCATCTTTCAGGCTTGGAGAATTGACTGGTGCTTCTAATAGACTCTCATGTACCCTTTTGAAGAAGTGAGGACAAGAATTATCCAGCCCCAGATGTTGAAAGGGCATGGTGCGGATCCTGCACTAGCCTTGGCAGTGACAGCCTTCTCTCCCATCCCTCTGCTTTAGTCACGTTCTATCACTCAGAATCCATCCAGAGCTCCACAATGTTTCATGCCTTTTTAAATTCTTTGCCGTTTTTTTTTTAACCTGGAATTTTGTGGGGTGGCCCCCAAGCCCCAATAATTACTGCATCTTTTCTGTATATTATACTTAAAAGCTCCTTGAGGCCAGACAGGGGTTCTTCCTTTTTTTTTTTTTTTTTTTTTCCTTCCTGGCAATTTGCAATCGTATGGGCAACGCATAATAGATGGCACCAACCGTCCTATACACAACTTAATTTTTAAATCAGAAAACCCTTCAGTCTCTGATAATTCCTCATATTCTCTTTAAGTTCAAGTAATGGAGTATGGGAATACAGATGGCAGAAAAGCAGAAGAGGTCAGGCATAGTATGTGCCTTGAATTAGCAGCATTTTAAAAATTGTTTTGTTTGATGTTTAGTTTTTTAACTTTAATGTCTTCGCTTTTCCTCTCCATCTTTAGATATCACACTTCAGTGGCTTATTCAGCATTCAAAATCTAGAAGAAGCTGAAGCATCTCCTGAAGTCTTCCAGTCTTTCTTGGCTATAATCCTAGAATTATTGTCCGTTCCTCTGAAGTAATTCCCAGAATACGGTCCTTCCTAAACCCAAGAAATTGCCTTTTTCAGAGTTTATTTCTCATGTGCACTGCTGAAGATGAGTATCCCTAATCCTTCATAAAGAATCAGCTAGAGTTGTCATGATAAAGTCAGCACACAAAAAAGGCTTCTTACACATACCTGTCTTAAACCATGTGTAGAGCTTTTTAAAAACAAAACAAAACAAAACAAAAAAACCCCCCATACACTTTTGACCATCTTAAATCAAGAAAATTGCGTATTTCCATTCTGGTCTTTCTGGGCCAGATTTTTATATTGGTTTTCAGTAAATGTCTATCTATAATATTTCATTATAGAGTCCAGTAGCTTAGTACTGACACTGACTTGATACAGCATGAAGTTTCTAGTGCCACACACAGTATTTAGAAAACCTTTAAGCGTGAATGACTTATGTGGGATATATATAAACATAATGTTTATTTTATCTCACAAATGCATGTGAAATGTATAATTACATCTTAGGAATCCAAAATGGTCTGCAGAGAGTGAGCAGAGGCACCAGATCAATGTTGGTTCTTTACACTGGTGAGATTCTACCTGATGAATATTAAAGATATTCTACTTTCTGAGAACTCTTTATCACCAGATGGCAGTTGGGATATGGGAGGAACTAAAGCATCCTGTTTTGTATCTGTCCAGATCATTATTTCTGTCGCTTGTTTTTTCTTCCCGGTTCAGGATACTTTTTTAAGGGATTGAGAATTGAAGATTTTCCAAAAGCTTTCATGAATTTAGAGCATTCCACCCAATATAATAAAACCTGTTAAGAATGTCAGACTTTGTTCAAACATCTGTTTGTTCTATCTCCAGTCATTAAATCAGTGCTGCTGCATGACACTCTAACTCCTGACTTTTTATATGCAGTCATAAAGTTGACTTTCAGCACAACAGATACTTATAAACAAATAAAAACTTTTTATTTTTCTCTCTTACTGATGTAAGGTTTGGCACTCTTTTGACTGGTGCCATTAGACATCTTGATTATTGTGACAACTCTAGACCTGCCTGCTCTATCTAATGTAATCATGCTTGGCGTCTGCAGGTTGTTTAATAATCAGTCACACAGAGAACTGAGGAACTGATGCTGTTTGTTTGCTTCTATGATACAGAGATGTCTAAAAACTTCAAATGGACATGTTTTGTAGTTTAGCGACTTCCGTATACATAAAGGGACATATTAATACTGGTTCATTTGTAAATTATTATTCATATAGACCACTGTAGTAGATAAAACTCTATGGTACACCTGCTTATGTGTTGCCTCACACTGTGTGTGATTTTGTTTCTTTTGTTAAGCAGCACTTATGTAGACTGCATTTCCAAATGTGTTGAGCACTCAGAGTGTAGTCAACAGTACGTTCTTTTAATGAATACCAGTTTTAATTTATAGACTGCCATGGCCTTAAATATATTCTGTACAATATACTGCACTGTGTTGCACAGACACTACTTGCTTTTCTCCATTCATATTTTTATGAGTAGAAGCTGGGCTTTTAAATTTCTCTTCTTATTCTTTGAAGCATGTTGCATACTTCCCTGGTGGGATGGATGGTTCTGTAAATGAAGGGATATTTAAACTTGCTACTGTTGTTCAACACCATTCGTGGTCAGTCTGAACCATTACGAAGAATGTGGCAACTTGCTTGTGCCTAAAAGGAGGAATTGGAACTAGAATGTGTGACTCTGTGGGGACTGCATAGGTTTGTTAATTGACCTATAGCTAAACCTTAATGTGTTTGTGTGTCTAAACATTGCTTTAAGCATTTCAAGACATCCAGACGCTATTACCAACATTTTCCTGTGCATTAACCTCTGCATGTGAAAACTTTTAACAGTTACTCAACTATGTAAATATGTGAATTTTTTTATTTAGGTGGATGCATTTTTTGTCTGTTTACTGCTCTTCTCAGCTTTATTCAATAAACTTGCATTTTAAGGGTTGTATTGGCAATTTTAACTTAAAATGTGCATCATGATGGAAGGTGCGGACTTTTTTGGAAGGGGATAGAAAGTAAGTTTCCAAGAGGAGGGTCTATAGACCATTTATCAGAAATCAGCTCAGCCCTCAAAGAATTGGGTCTGTGGGCTAGTTAAAATAGAAATAAACTTTTAAAATATCCACAGAATTGATATTGTGATTTTTTGGGGGCGGGGGAAATGCTACTACTTGTCAGCGGTTACAATACACCAAATTTAGGACTTTAAGTGGCAAGCGCTAGTAAAACATTTTATGATCCAGTTTTAAAAAATCAAACCAAGACCCTGCTAAGCAAATGAAGTTGCAAGATACGCCTATTTACTGACTTCAGTTCAGAATGAAAATATTTTAAGTACTAAACATGCTGGTTTTCCCACAAAGGCACATTTTTAGCATAAAGATTTTTGCTAGTTTGGTATCATCTGCCCATAAAATAAGTCAATACTTATCAAAACTATTGGAGAAGTAATTTTGTATATGTTTGTTTAGAAAAGTTCAATTAGCATTTTCTCCATATCCATACTATAATTCTGTATAGCCAACCCTTAGTGGCTAATTGGATGTATGATTTAGCATTTCTTTCCCTACCCACGTTTATGTTTTGTTTGTTTTTTTTTCTTTTAACTAAATTAGTGGAGCCATGTAGTCAAGCATCAAGTTTCATCCACTTCTCACCATTCTCCTACCAAAGGAGGAGTGTGTGAGAATTGGGGATGAGGATGGGGGGACACTGAGGATACACATTTAGCTTAATTCTAAATGTGTGTCTGCTTTAAAAAACTTCTAAACTTCTAAAGTTGGTCTTTGATTCTGTCAAGTAAATTGGGTGTTTGAGGAACTAATTGCTTTGTCTATTCTCTCCACGTAGGATTGAGTTACACTGATATCCTGTTGATTTGGTAATTCCAGCTGTTCCAGGGGTCTGTTGGGTTCAGAACTGGAGTGGAAGCTTAAACATAATGTAGCAGGCATTGTGCTGTAACATCCAGTTGGCCAAATGCTTTACTCTAAAAATGTGCCACAGTGGGGAAGGCACAATGTTTGATGTTGAAAATGTTTTCGTTATGTTACAAACTTTTAAGGTTATGCCCTCAACTATGTGCATAGCAATGAAGAGACTTGAAAAGGAAGACAATAAAGCCTTACAGACTTCCCTTAAGTTTGCTGCTCTACAAGTATGCAGCCTGCTGCAGGTGTTTCCTGTTGGTTAGTAAATAACCTCCACACATTTGCTGTTTAAAATTCAGCTATTAATAAAAATGTATACTTTTGTCATTGCTCCTCTTGGGTGTTCTTAGGGAAACCAAAGCAGGTCATTGTCATCAAAAATCTAAGCCACAGCAGTAGTCATTTATTATTCCATTCTATTAACCAGCCTCTTTTCAGTAAGATAATTCTATTTTGAGATCCCAAGACATCTGGCATTTAGGTAATGCAGATTTCCCAATAGGAATCAGGACCGGGGAAGGGGGGGGTGGTGGGTGGATAATTTAGCCTCATTTTACTGGGGCTTACAGTAGGGATATAGGGAAAGAGTTGTTAGCTTACGATGCTAATATAGCTTAATTCTATGGAGAGTCCTGGGTTGGCATTTGGGAGAATGGGTTCTTGGCCATTAACTGATTGTGTGACTGGTGAGTTGCAGAACTCCCTAGTGGCTCCTTAAGTTTTCCCATTTATAAAATGAAGAGGAGAGGATTTCTAACCATAACTTCTGCCACTGACGGGCTGATTCTTGCAGCCTAGAGATTTGCTTGGTGGCTAAAAAGAGAAGAGATACAAAAACACCCATTTGTCCTAGTGAATATGTTAATATTACGTGTTCCTTCAATGGAAGGTAATCAAAAAATACAGAAATATTTACATGTTACAACTTTAAATTTTAGCACAAGAGCTGGAGATTGCAGACATTTTACAGAATGATACAGTAAATTTATTTTGTTTAAAGGAAATTTTGTAAATATATAGCTTATATTTTGAAAGACATTTACAAATTTTAGAACATTTTCCCCAGACTGCAGAAAATATTTGGTATGCATTCTGGAAAAGTATATACTTACTACCAATTTGAGGGTAAGTGGTTTAGAGCCAAGGTTTAACCCTTTATAACTGCTGTGTTGCCAGGTTCTTTTTTTTTTTTTTGAGACGAAGTCTCTCTCTGTCGCCCAGGCTGGAGAGCAGTGGCGTAATCTCAGCTCACTGCAACCTCTGCCTCCTGGGTTCATGCCCTTCTCCTGCCTCAGCCTCCTGAGTAGCTGGGACTACAGGCGCCCGTCACCACGCCAGGCTAATTTTTTGTATTTTTAGTAGAGACGGGGTTTCACCATGTTAGCCAGGATGGTCTTGATCTCCTGACCTTATGATCCGCCCGCCTCAAGCCTCCCAGAGTGCTGGGATTACAGGCGTGAGCCACCATGCCCAGCCAGCTAGGTTCTGCTAGAATTTATCTGGTGCTTTGGAGAAACCTGGAATGGTTAGAAAATACTACTCTTCAAAGGAAAGGGGCTGGAGGACCAACAAAACCATTGTGTCCCTTTTTGGACATGGGAAGTAGAACATTAACCACTTGCTAATTACAGCATCTCCCTTAACCAATTCTTATCTACAACTGTGGCCTACCCTCAGTGTTGTACAATGTGTATCACACAATGTGCTATCTTGTTTCTGTGGCTTATGAGAATTCACCATTTCTATCTACTGCTACCTAATACATGAATTAGATAACTCTTCCATTTGTATATTTTATTATGTAAGAAAAATTCAAATTGCTGTTATTTGTCATATTATTAGCTAATTTATGAAAGTGCTAGCCCTCTCATTCAAAGAAGGGTTAAGGATTTATAGAATTCCTGCATTCTCTGGAAGCATCAGTTACCTAAAGGCTAGAGCATGGTATGGGCATGTGCATGATGAAGATTTTTGATGTATAGTTGTTGATATATTTGTTTCAGTGGTTTGGTATTAGAACTACTAGAAGGGAATCTCAGTATATTTTTTTCTTTTTTGAGATAGTCTTGCTGTGTCATCAGACTGGAGTTCAGTGGCACGATCTCGACTCACTGCAACCTCTGCCTCCTGGGTTCAAGCAATTCTTCTGCCTCAGCCTCCCAAGTAGCTGGGACTACAGGCACGAGCCACCATGCCAAGCTGATTTTTGTATTTTTAGGAGAGATGGGGTTTCACCATGTTGGCCAGGCTGGTCTTGAACTCTGACCTCAAGTGATCCACACGCCTCGGCCTCCCAAAGTGCTGGGATTACAGGTGTGAGCCACCGCGCCCGGCGACTTGTGCTAATGTTAAACAAAAATTATGGGGGGTCATTTTTTGTGGATTGAGTTTCTGCACTAGGTTCTAGCAGACCAAAGTAGTTACATATATTAAATGCCACACAGTTAAATGGAAACTTTACAGAAATCAGTTTTTCCTGAAAACCGAAAATCCCACTCTGTCTGAATCGGAATAATAAGGAAGTCCCTTCTGCTTTAACCCTTAAAAAAAAGTAACCCGATGTTAACCAATCAGTTATTTTTCATTGTTTTGTTTCCTTACTCTCACAAAACCCACTATTCTGTTTCTCATTGGGAGCTTTCATTCTATTTTGTAGAATGGAGGCTGGCCCATTCATAAGTTATTAATAAACGCCAGTTAGATCTGTAAGTAAATTTGTTGTAATTCTTTCTGACACTAGGAATTGCCAAATAGCCCTTCACAGGGGAAGTACTAGTTTTTGTTTTTACCATTCCCTGTCCCCTATGCCTTTTTGAAAAAGAGATGAAGTCTCACTGTTTACCCAGGTAATTAATTGCATTGGCTGTTTACAGCCATGATCATAGCAAACGCAACTTCAAGCTACTGGCTCAAGGGATCTCCTGCCTCAGCCTCTGGAGTACCCTGTGTTTTGCTCACAGAGCATGTTGACAAACTTGGATTTCTGCCCATCAAATAAATTTGAACTGTAATTATACACTTTTTTTTTTTTTTTAGGCCATCGGCTTTGCAAAACCCCTGCTTTTGAAATACCTTTTTTTTTTTGAGATGCAGTCTCGCTCTGTTGCCCAGGATGGAGTGCGGTGGCACTATCTGAGCTCACTGCAGCCTCTACCTACCTGGGTTCAAGTGATTCTCGTGCCTCAGCCTCCCGAGTATCTGGGATTACAGGCGCCCACCACTACACCTGGCTAATTGTTGTATTTTTAGTAGAGATGAGGTTTCATCATTGTGGCAAGGCTGGTCTCGAACTCCTGATCTTAAGTGATCTGCCTAACTTGGCCTCCCAAAGTTCTGTGATTACAGGCGTGAGCCACCGTGCCCAGCCAAGTGCTAGTTTTAAAAGGTTCAGAGTTGAAAAGTATTAACAATAGGGCTCACTGTATAGCACAGTGTAAGTACTATACACACACACACACACACACGGTGTAATTCACAAATGTGATAAACATTGTCCTCATCACTCACCCATTTTATGGATGAGGAAACAAGTCCAGAAAAGTAACTTCCCAAGGTCACTCTTAGGGCAGAGCTACGATTTGAACACCTGACTTCTTCTGACTGTGAGTTCTTAGTTGTCATCTCTTTGGCATTCCCCAGAGTAAAGGAAAAAGTGCCTCCTTTCTTATCAGTCCCTGATGCTCTTGTGAGATTACTGGAAAACCTGTCACAAATCAAACTGTATCTTAAAGAGTTGATTTTTAAGGTGGAGTTTTATGATTAGGTATGGGTATTGTCCCAATATCAGTTATATTTACCTTAAGGGGAGTCCTAATCGAAAGGACTAGCACAAAATAACCCATTTCTTTCATTTCAGTTTCATTCCAGAAGGAAACACTTTCTGAACTTAGATCCTAATGCCTAGGCTATGCCTTGCAGGGCGCTAATGTCAAAACTGTTGCCTTTGGATGGCGTGGAAAGAGCTGAGGGACCTGTCTGCTCAAGGGCCAGCTATTTGAAGTGCAAATTGCCCTAAAGTGTAGTAACTCTCTTTCTGCCTAGAGTCAACAGGCTCTGAGAATTGAGCCCCCAACCTGATTTCTTCCGTTAATGGCTTGTGGAATAAGCCTTAGAATGTTTTCTATGAAGATTAAATGAGCACACATGTCAAAGTGTTTTGAAAACCCTCAGGTTTACCATGAAAAGCATCTTTCAGGAGTTGGATGGTTTTCTCTGGTTATTAAAATACTTATTTTTATAAGAGTTTTTCTCTAACATCAAGACAGGAGCTGTCCTCAATATGGCCTGCAGTTAACCAGATTAAGTTTTAAGTTAAAATTTGCAATAAAGTAGCCCTGGAAGAAAACATACAACATGCAACTGAATATTCACATTCAGTTTGCAAGTTCCGGAAAGGCAGAAGTTCAGGATCAAGGGCTGGAGCTGGGCTGCCAGCACAGTCCCCAGGCATCCTTCACTGAGGGGAAAAAGCAGAAGCTATGTAGTCTAAAGATCCTGACTCAAGTTGTCTTCGTAATCTTTTTGCTGCTTGGGCTGCTCTCGATGTCTCAATGTTGGGAAAGCACAAGGCTCAGCCAATAGTAAGGACCTTCCTGTGTGCCAGCTACAATGTGCTGTAATCAAGTGTTTTCTTAGTTCCCCTTACACCTGCTCTGTATTTCAAAAAGTTCTCTACCCTGAAAATGTGATGAGCGTGCCACATGACAACGTATCTTCTTATGCACTCCCTTGGTCCGCCACTCAGCCAATATCTGATTTGGGGGTCTAGTCAGGTCTTGCTTCCCAAGCTTTTCAGAAACCCTGATGAAACAGGTATAGGGTCTAAACTTAGGGAGAGCAAACCTTACAGCCAACTCCAAATGCAGCAAGCAAAATAGATAAAACATCTAAACCGTTGAATATGTGAAAGCCATAGTCCTTTAGAGCTAACATTTGCAACCTTCTTAATTATAGGAAGTAGATACAGAGGGGTAAAGTGATTTAACTGGGAATCTACCCCACACCTCAAAGGTTAGGTCGTTAATTGCTGGTGCACAGGAGAGATGGTGGGATGGGAAGGACAAGAGAAGACATGTTTAGATATATCTGGTTAATAATTTGGTGGTGGTGGGAGCCTTGATTCCCACCCCCAACCCGCACCCCCCTTTAAAAAAAAAAAAATCCTATTGCCGAGACAAAAGCAATATAACATAATTTAGTATTTCCTGAAACTGCCGGTTTCTAAGAACTGCCCGAGTACTTACACGCACATTCCCGAGACCACTGGAGTTGTTCAATAGGTCTCGGGAGGGATCTGGGGATATGCGTTTTACAAGCATCATGAGCGATTCTTAAAAATTGGGTGTTTAAATCAAAAGATTTATGATCTTTATGTGGCCTGCAGTTAACTGTTTTGTGCACTCCTTGAGCTAAAAGGTAGTATCCCACCCCGTCCATAAACAGACACCGAAGTTATAAAACTTCTGCCCTCGATATGCAAAAATAGTTTCTTTTATACAGAAATGATCCTTTCCTTCTTTTCAGTATGTATCTTTTAACTGTCATCACTCCTAACCTAGACCTAGAGTGGATTTTTTCCGGTCCCAGCTCTGCCGGACACACGCTCTGCCCAGAGAGAGACCCGATCTAGCCAAGGCCAGGCGGTCTAGGGCCACGTCTGTGTCTAGCGTCCGGCGGGCGCTGCCGTGCCGCTCTCCCATTGGCTGGAAGTTCCCTCGCCTGGGCTGGCGCGGCTCCTGCTCGCCACGCCAGCCCGTCGGGCTACCGACCGCCCAGGGGGCGGGGCTTGGAGGGACGGGGCGGGGCCTGGGTGAGAGGCGGGGCCTCGGGGCGTCGCAGACGTCCGGGCGGCCTACGGTGTGGGAGGGAGTGCTGGGCCGCGCCCCGCGAGGCCGGGCCCTGGCCGGGCCAATCCCGGGCCACCGGGCGGGCGAATGCTGGGCCTGGCCGGCCCGCCCGAGAGCCTGGGGGTTGGGGACAATGGGCTAGTTCCTGGTGCGTCACGGGGGAGTTCCTTAAAGGGGAAGTGAGCCGGGCTACAGGACGAGCGCGGGGTGCGGTGGTCGGCGGGGAGGCCCCCCGCGCTTTAAAATAATGCCCGCGGCGCCCGCGCGACCATGCAATGGCGAGCGCTTGTCCTGGGGCTGGTGCTCCTCCGGCTTGGCCTCCATGGAGTATTGTGGCTCGTCTTCGGGCTGGGGCCCAGCATGGGCTTCTACCAGCGCTTTCCGCTCAGCTTCGGCTTCCAGCGTCTGAGGAGCCCCGACGGCCCCGCGTCGCCCGCATCGGGGCCCGTGGGCCGGCCTGGGGGGCTATCCGGACCGTCGTGGCTGCAGCCGCCAGGGACCGGGGCGACGCAGAGCCCGCGCAAGGTTCCGCGGCGTCCTGAGCCGGGGGTGTGCGGCCCAGCCCACTGGGGCTACGTGCTGGGCGGCCGGGACCGCGGCCCGGACGAGTACGAGAAGCGCTACAGCGGCGCCTTCCCTCCGCAGCTGCGTGCCCAGATGCGCGACCTGGCACGGGGGATGTTCGTCTTTGGCTACGACAACTACATGGCGCACGCCTTCCCTCAGGACGAGCTCAACCCCATCCACTGCCGCGGCCGTGGGCCCGACCGCGGGGACCCGTGAGTAGCCCCCACCGCCCGGGGCCGCGCGCCCAAGCGCTTCCTTCCGCCCTCCGCTCCGGGGTGCAGCTCTCTGTCCTCCGGGGCCCCCGAGGGCGCCAGGGCCGTTAGGGTCCCGGGCAGCGTCCGTGCGCCGTGTCCCGCCTGAGTCCCTGTGAAGACCCCCGAGCTTGAGGGTGCGGGGTGGGCCGGTGGCCTTCCTCTCCGTATTCTCCCACAATCTCCAGACTTCAGAACTGCTGTCCAGCTCAGTGTCTTACACATGAGGAAACTGAGGTCCAGGACCAGAAGGGACAGTGGCAGTGCCAAGGGCTGGCTTGGAGGGCTCTCCACTTCCATCTCGAGCCCCTCCTCCGGATGAACATAAACTCTAGATGAAATCTCCACGCTCCCCGTGTAAACGCAGCTTCAGAACAAGTCTTTACCCCGTACCCCCACCTCCATCAGATTGCCACACCCACGTCCTTTCTGTGTAAAAAGCCAAGAGTTGACTTCTCCAAAGCCGTCCGTTGAGTTTGAGGCAGAACGGGGTTACAGCCTCTCCTTCACAGGGGCTGCTTCTTACGCTGAGGATAGGTGGTGGGGAGGGAAGCTATGTGGCCCACATTTGGGGTCCAGATACTTGAGGTGAAATTTATTGGATGCTGAATTGACTGTCAACGTCATTATCCTGTACGATCCGTCCTATAAATCCCCCCCCTCTCGTGGCGTGGTTGTCAGGGAAGGTCAGCCAGCCCTCCCTGTCCACCAGCCTTGTTTGCAAAGGCTGAACTCCAAGGTTCACCGCTGTTGACATCAGAGTCCAAGAGGGCAGTACACCCAGCTAAGGACGTCTTACCTGTAGGGAAGGAATGTGCGTTGTCATAGACCCTGTTAGTCCAAATAGGTCTGGAGCACTCCCTGGATGGGAGTGGAGGAGTTGGTTTGCTCAGTGTCTTGGCACCGTCTGGGGCAAGCATTTTCCTTCAGCTGGAGGAAAGCAGTGGAGTCCAGTCCTTAGGTTCTGATAAGGAAGCCTATAGACTAAACGGACTTGGGTTTTTAAAGTGATGTGGTTATCTACACATTTATGTTTTAAATTGCAGTTTGAGAGCATGATTTCTACCGAAGCAAGGGGACATCCCAGGCAAAGGACTGAGCCTTTTCATAATTCTAGGGAACTGATGAGTTTTTCTTGCTTAACCGTAGCGTTTATTTGTATAAGTGTATATTCTATCTCAATTTTTTTTTGAGAAAAAACATTAAATTTTGAAAAAAAAGTATTTGGCCTTTCCAGATTTTTTTTTGTTTTTTGAGACGGAGTCTCGCTCTGTCGCCCAGGCAGGAGTGCAGTAGCGTGATCTCCGCTCACTACAACCTCCGCCTCCCGGGTTAAAGTGATTCTCCTACCTCAGCCTCCCGAGTAGCTGGGACTACAGGCTCGTGCCACCATGCCCGGCTAATTTTTTGTATTTTTAGTAGAGACGGGATTTCGCCTTATTAGCCAGGATGGACCTCGTGATCCACCCGCCTGGGTCTCCCAAATTGCGGGAATTACAAGCCTGAGCCACCGAGCCTGGCCATGACCTTTCCAGATTTTAAGCAGTGAATGAATTATTTGGCTCACTTAACTAGAGGGGACTTTATACCTATAAATGTATTTTCTTTCTGTCTCAGTTTTTTTTTTTGGGGGGGTGGGGAATAAACTTCATTAAATTGTGGTTTTGGTCTTTTTTTTTTTGTCAGCCTACATCATGCTTTAATGTTTTTTCTTTTTAAATCAACATCATTAAATTGTGAAAAACATCATAACATTCTACCAGTTATTTTAAATTTATCTTTGCCACTAGTTCCTGTGCATATGTCTACCCATGTTTTACATAGGCAATCATAATATGTGTACATATTTTGGATCTTAATTTGTGCTTTTCCACTAGTGCTCTTGGTATTACAAGAAGGGAGAGAGCACTTTCAATAAGTACCTTTATTCTTGCTCACAGACTGTTTCTCAGATTACCTTTTATCGGGTGGACTCAAGTTGAAAACAGTTTAACGGGGAATTGTGATAACACTTTCATTTGAGAATATGATGGTTTGGAGAGTGAGTTGATGACATTTTAATGTTTTTCTTAATGAATCTTAAGAGCGCTTCTGGAGAACCTTAAGAGTCCCTTCCCAGCAAGGTGAGGTGGTGGTTGATTTAACTTGCTGGTCTTCATGGTATCATGTGTGCCGTTGGCTTTTATTTCAGAATGAAAGGCTGCTGATGAGTGTTTTGGTTTGGTTATGCATTGGTTTGGTTATGTGTAAGTTAAGGTCAGGTTGCTTTGAGACAGATGTGTTATTGGAAAGAGGGTGTTAGAAGTATTGAGGAGGTGGGGATGGCATTAGGGAAGGGTTGTGCCCTGAGCTGGGTAGACCTGTTGGTTGGTAAACCTTTGTTGTCTTTGAGGAGGCCATAGAAACCTTGCGCAGACTCCTCACACTTGCCTTTTACAGAGAATGGAAAAGTTAATTTTTTGTACTCTCTTTCCTTTAATTTAACTCCTCTCAGGCTTTGCTATTTTTGTTTTAATATTTAAAAAAAATTATTTTTAATTTTTTTGGGTACATAGTAGGTGTATATATTTATAGGGTACATGAGAGATTTTGGCACAGGCATGCAATTCGTAATAATCACATCATGGAAAATTGGGTATCCAACCCCTCAAGCATTTTTCCTTTGTGTTAGAAACAATCCAATTATACTCTTTTAGTTATTTTAAAATGTACCATTATTGACTGTAGTCCTCCTGTTATGCTGTGGAATACTAGGCCTTGAGGAAAGTTTAGAACCAGAATATTGTCATGCTGGCTTTGAAACAGGAGGGTACTTCACATCCCCATACTAAATAATCTGTGATAAAAATCTTTCATATTTTTTTGTTTGTTTGTTTAATTGACAGGGTCTTGTTCTGTCACCCAAGCTGAAGTGCAGTGGCACAATCATAGCTCACTTCACCCTTGAACTCCTGGGCTCAAGCAGTCCTCCTGTCTCAGCCTCCCGAGTAGCTGGGACTAGAGCTGTGCCCTACCATGCTTGGCTAATTTTTTAAAAAAATTTTTCTGTAGAAATGGGGGTCTCACTTTGTTGCCCAGGATGGTCTCGAACCCCTGGCCTCAAGCAGTCTTCCCACCTTGGCCTCCCAAAGTGCTGAGATTATAGGTGTGAGCCACCAAGCCCAGCCAAAACTCTTCCAGATTTAAAAAAAATCAAATGTATTCTAACGATTCATTTAACGAGTGAATTTGCCATTAGAGTATTATGTAAAAAGTACACATAGAAAATATTGGTGCTAAACACTCCTACCTTTTCTCTGTAGTCGTGTGTGCTCCAAGCTTTCTTGCCTCAAGTACATGTGACTTGTTCTTGGGGAGGTGTCAGGTAAGGGGTTAACATGAAGTAAATAAAACCTGAACACTCTAAAAACAGCAAATCTTTCTGTCTACAGAAAGCTATGCAAAGTCAGTTCTTCTCACATCCTCAATTTGTGTTGGAGGATCCAAACTTAAAGTTCCTTTGAGTAAATGTGGACATTATATTTTTGTAATCCTGTGAATGGTAAACTATAGTTCTGGCTTTTGGGCATGTGACCATTCTCAATTTCTTCTCAACTGTATTGCTATTAAAACAACAAAGCAAATCTCAAATTAGGCCAAACAAATATTGGCCCCTCAAATGCTTAGGTACTCCTAGCTCAAGATGGCCTCTTCTGCATTCCTCTTTGGAAAATCCTGCCCTCTTTCAGAGTCAGGCTCTTCTTGTTTCCGTGACACCATCTAACTGAAGATGATTCTCCTTTATTTACTCAGTTCTCCTTTTGATTCCTTTCCTTTGAACTGCGATTCCACATTTTAACCTTGTTTGAGAATTGAGTACTGTTGTGTATTCACCTTCATTTCCCTTTGTCTTGTCTCTCCAAATTATCAATCCCTTGAACGCAGGGACTCTTTCTTATGTTATTTCTGTGCCTACACCACACCAGGTAGATTTCTGAACAGCTGTTACAGGCTAAGTATATGTGGGAATTTTTAAAAACACATATGTTTGATTTTGTTAACATAATCAGAAATTTTAAAAACACATATGTTTGATTTTGCTAACATAATTAGAAATTTTCTGTCAAAGGCCATGGTTTTCTCCATCTTTTCTGTTTTGAGGTGAACTTTAAAAATTTACAGTGGGGTGAATGCCATGAACATTTGTACCTGGTGAAGTAAGTGGAGCATTTAGTTGTGCGGTTCAGCCAGCTGGTTACAGGGAAAGGTATTGAGTTCTTGGCTTGATGCACGTAAAGATACCAGCTTAGGTTGGACATTGACAAGAATATCTACAAAGAACAAATCCAGAGTCTTACCTGCATAGTGGGCTGGCATAAATGGAGTCATAATAATTTCATGCTGTTAGGCTAGGAGAGTTTTATGGTGTTTTTTTTTTTTTTTTTTCTTTCATCCTCACTCCCACTTCCCCCTTATTTTGGCACATTTTGAAAGAGCATGCAGCACTTATTTGGTAAGAAAGAATTAAAAGTGTTCTAATGAGTACCCCAAATCTTGGAGAGGATTTGTCTGACTACTCAGTGGAGAGAAGGAACCCCACAGTTACTGGAAATAATTTTTTTTTTTTTTTTTTTTTACTCTGGCAACTCAATTTTTAGTGACTGGGCATTGTAAAAGAAATATTTTAAAACTGGGTCTATTTTAGTTATAGATTAGAAGGCAAACACGATAAACCATGGAAAGGAGTTCAGTGCTCACAGTGAGTACCTTCCTTCCATGGGCCTGTGCGGGTGGAGAGAGTGACACATGCCACAGATCTGGGTGTGACTCAGGAGAGGGGAGTTACATATGGTTCTGATTACCATCTAGCTTGGATGCTACATGATGAGGGAGTTACTTTCTGATGAGGTGGGCTATTAAAGCCCACTCTGTTTCTAAGCAGCAGAGCAACATAGTGAAATATTTACACGCAGCAGAACATTCTTGAGTTGGCAGAATTGGGCATGAGGATGTCCCTGTTTCCTTTGAACTCCCTCCTTTTTGTATCTTTTTTGGCTGTCACTTGCCCTTGAGAGGCGTATTTGAATCCACAGCTCTCGCTTTGAGGGGACCTTTTGCTATTGCATAAGTTTATTTCCAGAGAATCAACAAATCGAAGAAACAGGTGCAATTTTCCAGCCAAGCAGTTTTCTGACTTTCCAGCTTGTAGGAAATGAGATAACCCTAGTTCCTAGACTATAACCCCCATATATATCTTGTTTCAAAAAAAGTATCTAAAATTTTACTATAAATTCTTTGCTTTAGATTAGGTGGCATAACAGCATAAAACAAGGCAACTGGAGGGTTCAAATAAAATCAGACGTTGCAGCTGTTATGCCTCTTTCACATAAGCCCCGTTTCCCCGCAGCTGAGGTATAGACCTTTCAGAGAGCACAGCAAGCCATCACAACACAGAGGTGCTGTACACCAGAAGCTTCTCTCACTGGAAAGTGAGATGAGGACCCATTAGGGTGATCCAAGGAGCAGATAAAGTACTCTGGGATGTGATGGAAGACTGCAGATATCAATGAATCTTGCTGGAAAGAAAACTGGAGCTTTTTTGCTTTGGTTGCTAATAAAATCTTTAAACGGTTGTCTTATGGCTTCTCTTACTATCATTTTTTCCAAGCTTCTGCACTTATTCTCTGGGTTTTTGGGAATGGGACAAATAAATAAATGAAGTCCCCAGAATTTCTCAAACTGTCCTTTATTTTACTACTTCTTCATCCCTATTCTCCCAGATGTATTAGTTTTTTTGTTGTTGTTGACTTTTTTTTTAAGTGTTATAAAGAAAAACGCCTTTATAAAGAAAAGCGCCTGAGGAGCTTCACCCTTGTTGTCATCCTGAAGTTGGTTTCTTAAGGTTGTTTCAGAATGGAAAATTGCTGTAGATTATGGGGGTGAGAGCTGTGTGGTAGAAACGTTTCTGTAGCTCCAGTTAAGAAGGGAGAAAGGCCTCAATTCCTGCTTTGGTTCATGTTAAATGATATCTCAGAATTAATGGAAATAATGGAGACCCTTTGGATGAGTTATTAATGAAGAAATGGTGTAAAGAAGTTAATTTATACCCCCAATCATAGGGCAGATGAGTAATATTGACACTGTCAATGAACGTATTTACTTTGTGTGTAATAGGCTGTGGTGTCGAATTGCTTTATTAAAGTGTTGCATACGACCCCGTATGACAAGTGCTCTCCTTTAGTTCCTAATGATTATGAAATCAGAGCTTTTTAAAGTTGGACAGGACCAAAGAGATTGTATATGGTGATAAACCTGAATCTCAGACAGGCGATAACTCACCTCCTGACTTCCCATGAACATTCTTTCCACTCTGGTACAAGTGTTTCTCCTCAGTTCTGTGACTCAATTCTACTTATGAACACTATAGAAAGTGTTGCTTTTGGAGTAGAAAGACCTTTGCCGTATTAATTCACCCATAATTAGTTCCTGAATAAATAAGAGTCGCTGGCAATTACAGTTTCTGATGGGTGTTTAGTTTTATTGTCTTCTCTTCTGAAATAAAGTCTTTCTGTTTAATTTTAATTTTCTTTTTCAGTTCAAATCTGAACATCAATGATGTACTAGGGAACTACTCATTGACTCTTGTTGATGCATTGGATACACTTGCAGTAAGTGTTCACCTTTTTAAAAAAAGTTAATTAAGATAAGATGTTTTGGAGTCGATTATCCCTAGTTCCCTCCAGCAATGGGAATTCCAGGGAGCCTGATAAGTCAAAATGTATCGTTAGCTTTGATAACTGTTATTTATTTTAGTGACCTTAATGGGGAGGGCAAGAAAAGTGTTGAAGGTTAAATGAGGGGAAATGTGATTCCATTAAAAAAAGGAGAAGAAATGTATGATTGATTTTAGGGAACCTATATTTTTTAAACCAGTTTCTATCTTATTCCCTAAAAGAACCCATAGAGAAGCTCATTAATATTGATAATTGCAGTAGTTGCTATTCCAGGAGTAAAAGAGAGATCTCAGGGTCAGCAGGTACCCTGAAATATCATCTAGCTACTGGCTCCCCCCAAGAGCAAGTTGGAATCCTAGTGCCAGTCCTTATGTGGGGCTCCCTAGAAACCCTTCTCTTTTATTTGCTACTTCCTGTTTTGTGGACACTCCATGCCTGAGCTGCCAATGTGGGTGCTGACATTACCTCCTCATCCTGTGGTTTTGCTCATTGACTCTGGAGAACCGGAGACCTTTGAGCAGATATGAAGAAGCACCTTGAAAGTAGTGTGGCACTCGGTGTGTGGTGCCATGTCTGTGTGCTTCATCTGCTTCACCTTTTGCCATTAAAGCAGTTTCCAGGGGACTGTATTCCAGCATAGTGCTGTTTTAAAATCTTCTTAGTAAAGGTGATTTTACAACCTCTTTGCTTTCCTTCATTGTCCAGCAAGTCTTTACCATGAGAAATTTCTTATTGCAGTCTAGCCCAAATCTTGTACTTAATAATTTATTCTTGTTTCGTTTAACATTCCATAGAAGAGTTTAAAGCTGTCTGTTAGGAGTTAGAATTGGGGCCCAGCACAGTGGCTCATGCCTGTAATCCCAGCACTTAGGGCGGTTGAGGTGGGCGAATCACCTCGGGTCAGGAGTTTGAAACCAGCCTGACCAACATGGTGAAACCCCTTCTCTACTAAAAGTACAAAAATTAGCTGCGCATGGTGGCGGGCGCCTGTAATCCCAGCTCTTCAAGAGGCTGAGGCAGGAGAAATGCTTGAACCCAGGAGGCAGAGGTTGCAGTGAGCTGAGATTGTGCCACTGCACTCCAGCCTAGGCAACAGAGTGAGACTGCATCTCTGGAGACACACACACACACACACACACACACACACACACATACACACGTGAATTGGGTAATGTACTAGCCAAGTTTGCATTATGATTATCTAGTATCTTTCTAGTAGTAGACTTACCAGAACTTGGAAAGAGCTTGAGAGATCATTCTACATCCTCATTTTATAATTAAGTAGTAGAAATAGGACTAGGCCCTTGGTCTAATAGGAAATCTGGGGGTACTGATTTAGTATAATTTAAATTGCAAAGCAACTTAGTTTCCCAATATCTCCTTCTGAAGTTATTGCTGCTCTGTTTCAGTCATTTACCATCACTGATCAAAATGTGCCCAGACGAGTATGTTCGACCTTAGAGCTAATTTGTTGATGATACCAGAGGCTGACTCAGCCTACAAGTGTTACTTAAAGGAAACGTCCTAAGACTCATGAAAGCTTACTCTTTCTCCCTAAGAGCTTTGTCTTCTTCCCCCCCCCTTTTTTTTTTTTTTTTTTTTTTTGAGACAGAGTCTTGCTGTGTCGCCAGGCTGGAGTGCAGTGGTGTGATCTTGGCTCACTGCAACCTTCACCTCCTGGGTTCAAGTGATTTGCCTGCCTCAGCCTCCTGAGTTGCTGGCTTTTTTTTCTTTCTTTCTTTCTTTTTTTTTTTTTTGCCCCATTTTGTTTTTTTAATCCCCCTACCATGCCTACTATTCTGTTGTTCACCATAGTCTCCCCCACACTTAATGGTGTCTGGTGCATAGTAGCAGTGCAAATGTTTGTTCAAAAAATGAATTCTAACTAACGAAGCATTTCCCAACACAGATTCTAAAGATATTTACTCCCTGAAAGAAGAGTTCTGTTTCCAACTGGACTTGAGAAATTCTGTATGTCTGGTCCCACTGTTAGAGAGCCACAGTACCCATCAGCATTTTAAAGACTCTGAGAAGTCCCAAACCCATTTAGCTCCTCTGTCCCATTCAGCCTTTTTCAAACATGAGTGAGTGAGTTCAGAATGTGGTTACTCAGGGTTCTGTAGCTATCTGACCATAATGGTAAACTACAGTAAGTAAGAGTTGTTGACTTCCTTCACCATCCTCACTTGATTTGAGCTCATGTCAGCACCTGCAGCTTCACCAGATATTGTTGCTGGTAAACATCTGTAAGAAAACAGACTCATCTCTGTGGTTTTAATTGTAGAATATCCGGCCTTTAGTGCTTCAGGCCTATTTTTCAGGTGTTACTTCTGTTGAGGTTTTCCTTTTGCTAACATTTAAACAGGCTTTAACAGATGTGCTAGGGAAACATTGTGAAGATAGCAGTCCCCTGACCATTGGATGCAACTTGCAGCATTATTGCATCATCTTCTAAAAAGAAAGAACCGAAAGCTAGAAACGTCTGTACTTACTCTGTAGGTTATAGCAGAATAACGATGAGGTGGAAAAAATGTAGTATACCAATTAATATTAGGAAATAATATTTGTTATTATATAATATATAATAATATACAATAATACATACTTGAAAGTAATGTCTGATGAAGAAAGAAGTAGTGTCTCAGTTATTTTAGAAAGTTTATTTTGCCAAGGTTAAGGACACACCCATGACACAGCCTCAGGAGGTCCTGATGACATCACCCACGGTAGCTGAGCACAGCTTGGTTTTATACATTTTAGGGAGACATGAGACATCAATCAATATGTGTAAGATATACATTGCTTCAGTCCAGAAAAGTGGGACAACTTGAAGTGCTGGAGGTGGGGTGAGGGGGCACTGCTAAGTCATGGGCAGATAAAAGACCAAATGGTTACCTTTTCATAGATTTTTCTTTTTTTTGAGACAGAGGCTTGCTCTGTTGCCTAGGCTGGAGTGCAGTGGTGAGATCTCGGCTCACTGCACCCTCCGCCTTCCCAGGGGTTCAAGCAGTTCTTGTGCCTCAGCCTCCCGAGTAGCTGGGATTACAAGTGTGTGCCAGCACACCTGGCTAATTTTTTGTATTTTTAGTAGAGATGAGGTTTTGCCATGTTGGCCAGGCTGGTTTTGAACTCTTGACCTCAAGTGATCCGCTCACCTTGGCCTCCCTAAGTACTGGGTTTACAGACCTGAGCCACCGTGTCCAGCTGGTTGCATTTCTTTTGATTCTCTGATTAGCCTTTCACTGAATACAGAATTTACCTGTGACAAAGGTAGAGGAATAATCACTTATGCCTTTGCCTGGCTTAGTGAATCTGCAGTTTTACATAAACAGTAGGGCAGAGGAAGCAATCAGATATGCATTTCTCTCAGGTGAGCAGAGGGATGACTGAGTTCTGTCCTTTGTTCTTACCTGTGAAGATAAACTGTCAATTTACATTGCCAGGGTAAAATTCAGCAGCATTGTTTTAGAGTGAAGATCTTGAGGCCCACAAGGAATTTCCTTCTAGACAAATTATAAGGGATATATATATATATAGTTTTTTTTTTTTTTTTTAAATCTATGTAACTATCTTATTTAGGAATAAAATGGGAGGCAAGTTTGCCTGATGCAGTTCCCAGCTTGACTTTTCCCTTTGGCTTAGTGATTTTGGGGTCCTAGCAATTTATTTTTCTTTCACAGTATGTCTTTATGATGTCATTATAGTGTCAGGGTTTCATAAAATTTTGAGTGGAATGAAATAATTTTGATTCAGGTTAATCTAGAAAGTTTGATGCCCAACTGTGCTTCATACAGGAGAGAGTAGCTTAGTGTGACATCGTATCTACACACCCAAAATAAGAATCATAATTCTAAATCACTTTTTAAAAGGACATAGAGCTGAGTATTCATATATTTTGTTTCCTTTAAATCAGTCACTGGTTTTATCCTGTGCTCCAAAAGATATTACCCTGTTTCTCAAAGTGTTTAGACATCTGGATAACAAACAAGTTGGTTCAATTTTCCAGATGTTTTGGTCTCCTGGGAGCCAAGCACCCAAGCCGCTGATTTATTTGAGGAGCAGAGAGAAAGACATATTTTTGTTTCTTCAGTTTTCTGATTTATTTGTATACCTGCCAGAAGTTTTAGAAACCACAGTGCCTGGCATGTTCAATAAGATCATAGTGAAGTTTGCTGGAGAGTGGAGTTGGGAAGATGAGGAGTGCCAATGATTTTACAAGGAATTATTTTCAGTTTTGTCCTTTGGAGATAGGGCTCTTGAGTTGGAGGAAATGGGCCTGCCATGTGCTGGTAATATATTCTAAGAAATAACTGCTTTTCTGTCTCTTGTGTTTCTACTTCTATGGTAGCAAAACCACATACAGACGTTTAGGTGACATGACTAGGCTGCTGTGATGATACAGCCTCAGTTTCATTTCAAGTTGCTGTAATAACCTGTGTTCCTGTTTTTAAAGGTAATGGGAAATTCATCCGAGTTCCAGAAAGCAGTCAAGTTAGTGATCAACACAGTTTCATTTGACAAAGATTCCACCGTCCAAGTCTTTGAGGCCACAATAAGGTAAAATAATGAATATTCATAAAATGAATTGGAGACTTCTTTTTATGTGTTTAAAGAGAAAAATACCTGTGAGGCTCTTTTCACCCCAAGACCCAGGCAGGGAGTCCACATGGGCTTTATGGGTGCATTGTGCATTTTTCATGTTCATATCATATTTGTCAAAACTGGAACAATTATTTCAAAGTAATCACATCCCAGACTGAAGGGAAAGACACATTTATATTTTGTTTTATTTTTATAGATTAAACTCTTTTTTTTTTTTTGAAATGGAGTCTGCTGCCTAGGCTGGAGGGCAGTGGTGCAATCTTGGCTCACTGCAATCTCCACCTCCCAGGTTCAAGGTATTCTCATGTCTAAGCCGCCTGAGTAGCTGGGATTACAGGCACACACCACCACACCTAAGTTTTGTATTTTTAGTAGAGACTAGATTTCACCATGTTGAGCAGGCTGGTCTCGAACTCCTGACCTCAAGTGATCTGTCTGCCTTGGCCTCCCAAAGTGCTGGGATAACAGGCGTGAGCCACCATGTCTGGGCACATTTATGTTTTAATGGGGGTGTAAAATAGGTGTCTGTCTAGTACAGAATTTCATGGTTTCCCTTTATAGTCTGATTTCATTTCCTTCTTTCACCGTGTCCTAGGACAACCCCTACATATTTCTGAAGGAAATGAGAGTTTCCCATCTTACCACCCACAGAAAATCACTGCTTAGCATTTTAGTATATTTCCTTATTAGGTATATTTCTCACTTCTATTTCTCTCTCTCTCTCTCTTTTTCTCCCTCTCTTTGTTTAATGGATTGGGATCATACTCTATACTTAGTATATTGTATATTGCTTTCTTTGATATATTGTACTTATTTTCCTGTTTACATTTTTTGAAAATTGTATTAACTGCATAACATTCCAGTTCACAGATATAATACTTATTTAAAATTAAATTTGTGGGCCGGGCGTGGTGGCTCAAGCCTGTAATCCCAGCACTTTGGGAGGCCGAGATGGGCAGATCACGAGGTCAGCAGATCGAGACCATCGTGGCTAACATGGTGAAACCCTGTCTCTACCAAAAAATACAAAAAACTAGCCGGGCGAGATGGCGGGCGCCTGTAGTCCTAGCTACTTGGGAGGCTGAGGCAGGAGAATGGCGTGAACCTGGGAGGTGGAGCTTGAAGTGAGCTGAGATTCGGCCACTGCACTCCAGCCTGGGCGACAGAGCGAGACTCCGTCTCAAAAAAAAAAAAAAAAAATTAAATTTGTGAAAACCTTTGTTCTGACATACGTCACAGTCTACTTCAGATCTTTAGAATGGGACTTTATGGGTCTACAAGGACTTAGGTGTAAGCTGGTAGCCTGCTGCCTCTTAGTAGGTCATTTTTTTCCTCCTCCTCTTCACCTTGCCTCTTTACCAGATGTTAGGGTATTAGGGAAGTTGCTTGGCAGCCAAAACAACAAAAATTACTTAGTATTTGTTGTCTTACCTCTCTGTTTTTTTTTTTTTTAATTTGAATTAAATTGCTTTTTTTTTTTTTTTTTTTTTCATTTTAGAGCAGGGTCTTGCTCTGTTGCCCAGGCTGGAGTGCAGTGGTGCTGTCACGGCTCACTGCAGCCTTGAACTCCTGGGCTCAAGTGATCCTCCAACCTCAGCCTCCCAAGTAGCTGGGACTACACGCAAATGTTACCATGCCCAGCTTCTGTTTTTTATGAGTGTTTTCCCCAAGTAAAATAAATCAAGAGTAATAATACTAATAAGTAATATTTATTCTGAGAACAATTAGTATACTCTTTTTTTTTTTTTTTAAGAGACAGAGTCCTGCTTTGTTACCAGGCTAAAGTGTAGTGGCATGATCATAGCAGCCTTCAACTTCTAGGTTCAAGAGATCGTCCTGCCTCAGCCTCCCAAGTAGCTGGGACTACTGGTGTGTGCCACTACACCTGGCTAAGTATTTTTTATTTTTAATAGAAACAGGGTCTTGCTTTGTTGCCCAGGCTAGTCTTGAATGCCTGGCCTCAAGAGATGCATCTCCCTTGGCAAAGTGCTGGGACTACAGGCGTGAGCCACCACACCCAGCCAACTCCCTTTTCTTAATGCCCTAAGATTTAGATTACCAAAATTGTTAATATTTTAAATAGTATTGTTTTTGGTAGTCTCGGATAAATGATTCCCTTTCTCTCTTTTAGTAATATGGTTAACAAAAATCAATCGTGTATTATTAGAGCTAGAAAGGAATTCAAAAGGCCATTAAGTCAGGTCTCTCTGATGTCAGGCAGTTCTATGTGGATATGAACATACTTCTATCTTTCTGAATTGGATTATGTGCATTTACAAGCAACATGATTGTATAATCTTTTTGTTCTTCCTGTCATTAGGGTCCTGGGAAGCCTCCTTTCTGCTCACAGAATAATAACCGACTCCAAGCAGCCCTTTGGTGACATGACAATTAAGGACTATGATAATGAGTTGTTATATATGGCCCATGACCTGGCGGTGCGGCTCCTCCCTGCTTTTGAAAACACCAAGACAGGGATCCCGTATCCTCGGGTGGGTAGACTGGTTTGACCCTTTGTGTTTGACAATTCACCATCTTCCTGAATTAAAATTCTTTGTTTATTAATTTATTTGGGAGAAGGAATGGGATGGAGGTAGATGAGAAAAGCAGTGTCCTTAGAAGAATTTGGCCTTAAATATGATGTAAATATTTTAAAATTCATTCAGCATTTACTGAGCATCCACTGTATGAAAGGCAAACAGTGATAATCTGACTTAGTCCTTGCCCTTAAAGAGTTGATGTTCTGTGAAGTTCAGTATTCTTACATGTGTGATTTGTATTCTCTGCTACAAAGCAGTGTCGGGAGTTTGTCTTCATCTCTGATTTGGGTGTATTTTCCCAGAGATCCTCACATGGGTATTGTGGGAGCTCAGTGAGTGAGCTTTTCATTGCTTCACGTGGATCTGTCAAATAAGGGCTGCACAGACCAGCAAGTTAGCTGCTGATTTAAATGCCAGGATCTGGAATTAGATTATATATTTGTGACATCTGATTTGCTAAGCCCAGAACTCCTGTGGTAATTGAGTCAGCCTTTTAGGTAACTGGCTGAGAACTGCCAGAGGACAGAGCCTTCATGATGAAACTGGCTGTCATATTCTGGTAGTGCCTCCTTTCTCTCCCGGTTTGAGGTTTGTTAGGTGCTGAGCAGGAGTGAGTTCATAGTGGTTTATTTAAAATTTAGAAGAAACTCTATAGTTTGCCTTTGTTTCTAACCCTAAAGCCTGGTGCTTGTGTTACCATGAAGAAAACCTGCTGGAAAGAGAAGGTTTAGTGAAGTGTTATAGCCATTCCCTGAAGACTGGCCCTTATTAATAAAGCAAGGCTCTGCTGTTCTTATTTTCTTGTTTGTGTCTTTTACATTTAATTCCCATATTCACCTTAGATGTATCTTGGAAGGCAGAGGACTGATTCACCGTGGTAAGCTTGCTTTGTTAGCTGAGTGTAGTCTCTGAGACCTGGCTTTTCAGCCCTGTGGATTCCTTAAGTTTTGTCACAGTCTTTGTCTCTTCCCTTCCCCAGGTGAATCTAAAGACAGGAGTTCCTCCTGACACCAATAATGAGACATGCACAGCGGGAGCCGGTTCCCTCCTGGTGGAATTCGGGATTCTGAGTCGACTGCTGGGGGACTCCACATTTGAGTGGGTGGCCAGGCGAGCAGTGAAAGCCCTTTGGAACCTCCGGAGCAATGATACGGGATTACTAGGTGTGGCACCTTTACCCGCCACTGGGACTGCACACTGCTTGGTCCCCTTGCCTTTCATCTTCTCTGGGCTCTGCCCCTTTTTCACTCTTTAACTCAATTGACAACCCAGAAAGAATTGTGTCAGCTGTGTCTAATTTCTTTATGTGACCGTTTGCAGAGAGGCTACATGGTCTGATGGAAAAGAATAAAGTTTTTGTGTTTGAGGGCTTCCTTCTGATTTGGATCCACTGGCATATTCTACTTGAAAATTATTGTTAATGAAAATGCCATAAAAAGAACTGCCTCTGAGGCAGATTTTATTGCTTCAATATAAGGTTCTAAACATAGGAATTTAGAGTTACTGATGGAGCAGCTTTTTCCTTTTAAAAAATCTGGGCCTGTGGTAGTAGATTGAAACTCCAGATTAAACCTGTATGAGGTGGGTTTTTTTCCCTTAAGAATGTTTGATCAAGATGTTACTTAAAAATTATTATGGAAAATTTCAGAGTATAGTAGAGAGAAACTATGATGAATAATAATCCCTATGTACGCATCATTTATCTTCACTAATTATCAGTATTTTGCTAACTCAAGGTGTTATTTCATTTATTTATTTTGAGATAGGGTCTCACTGTGTCACCCAGGCTGGAGTTCAGTGGTGCGATCTTGGCTCACTGTGGCCTCCACCTGCTGGGCTCAGTGATCCTCCTGCCCCAGCCTCCCAAGTAGCTGAGATGACTGGTATGTGCCACCATGCCCAGCTAATTTTGTTTATTTTATGTAGAGATAGGGTCTCACTATGTTGCCTGAGTAGTCTCAAACTCCTGAGCTCAAGCGATTCTCCCACCTTGGCTTCACAAAGTACTGGAATTACAGGTGTAAGCCACTGTGCCCGGCCTGGGTGTTATTTTAACTCATGTAACTGTCTTAAGTTCTGAAATTTATGTATACATTTGTTGTATTTAACAACAGCAATAGAAATAAAGAAGTCACTCAGATAGTCAACTTATCACCAATAGTTGACCAATGTCACTTCAGATTGTCAACTTTTTAGGTTTCCATAGACCCTTTCAGCCTGGCATGTGTAACTTTTACATATTTTTCATTATAATATAAACAAATATTTTGATTCTGCCTGAATATGGCAGATTATTTGTTTCCAAGTTGGTGCCTTGCTTTCATAATTACCACTTTTGTTGTTGTTTTTATTATTAAAAAAATTTTATCCTTTCCCTTTTCTTTTCTTTTTTTTTTTTTTTGTCTTTTGAGACAGGGTCTCCCTCTGTCACCCAGGCTGGATGACAGTGGCACCATCTCTGCTCACTGCAACCTCTGCCTCTCAGGCTCAAGTGATTCATGGGCTCCAGTGAACCCTCCCATCTCAGCCTCCTGAGTAGCTGGCACTACAGGCACCCCGCATCGCACCCAGCTAATTTTTTGTATTTTTGGTAGAGATAGGGTTTCACCATGTTGCCCAGGCTGGTCTCGAACTCCTGAACTCAAGCGATCCATCTGCCTCGACCTCCCAAAGTGCTGGGATTATAGGTGTGAGCCATCATGCCTGGCTACTTTTTCTTTTTAAAATCATCTTTTTTTGGATAAATTCCCAGGAATGGCAGTACTGGGTTAAAAAGTCTGTGAAAAACTCTTGGGTTTTGAAATGCATCGTCAATCTGGAAAAGCAAAATGACAGACCTATTTTTATTTTGCATTAAATGTTTATCCCCATGTTTGTGTCAGTAAATGCTATATATTTAGAAAGATGTCTTGGCTAACTTAGTGATAAGACTGACAAAAATGTTAGATCCAAGCAGCCACTCCTCCTGTATGCCAAGGATAAAGGTGCTGAGGAGCAGTGTGGTTGGAGTAGGAGGTGTGTCCCCATCCATGTCCTCTCTGATGAGACAGTTGGGACCTCAACTGCCTTGTTTATTTTTGCAGGCAATGTTGTGAACATTCAGACTGGCCATTGGGTTGGAAAGCAGAGTGGCCTGGGTGCCGGACTGGACTCCTTCTATGAATACCTCTTGAAATCTTACATCCTCTTTGGTGAAAAAGAAGACCTAGAAATGTTTAATGCTGCATATCAGAGTATTCAGAACTACTTAAGAAGAGGGTATGTCTCCCTAACATCTCCTCTGTTACCTTGTAAAGCAGATAGAATGCATTCTGAAGTGTTTGTATTTTTTTAACATACAATCACAGGGTCTTTTATCTCTGCCCTCACCTTACCACCTCTCCTAGTTTGTCAGTCATCTGGGGGCAAAGAGCTGTGTTAGCTTTCTGTCGCTGCATAGCATAGTACCCCAGAACCTAGTGGCTTAAAACAACAAGCATCATCTCATGAAGTTTCTTAGGGAGAGTAATCCAGGAGCAGCTGAGCCAGTCACTCTGGCCCAGGATCTCTCCTGAGGTTGTTGTCAAGCTGGTGGCCAGGGCCACAGCCATGCCAAGACCTGATGGTGCTGGGAGATCCCTTCCAGGCTCACTTTGGTTGCTGGCAGGCTTCAGTTCCTCATTGGCTGTTGGCTGGAGGGCTCAGTTCTTTGCCAAGGGGCCTCTTTGTAGGTAGCTCATGGCCACTGGCTTCCCCCAGAATGAGTGATTGAGAGAAAATGAGAGAAAGAAGCCAAAATGGCAGCCACAGTGCTTTCATGACTAATTTGGAAATGATATACCAATACTTCTGCCAGGCCATTAGTCACCCAGATCAACCCTGATACATACAGTGTGGGAGGGGGCTGTGCAAGGGTGTGACTCACAGGAATAGAGGTTCTCGGGGGCTGTCTTAGAGACGTTGCTACTACAGGGGCTGACACATCCCAGTGTTTAACTGTGGCTTTAATTGCAGATCAATCTGCAATGCAGGACAATTATTTGCAGGACAATGTTTTGGTTCTATTACTTTCCAAAGAATTGTTAGGGTTGGTCTTTATACTTGGTGATAGAAAGGACAATTACCACATTTTTTTTTCTCTCCGAGTTTGTTTAAAACAATGTTATTCACTATTTTTTGTTATGCATCCAGGATGACAGGAGAGAGAGAGAGCCATTTGAAGCTACAATGGCTTCTACCTAGTGTCACTCTCTTATCCCAGGTCTTTCTTTCTTTTTTTTTTTTTTTTGAGTCAGAGTCTTGCTCTGCCACCCAGGCTGGAGCGCAGTGGTACGATCTTGGCTTACTGCAACCTCTGCCTCCTGGGTTCAAGCGATTCTTCTGTCTCAGGCTCCTGGGTAGCTGGGACTATAGGCACATGCCACCATGCCTTGCTGATTTTTGTATTTTTAGTAGAGATGGGGTTTCACCATGTTGGTCAGGCTGGTCTCAAACTCCTGACCTCGTGGTCTTCCTGCCTCGGCCTCCCAAAGTGCTGGGATTACAGGTGTGAACCACCACACCTGGCCCCCAGATCTTTCTTTGTATGTATTTCTATGTTGAGTGTCCAGTTTTAGTGCAAGTGATAGTCACTGAGCTTCCAGCTTGGTAGGATTTTCTTGGGTCCATTTCTACATTGCTGTTGTAGGAACCACTTGTATGTGCTGTGTTTAAGTAAGGGGCCTTTTGGGTGGAATTTATTTATTTTTGCTTCTCAAAGCCACAAACTAAATTGAGCAGTAATCCCCAAGGGTCTTGCTCTGATGCATTTCTCTAGGCCCATGCTGTAGGGCATTACTAGAGAAGAGACTCTTTGTACCAAAAGAACCAAATTTTTCTGCTCAGGTGAAATGCAGCATAGGCCCATGCTATATACTGAATTCTCTTATGTGGCAGGGCTCTTAAATGCAAAGCTCAAAGTGCTTTCTGCAGAATACTGTGAAATCCTGACATATTATAATGGCTGCATTAGGAACTTTGATCCTGTGGTAAATATTATCTTCTGCTAGAGTCTAATGTAGATAGTTAAAGGCAGTCTGTCTCCAAAGGTTTAAGGAATGAGTTAGGAGAAAAAATTAATGTTAATTCCATTTAAATGAAACTACCAGCAGCTGCTGGAGAGGTAGAGATCTGTCAGTGAGCTTTCTTTTCACCAGTGAATGTGCTGCTTGGGTTTGCAGGCGGGAAGCCTGCAATGAAGGAGAAGGAGACCCCCCACTCTATGTCAACGTGAACATGTTCAGTGGGCAGCTGATGAACACCTGGATTGACTCTCTACAGGCCTTTTTCCCTGGACTGCAGGTATTTTGCAATCAGATTTCCTAAGAATAACCATTCACTGGGAAGGGCTTCTCCCTTCCTTTCTTTCTTTTCTAATACCCTGAGCATTCTCTGTCTCCTTTGGATTTGGGAGGTCACTAACACTATACGTCTTCATCTCTCTGTTTGTGAAATTAGTCTCCAGAATATTGAACAGAGCCATTCCACACAATTGCAAAACCATGCTTGAGAAGTGACTGTATGTGATTTTTGTTTTTGTTTGTTTGTTTTTGTTTTGAGATGAAGTCTTGCTCTGTTGCCCAGGCTGGAGTGCAGTGGCACAATCTCGGCTCACTGCAACCTCCGCCTCCCGGGTTCAAGAGATTCTCCTGCCTCAGTCTCCAGAGTAGCTGGGATTACAGGCACCCACCATCACACCCGACTAGTTTTTGGTACTTTTAGTAGAGATGGGGTTTTACCATGTTGTCCAGGCTGGTCTCGAACTCCAGGCCTTAGGTGATCTGCCTGCCTCAGCCTCCCAAATTGCTGGGATTACTGGCATGAGGCACTGCGCTGGGATGTGTGTGAGTTTTGGATAATTATCCCTCAGTTGTTTATTCCTTGCTCATTAGTACACGTACTCTGTTTTTCTGTTTGCAGTTCACATCAATTTGGCATTAGTGACCAGATAGGGAGGGCATTTATTTGTCTGGGTTGTCACTTTTGGGTTGGTTTTGTCTTTAACCGTATGGATAGGTCAAGTAAGAACTTGGGGGTAGAGGAGAGCCCAGGCAGGCCCTTTGTGGCATGTCTTGTCACTCTAGGAATGGTATCTCAGCCTGATGACCTGTGTCCTCTCCTTAGGTGCTGATAGGAGATGTGGAAGATGCCATCTGCCTTCATGCCTTCTACTATGCCATATGGAAACGATATGGTGCCCTCCCTGAGAGATATAACTGGCAGCTGCAGGCCCCTGATGTTCTCTTCTACCCACTGAGACCAGAGTTAGTGGAATCCACATATCTCCTCTACCAGGTACTAGAGTTTTGTTTTGTTTTTCTCTCTTTCACTGCCTCCCCTGACCCCAGCAGTTTGTTGTTAATGAACATTTGCTGATTTAGGGTTATGTTGTTTCATAGTGACTCTGATCGAGTTACCCCCTATCTGTAGTCTTGTTAGTGTTCAGTGTTATTCGTGACTTCACAGGACAGAGAAGGCATTTGCAGTGAAATATGTTTTTAACCTCATATTCTACACAGCTGAATCATGTTTTTACTGTAGGACTTATATCTCACATCCTTAAATATTCATGAGGAAGATTTTGTACTAAGGTGTTTTCCAAATGTATTTGACCAGAAGACCCGTTTTTAGGATGCAATTCTGCACCAGTGTACTGTGGAGCCCTGGTCTGTGTAACAACTATTCGGATAAAAAGAAAATTCATTTTCTTGGTTGTAAAGGAAATCATCTGGGATTCATCTGGATGCCTGCTTTGTTTATATATGTATATAAACTAGTGTTCATCCTTTGTGAAATTACTTCAGTGGCAGAGGGAATGTGACTTTAATTGTGAAATGTCTTCTTCCTGACAGTTGAAGCCAGATATTTATACTTCTGTGCATGCCATACATATGTACACGCAGAGAATCCTCCATTCACATGCACAGCAGCACGAGTGGTTAACTCACCAAGAAACTGACCTTGGTGAAATTCAGTAGGCCTATAACAGATGTCCACCGTGGACCAGCCCTAGCAAGCAGAGCCTGAGTTTCAGAAACTCTGGTAGTGGGGCTAGCACTAAGGTTTGAATTTATTTATTCAACAATTTTTTTATACCGAATCCTTGCCATTTGCTTCAGATGAAAAAAGGGGAAAGAAATCCTATGAAACTGGTAGTAGTCCTCATGCCTAAAAAGGGACCTCCTGAGTTTTAGATAACCTCTAAAAAAAGGAAAAAGATGATAGACGCCTGTTTGGCCTTTCTGAGCCCAGTAGAGCAAGGCTGTACACGGAGGATGGTGTGCCAATTACTGGCTGATTTCTCCTCTTAAGCTTAGTCCTGTAGCCTGTGAGCTTACTCCTCTTTGTTTCTTTCACTGCTTCTTTCGTGTTTTCAGCTTCTCCTTCATGTTGACAGAGATGTCTTGCACTCTACAGCTTTACCCTCTTGAAGCCATACCCTGTGCACTTTTAATCTGGAGACTGCTAACCTTGTTGTTTTCTTTGTTGCTGCAATCTGGTGCTAGGCATGAATTAAAGATCCCCAACTTTGAAACTGTTTGTTGGATAAAGGCTTATCTTCCCAGAGAAGTGTTTTTCTCTAGTAAAACCATCTAAGAGCATGTGTGAGAAGAGTAGGCAACTGAGGACTGATTTCTCAGGGTGACTAGAGAGGAAAGGGTGGCGGCTTCCTTTTACACTTTGGAAAGTCTTGTTCCCATCAGCCTTTCCTCACGGTGCCATAACTGGAATGGTGGCAAGGTCCTGTTTCCTGTGCCTGTGTCTTAAGTTTCTGGAGAGTTCCAAGGCAAGATAGAGATTTGTTCTCAGATATGGTGCTGTCAGGGTGGGCATTGTTTTATTTCTAATCATGATGGGAACCAAAGTAGACTATTGTTCTACCCTGTAACAGATGGTCTTACCCCTGGCTAAAGTTAAACAAGTCACAGGTACGCTTTGATGTGAACTGACGAAAAACCTTAGTCCTCTAACCGTTGTGACCCTGCAAGGTAAAGGACCTGGGCCCCGTTTCTTCCTTTGGCTGGCGACTCGTCTCCATGGGGAAACCCCGCAGTCACCCCCCAGTCACCATGATATTTGTCGATGGCATGTCTTCCAAGCCCATGCTGGATCACATTCTCTCGTGTTCTCTCTAGGCAACCAAGAATCCCTTCTACCTCCATGTAGGAATGGATATTCTGCAGAGTCTGGAAAAGTACACAAAAGTCAAGTCAGTTTTCTAAGTTCCTTCCTTTTTCTGTCAGCCACTTTTATTTCAAATTGTTTTGGGGAAATATCCTAGTTTGCATTTTAATTTATAGAACCCGGTCATTAATGTTACATTTACAGGGTAATTGCTTACCTTTTGGTGTAGTAGAACCTTTCCATTGTAGTGAGACCTGCCCTTTTTTTTCTGTGAGGTTCTAGCAGATTATGGATGTTCATTCTAACTTCTTTCCTCTAGTTATACAATAACACATACACTAAAATGTTTAGGGAGTACAGAAAATATAAAGCAGTAGAATATTATCACTGTAATCTCCACATACAGAGAAAACTGTAGTCAGTATTGAAATGTATGTACTTACAATCTTTTAAATATATTTTTATATATGATGTGTGTGTATATGTATATATAAGAAACATACTGTGTTTCAATTTTGTGACATGCTTTTTTTTTAACCCGCTATATCATGTTTTTCTTTTTAAAAAGTACTATCTTAAATAATAAGTCAATACTCAAATAATAAGTCAATTCTCAATAATAAGTCAATTCTACAAGTATTAGGACTAGACATTTAAATTAGTCCTTTTAAATTTGTTGCCAATCATTTTCTTGGTGCCATGTTATGCTTCTGGTCAGCCCCCTGCCACCACCCCCACACCCTGTAACTCACCTGATAATTTAGCAGCCAAAAGCACTTGCTAAGTAAATTTGCAAACAATCCAGGCTGTAAAAAGGAGAGCCCTACAGTGTAAACATAGTTTCATATGGTGCTGGATGACTGGTTGATTATTCTGATAAGAGAATGTTTCTGCTTCTTAAGTGAATCAGCAGGTGGGAAGGAAGAGAGGCAGGACTGACCTGACGATTGTTTTGTAGGTGTGGGTACGCCACGCTGCATCACGTCATTGACAAGTCCACAGAAGACCGGATGGAGAGCTTCTTTCTCAGTGAGACCTGTAAATACTTGTATCTGGTATGTGTGTTGCAAGATGAACCCAGAAATACTTAGTATTGCTTAGAGCGAGCATTCGCATAGTCTTCTATCTGACAGATGCTTACTGGGCACAGCTACATGCTGGACATTGTGCATTCCCAGAATGCAAATGCTGTCAGAACCAAAGGATATTACTATCTTCTTTCATGGTTTCCAACCTTGTTGAAAAGTCATTTGTCAAGTAAACCAAGAATTGAACTTATGATTACAAACTTATGACGTTAACAGGGTGAGTTTTAGAGTAAAAGGAAGGTGACCCTGTAGGGTGTGCTAGGTGGGAAATGCTGGTAATGATTGATACAGAACCAGCATTAGTGTGGTGGTACGGGGAAGACGCCTCTGAGGAAGAGAGCTGTGTTCATAATGGCTTCTCACTTTTCTTGATGTATGTGATCTTGGCCAAGACCTGCAGCTCAGCCTTGTCTCTGTCCGTATACACATCCTCAGACACGTGATTGTGTGTGTGTGTGTGCGTGTGTAGAGAGAGAGAATTTCTGGACCTGGATGAAACCTTTGGTATTACCTAATGTTCATATGTTCATTATTTCCCTCACAAGAACTACAGCCTACACAGAGGTCAGGCGACTTGTCCGTAGTGTGGGGGTGGCTGTGGCAGAGCTGAAATGTGAACTGTGGTCCTGACTCCCTGTCTGGTGATCTTTCCACCTCACCGCTCTTCTTCCTGCATACAGTTGCTCTCGTGCCCTCCTGCCACTTTCCTCTGTATGGCCACATAGAAACAGAGGACAGGATTTCCAGGTTAGAAGATAGCATGGCAACTGAGAACTTGGGCAGAGGGTCAGAGATAGAAGCAGCTGTGATAAATTGCATTTATCTAGTTCCATGGTTCCTAGGCCTGGGGCTAGCTGGGTCCAAATCACCCTGGGGCCCTTGCTAAGATTACAGCCATATTGAGTCAGAATCTTTAGAACAAGCGTTCTCAGAAATCTGTGATTTTGACAAGTGCCTCCAGTGGTTTCACGTGAGCCAGGTTTTGGAGCTGCCGGTCTAATCCATTAAAATGATACTCTTCTGTGTCTAGTGTCTTTTCACAGACGACTGCAGAGGTATGTCCATCAGCAGCCGATGTGGTCTGTCCAGTGAGAAGACAGCTGTCCTGCTGTCGATTCCTGTGTGTGCAGTGGTTCTTGCTATCCATGCAGGTGACTCAGGTCTGCTAAATCAGGCTGGTCAGAGCCTAGCTGCTTATTTCCATCCAGCAGCCAGTGGTGTCAGAAGGACGTTAACAGGGCGAGTTTTAGAGTAAAAGGAAGGTGACCCTTTAGGGTGTGCTAGGTGAAAGAACCTAGAGTCTAGGGAGAGGAAAACCTGTGGTCTGCCCTGTTCTTCTCTTGTTACTGTGTAAACATTGACAAGCTGCACTGAATCTTATTTTTCCTCATCTTGAAATAGTTTAGGTGACCAATACCGTTTCAAAGAATTTCTAGGTATTCCTTCAACATTCACAGAACACTTGCCTTCTCCTGCACTGTTGCATCCCATATTGGGTTAGATGTTCTTTCTAGATGCTCTTTTGTTCCATGTCACATGCACCATTGAGGGAAGGACTGTGCCTTGTGGCCATTGCGTCTTCAGAGCCCAACCCTTGTTGTGCAAGAAATGAACTGAATGTTGGCAGATGTGTTGGGCTCTGTGCTAGGCCCAGGGGATATGGTGATGGATAAAACTTGGTTCCTCCCTGCCAGCATTTACAGTTCAGGGACTAGGTGTCTGTGAGGTTGGGTGTAGTTCTAGAATTTCAGCAGGAGAACTCTTAGGTAGCACATGGGAATCATCCAGCAAACTTTTATAGGCTACCTGTGCTTGGGCCTTAGCCTTGGAATTTCTGAGTCTCTGCGTCTGGGCGGGATATGTGTAGGGAAGAGGCAGGTCTAGGTATCTGAGTTTAGATGAAGCAGGTGATTCTGCCTTGCAGCCTGGGTTGGGCACCACAGTTGTCAGTCAATTCCTTTTTACCCAGTTGTCACTGAGAAGCATGAGGTCCAAGCAAATTCTCCTCCCTAAGTAGCTGGGACACTCCCCCATGATTCAGTTCCAAGTGTGCTACAATTACTGGTTGTATCTTTTTTTCCCTTCTCTCTAGCTGTTTGATGAAGACAATCCAGTACACAAGTCTGGAACCAGATACATGTTCACAACAGAGGGACACATTGTATCTGTCGATGAGCATCTTCGGGAATTGCCATGGAAGGAATTCTTCTCTGAAGAGGGAGGGCAGGACCAAGGGGGAAAGTCTGTGCACAGGCCGAAACCTCACGAGTTAAAAGTCATCAACTCCAGCTCCAATGTGAGTTGCTTTCTCCAGGGGTGATTTGCATATATAGGAAGAGAAAATACTATGAATTCCTTAGTTGTTCAGACTTCCTGATGGAAAATTGATGGTGTACGCAGATTGGGAGATTTGAAAACACCTCCTAAAGACACCATTTGTACAGATGTTGTCAGGGTGTAGGGAAACCACAGGAGCAGCGGTGGCATCATCACTGCTGACTGCATGTGCCAGTGGAGAGAGTGGCTACAGGTTCCTGGAAGAGGGGAGTCTTGTGGGAGGAGGAGCCACCGCTCAGATCTGACTTCTGTGGCCTTGCCTGGAGGGAGCCAGCAGAGTCAACATGTGACCCCTCCCTGCTCCCCCAGTTGCCTGCTGGAGCATCTTCTTGGCTGCCTGGGGCAGAAGCTGGAGGCCGAGGGAGCCTGTTGATATGGTCCATCAGTGGACCTGGAGGGGCAAATGGAAGACATTCAGCAAAATCATCTACCAGCAGCAGAAGAGAAAAAAGCGGTGATAGTCATGATGGTCCTAATGAAGATGCTCTTCGAAGTGCAGCAAACACCCACATTCATTTGAAGTAGGGCTTTATTCCACATGCCTAGATTGTCCTGAGAAGCAGCAGGAAAAATTTGGAAATGGAAGTCCTTGCATCCCTAGTGAAAGTATCAAGTAGTTGTGTTGATTTGAATCAAATAGGATGGTTTGGAAGTGAGGACAGGGAAATGTAGCTCAGTCGAAATTTCGAATCTCGTTATCCCCCAGGGCCTCGGTGGTCAGGAGTTCGGCAGCCTCCCCACAGATGGGTTGCCTTGGCATTGGGGCGCCCTCTCATCGCAGACTGTGCTTCAGTGCATTTCCATTAATGCCCCAGTAAAGGTCTTCGCCATCAGTCTGTGAAGTAAATCGATAGGCCAGAGTGTAGATAACCACCTCCGCCCCCATTTCCATCGGTCGTGGAGCGCTGATTGAGTGGACAAAGCATAATCGGGAGGAAGGGGAAGGAGAGTGAGGGGGAAAAGTTAATAACAGCCAGCACTTGCAAATACATACCAGGGTTAACCTTTGCACCACTCTAAACGCTGACGTACGTTAACCTGTTTACTTCTTCAACAGCCCTGTGAGGGGTGGGTACTTTTAACGTCTCCATTTTACAGATGAAGAAAGGGAGGCACAGAGAGGTTCAGGTCCCACAGTGGAGCCAGGATTTGGACCCAGGCAGTGTCTTCTCTTTTAGGAAGGAGACATCTCTGACTTGCCACACTCGCTAATAGATCTGATCCCATGATTCCAGGCACCAGGGATTCAGGCCCTCAGAAGGGCTCCCAGTTCTGGATGGGGCATGGCCTAGTGGGGAATCCAGTTCCATCCTAGGCATTTGTCCGTAGTGCCGTTGAAACACAGAGGGCAGGGACTAATCTCCAGAGAAAATCAAGGCGGGATTCCCTGAGGAGGTCACTTGCTGGAGATCCTTGAAGGATGAGAAGGGGTATCCCAGAAAGGATGTTCAGACAGAAGCAGTAGCACCTGCAAAAGCACAGAGATGTGGGCTTGGGGAGCAGTCGGGACCAATGGAAGGATCTGCCAGTCTTAATCTTGCCGGGGATGAGGAGCAGGGTGTAGTTAGTTCAACTACAGGGCATGGGGAAAATGTTTCTTTGGAGATGAAGCGGATAATGGATGTATTTAGACAACTGCTTCCAGGGATATCACAGTTGGTTAGTTCTCAAGATGTGCCTCTCCTTTGAGGAAAAAAAGTGGTGCGGGGGTCTTTAATTAAAAAAAAATAGTAGTCTTAAGCATTTAGAGTTTAGTTGTGAATGAGAAAAACATAGCTCAGAAAAACACATTGTTTTCAAATAGCAGAAATGTTTTCTGAAATTCTGGGTGTACTAAGGACCCCAGGGATGTGGCTTTCAGTCCTGGCCACTAAGTAGTTGCTGTGATGCCTTTTAGCCTCCCTGGATCTGCCATTTCTTTATCTATAAAGTGAGTGAGGATATTAAATTATGTCAGTGGTCTTCACCTGAGGGTGATTTTGCTGCTCAAGGGACATTGGAACAGTATCTGGAGACGTTTTTGATTTTCACAACTGAGGCATAGAAGTTGCCACTGGCACCTAGTGGGAGAGGCAAGGGGTGCTGCTGACCGTCCTACGGTGTACAGGCAGCTTCCACAACAGTTACCCACTTCCAAACGTCAGTAGTTCCCAGACTGAGAAACCCTGGATTAAGTCATTCAGTCACATTTTCTGAGAGATCAACATAAGAGTTTTTAATTTTCCCTCGTTTTTGTCTTTCTAGTGCAATCGTGTACCTGATGAGAGGAGGTACTCCCTGCCCTTAAAGAGCATCTACATGCGACAGATTGACCAGATGGTTGGCTTGATTTGATCTGCTCTCTGTGAGGCCTCATCTTGAACCAGACCTTAACAACCTAACCCAGACCATGCCAAAGTCCAGTCTGAAATGGAAAGGACAGAAGTCTTGCTGTCCATGATGGTGTAGGAATTTCTGTGCAGCACCTCACCACATCTGGTTAATCCTTGCACACTTCAGTGTTTCTCTCCTGTTCAATGAATTGCCCTATTAAGGATATAATTTGAAGTGAGAAGGTACATGGAAATTGGCCTCTTATGACATGTTGATGTTATGAGCACAATAGATTGGGCATTCTTTGGATTGATGTTCATAGCTTTATACTTTATAACCTAAGTCTCTTTGCTGGCACCTCCTATACTGGAGTATTGCTATATCTTAAAAAAAATTTTTTTTATTATTTTTATTTTTTTGAGACAGGGTCTTGATATTTTTTTGAGACAGGGTTACCTGGGCTCAAGTGATCCTTCTGCCTCAACTTCCCAAATAGCTGGGATTACAGGTGAGCACCAGTGTACCTGGCTAGCTACTTCTTTATTAGAAGATTGAGAATGAAATTTCTGCAAAAGGGTCTGTGGTTCATTTGGTATCCCTACTTAATTGCATTGAAAATGTCATCCTTTCTGTTATTAGATAATTGGGCTCTTCCCTTGATATCCAACCATGATTTTGGATCACATGGGAGAAAAAATCATCCAGTTTTTCATGTATGCCTCAAGTAATCTTTACAGTGTTACGAATTATTTGCTTAAGAATAATAGTCTTAACCAGAATTCTTAACAGAGTCTCTTAAGTTATTATGTTATGGTCTAAGAGGTTAACTGACAGATCTTTTGGATGGTATTTTGCATTTTGAATATGAACTTACCTGAGGAAATCCCGTAGTTCCAGAATCAGGTGCTTTTTAGGAAGAGAACAATACCTAAGGTTGTCTGAGCTTCCATCTTTCTCATATTTCCTAAGCAAGGATTCTCAGTTCTGACCATATTTGGGTTAAAGTTCTGTTTTGTTTTTGTTTCCTATGTCTAGTGCCAATTAGCTAAATCAGGGAGAAAGAAATGATCACATGACTTTCTAGCATCCTTGAGCCATTTCTCTGTGTAATACAGGCTTTAGATTAGTGCCTTATATTGGTTTTGGTTTGGGCCACTGGATGTCACAGCTACTGCTACGGTTTCAGGAGGCCTGTTTAGCCACATAGTGAGACCATGGTGAAAGGGGGATGGAAACTGCTTGGTCAGTCTTTGCCTTTCAACCTGTAAAAGTAAGCATGTAGACGGAGGAAGTTGTGCTAAAATGCCTTCTTTCTTTTTTTGTTTTATTTTCTTAGCCAGAACATCTGTCTTTGATCCCACACTGATACACACCTGCTACTCTTACACAGTGCAGCAGGGTTGACTCTTACTCTGGCTTCCATGAAGCGTCATGGGTGGAAACACATTCTAGTAAAAAGGGTAGGAAATCCCTAAAACTTCCAGCCTCACATACCACTGTTCTCACCTGTCACTGTTTGCCCACCTCTAAGGATTTCATGTGCATCTTTTCAAAGCTAGAAATAAACATTGTCTCTGTTGCATTTTTAGTCAAAAGGGAGAAATCTTATTCCTTCTTAAAAATTTTAAGTGTTATGGTTTTAAAAATATATAGTTCAGTTCTTTGAGATTTTTGAAAAGAGGATTTTCAGTAATAAACGTGCCATCTCTATCTTTTAAACATTTGTTACATCGTTTTAAAATAGAAAAAATAAAATGCTTCTATTTTACCTTTTTCATTTCAGAAGCATTATTCTGTTTATTAACAATGTCCCATCTACTGAATGGAAAACTTTGAGAATAGTATATATATTTTAAATGTTTTCACTGACTGATTAAAAATGTTAAATAAACACGCACGCACACATGCATGCACACACACGAGCGTACTTGTACCTTTGTCTCTGGGCAAACAGAGGTAGGACTGTTAGTGACCCATTTGGGAATATAGAGCATCTCAGAGAAGGAGGTGAGTTCTTCGTGCCTGTGATTTCTCTTGGCGCTCCCCTCCTCTCCCACTCTGGCTTCTGTGGTGGAGTGGTGGGTAAGCACTCCAGCGTTCTCTTAATGAGGCATTTTGCCTGTCACTCGAGCAAGCCCAGTTGTTCCTTCCTCCTCATGCTCCTGGAATAGGGAATAGGGATCTCATGCTTGCAGAGTACAGAGTGCTGCAGGTGCTTCTCAGGGACCACGGCTGTCAGGAAACGTGTCTTATGTTAAGTCCCAAACTCTCTTGACTACCAGTAGGTGAGACCGAGGGTGAGTGAGTTAGTACATATTAATCCTGGTTGTTGAGCTTCCAGGCTACCCCGTCCAAAGTTTGATGCTATGTAGTCAGTGGTTTGTGCGGCTGGATGCCAGAAAGTTCTTTGAGCCAGTTTCAAAGGTTACTTGTTTTCTTTTTGGAAGTCAGAATGTTAACAACTGTGATATATCCTGCAGGGCTTTTGCAGTTTCTTCTGTACTATGTTCTGAAATACTGGGTAGAGAATGGATGAGGAGGAGTTACCAGAGAAGTTGCTTTGCTCAGTGCTTTGCCCCAGGAATGCCTCAAATCTGAGTGGACTTCATCCTTTGTGGCAGCTCTGAGCCTGGCCCATCTTCCTATTCCCACGTGTAGCTAGTGTCTAGTGTCAGCTTTGCTCAGTGTGGTGGAAGCATTTTGCAGAACTGTTGTAGAAAGCTGCCTTATAGTTGGCTTGATGAAGCGAAATTCTCTCACAACAAACTTTCAAATCATTACAGGGGAGGCTTAGCTACTTTAGTTGATGTGACTGAGGAATCCCTTCTGGAAAAATAAGTGGCAAGGAAGGGTTTGCTAGCTCTGCATTTGCACTGGCCATGGTGAAAAACCAGCTTCTGTATTCAAATCTTACGTTCATTTAAAAAATTTTTTTTCTGCGGCGCTTGTGCCAGAACTTATTCATTGTAACTGAATCCTCAGGGCTTTTCTTGTTTTAGATCATGGACTGTGCACGTGACACTTAAATAATTTTCTATGTATTTAAAGAAAAATGCACCAGGATGATGTCTGTGCACATGACTATTAGAGGGGCGTCTGTAGGAAGTATCTGGTTTGGTCAGCGCAGTTGTGCAATCTGAGGGCCTTGTTTCCTCCTCCCCTTCCCCCTTCTCCCCACCAAAGGAAAATATCCCTCTTAATGATTTCTTAGTTCAGTTTACTGAATGATTGCCACCTGTAATTCCTCTTTGGATTGTGTAGACTCAACATGAGACATTCCTTTCTGCTTTTGGAGGGCACCAGAGGCCTTGCTCTTTGATAATTTTTTTTTTTTTGTCTGTTGACAAAAACAAAAATCTTTTTTCAAATTTAGTGCTGGTGAAAAGGTAGGGCTGAGTGATCACCTTAGCCACAGGGTGGCTGAGCAGGAACTTTAGAAGAAACTTCTGAGCTTTCCTGTCCATTCCCAGCATCCAGCTCCTATTCTAGTGCCTCTTCCCTGCAGGGCAGGGACACCTTGGGAAAGCGAGGAGGTGGGGCGGGTTGGGCCGAGTGTCCCAGGTTTCGCAGGGCTCGGGGTTATGCTCCCGCTTGAATCCGGACGTGAATCTGGTAAAAATGTCAAGTACCTGTGGAAATCCCTGATTCTATACCCTCTTCCTTCTTTCTTCAAGGCAGAGGAATGGTATTTTTAAAGGTTATTTTGTTTTAATTTTAAATAGCAGAACAGAAGCTGCATTTTTATTTATTTTGCATAAGAAAGGTAAATCTTTTTACAAAAAAAGTATAGAGTTGGAAACTCTGGGAAAACTTACTGAAATACACAGATGCTTCTCTCTCTGTAATGTGCAATATGCTTTGCGACTTAGATGATATTTTATGTTTAATCTGTAAATAAGAAATGTATTTAAATTAAAAGGGATCTTTTTGTAAAAGGACCAAATGTTCTTTTATAAATGTAATAAGGAATATCTTGCTCTTTAAAATTTATTAGGATTTTTATGAATAATTTTTATTAAAAGATTTCTTTTTTTGAGCTGTCATCTTGTTTCTCTTTTACATTCTCATGTAGACACATTACATGCAAGACAAACAGGGGAGAAAAATCTCTAAAGGAACTGCCCATCTAGATGAATAAAACCTTGCTTTTTATAGCTAAGCCCTAAGTAATACCTCCCCCCGATGGAATTCCACTACATTTTTGTATGTCACACTCTTCCATTAAATGCCCTTCCCATGCGGGTCACAACTGCTTTTCATGACCTTTGTCCCAGCCTTGGCCTTCCCCTCTGCATTAGCTTCCTTTCTCTTGGCCATTGAGTCATTGTCTTTTCTTACTGCCAATTAGCTGAGTATATCTGGGATCTAAAACCAGTTCTCTGTGTTGTCGTAAGCAAGGTGCTTCATTTCTCCTCACCTCTGAGAGCAGTGGCACTTCATGGCCTGTGTGGGTACAGTGGCACTTCACGGCCTATGTAGGAAGCGTGTGGGTGGAGGGTTCTGGAGGGCTGGCCTCCCTCCCTGTGTTACCACTGGAGACCATGGTGGGATCTTGAGGAAGAGACCTGCTCCTGCTCTGTGACGTCTGTGTCCCAGCTTTGGTCACAGTCAATTCTGATGGGCTTTTTTTTTTTTTTTTTTTGAGATGGAGCCTCACTCTGTCACCCAGGCTGGAATGCAGTGGCACAATCTTGGCTCACTGCAACCTCTGCCTCCTGGGGTTCAACTGATTCTCCTGCCTCAGCCTCCCTGAGTAGCTGGGACTACAGGCACATGTCATGACGCCAGGCTTATTTTTGTATTTTTAGTAGAAACGGAGTTTCACCATATTGGCCAGGCTGGTCTCAAACTCCTCACCTCGGGTGATCCTCCTGTCTTGGCCTCCCAAAGTGCTGGGGTTATAGGCGTGAGCCACCAGGCCTGATGGGCCTTTTTAAAGGCCACGAAGCATGACAGGGCGAAGGAGAGACTTAAGGCTGGAAGCACCTTGCTCATATTGAGCTCTAGTATTGTGAGGGGTGGTGGGGTTGTGTTTGTGAAGTCTCGTGGGTTTGTGATCTTGACAAGACCAAGCAAGCCCAGTGGGCCAAGGGACCAGATCAAGAGCCACAGGGCTCTTGCCTTCCTGCCTTCCCGCTCCAGGCTGCCTCAGTAGTGCGAGCACCAGGCCCTTGCCATCTGTGGAGCAAGTGGAGCCCAGAAGTCCTGTGTGAATGGTGCAGTCAGTGTCAGGTGGAGTATGGGGACTCTGGGCCACACCGTGCTGGGTACAATCTCACCTCTACCCCTAACTTAGTTGTGTGCCTTGGGCAAATTACAGACTTGCTGGCCTCAGGTTTCCTATCTAGTAAATGGTTTGATAATAATAGCCCGTACTCATACGATAGTTGTGAGGACTGGGTGGATTAATATGTGTAAAGCATTTAATGTGTTTCCTATAATTATGGTCCAGTTGGATTTGACATCCAGGATCAGACCTAGGACTTAAACAGGAATGCTGGAGGAAGAGTAAGAACGTGGACTGGCTATGGGGAGGCTGGGCTGGTCTGGCTTTGTCCTGGATGTGGGGCTTGGGTCAAGGCACTCACCTTCACACAGTTTCCTCGCTTTTAAAATCAGAGATGATAGCACATAAACTCCTAGGGTTCCTGTGATGGCAAAGGGAATTGGAAGCTACATTTGTCAGCGTGTGAGGTGGCAGCTGCTAAAATGTTTACAGGTTATATCTCTTTGTCCCTTGAAGTTTTTTTTTTTCCTTCTTAAAGTTTAATCAAGGAAGTATGCTAATGTCTCCCTAACTCAGAAACCCAGACCAGGAGGTGCAGAGTGGTTGGGTGTGTTGGTACCTGTGCCCCAGTACACCCGGTCTTTGTGCTTAAGTGTGTGGCACAGTCTGCTAGTCACTGGCCTATAGAATGAATAGTCCCTCCCCACTCCGGCTGTGTGTGTGTGTGTGTGTGTTTATGTGCTTGTGTGCACTCATGTGCATGTGTGTGTGGTTTGAAAGCCTGTTACATTCAAACCTCACCCAAGTCCTGAGCAGTAAATTCTATGATTCCATTTCTCCAGCTGAGGACACTGGAAAGTAAACAATCTTGCTTCCCATCACAGCTGAACCAACTGGAAGCAACAGCCTCAGGCTCTCTTTTAGGTGCTGTCAACCTTAAATAACGAAATTCAGAAAATATGATTAAGTATATTAGATATATGATTAAGAGTTTATTAGAGCCCAAAGCTGGGAATAACCATCCAGGGAACACAGACTCTAGAAAAATGGGGTCAGTGCTCCCAAGTTAGAAGTTAAAGTCTTGCTTACATAGGTAGAAGACAAAGTTATCTAGTAGGATTCAAACATACTCCACACAACGGTGGTTTACGAGTTACAACAGTTTAATTGGTTACAGTTTGGTTTCTTTTCTGTATAGCTTGTTTTCATTTCCTTTCCAATTTAAGAGTCCATTTAACATTCCTTCCATTCCTAACATTAAGGCAGTGTGATAGTCATGAAGGCTTTGTTTGAGAACGGTAAGAGGGAAGTTAATCTATAGTGAAGATCAACAGTGAAGAGGGAAGGGGTCTTCCCTGGTGCCCTTTAGTCACTTTTCACAAAACAATGGAGATAAGGAAGAAGGCTAATCTATAGTCAGAAAAATAAAGGTTACGGCTGCCTGAACTCGGGTCCCATAATCACATTTTCTTAAGGCTCGAAATATTTAAAAGTTCCAACAGCTTGAATTTTGAATTACTCATTTTCATGGTGCCATTGTGAATGGTTTGGTTCTAGCCTCCATATGAAGAGAAGGGATGTCGCTGTCTGTCCCCAGAGGGAGTAGCTCAACCTTTGGTCGGAGACCCAAGTAGCCCCTCCCCAGGGCTGGAGGGAAGAGGCTGGGACTGGGCTGCCCACCTGCTTCTGGCTTCCCAGGAGCCCAGCACCGGGCTCTCCGCAGCTGCAAGCAATGAAGACCCCAGAAGGCACACTGTGAATGCCCTTTCTCCACAATTCAGGATATTCTGTCTGCCTGTGTCAGGGAGTGGGAAGACGGCTGCTTTTGGGGACCTACACTGCCCCATACCACAGAGAGCTCCTCTTTAAAGAGCTTGGTTCCCAAACATCCACCTTTCCAAGGTAGAGTCTCGCATCGTGGGGTGCTTTGAAGAAGCTCTGCTCCACGGCTGGGTGCCCTTCAGTGATGGGCTGGGTGCCCTTCAGTGATGGGCTGGGTGCCCTCCAGTGATGGACTGGTCAAATTCTCGAAGAAAATGACCCGATCTTTTGAAAAGCTTAACGCCTGCTTAATAAGGCACCAGAAAGGAACGAGAGCCAGTTGCCATTGTTAGAAAACCCATCTGGACCACCCTAAACTGATTTTGGGGGGTTAATACTGACATTTTAAAATAAAACTTTAACCGTTTTAAATATATCCATTGAAATCTATAAACCATTGTAATTTGTTACCCACCATCATCTATTAAAGAATATATTCCAATTTATTGGGAATTTTAGATTGTTTCTTTTTCTGCTTGAATTAGTATTTACATTTCTGTCTCCCCACAGAATTTTATACTGATTTAATATACTTCAATTCTATAAAATCCCTAACAATTTTCTGTGTTAAGTTTCTAAGTATTAAAAAAGTCTTTAGAATTGAGCTAACATTACAGTTAGTTATATAAACAACACATATATTTTGACAGTTATTAACAAAATGAAAATTTATTAGAAAGGTTTCCTTTTGTTAAATGACAGTTGTTGCTTTTTTTTTTCACCTCTTTAATTGAATTGTATGGCTGTGATGAATACTGCTTACTGTCGGAATGAGATGGGTTTCAGCATGAATTTTTGTTTTTTTTGAGATAGGGTCTTCCTTTGTTGCCCAGGCTAGAGTGCAGTGGAGCAATCATCGCTCACTGCAGCCTTGAACTCCTGGGCTCAAGCAATCCTTCTGCCTCAGCCTCCCAAGTAGCTGGGACTACAGGTGCGCACCACTATGACCAGCTAATTTTTGTATTTTTTTGTAGGGATAGGGGCTTGCCATGTTGCCCAGGCTGGTCTCAAACTCCTGGGCTCAAGTGATCCTGCTGCCTCAGCCCTCCAAACTACTGGGATTACAGGCGGTAAGCCACTGTGCCTGGCCCTTATTTTTTATTTTATGGATGTAATGTATTCACACAAATAAGTGCACAGAAATAGAGTTTTTATTATACATATTACATATGGATATCTATAGACATAAATATCTTAATTGTATGTCTGAATAATGTCAAAATTTACATAATACTTTATCATAAGAACTTATTTTCCAGAATTATTTGCTGATAAATTAGGCTCTCTTTCAATTTTGTTGTAAGCAGACTTGGAAAACACTGACTTGCAAAAAGGTAGTTATTCAGCTATTAGAGTCATTCATTTTTGCAGTTTCTGGAACATACTCCAGAAAGGCCCTCCAAAACATATCAAATGATTATTCATTGTACCTATTGTTTTATTTAGAGGGACTCATGTAACCTGAAACATTCAGAAAGTGCTGGGAAGTTTAAAAATACAGTTGACCCTTGAGCAACAGTTAGGGATGCCAACCCCTGCTCAATGGAAAATTCGTGTTAACTTTTGACTCAACTTAATCACTAATAGCCTACTGTTGACCGGAAGCCTTACCAATAATAAAACAGCTAGTACATATTTTGTATGTCATATATATTATATATTGTATTTATATGATAAAGTAAGCTAGAGAAAAGAAAGTGTTACTTTAAAAATCATAAGGAAGAGAAAGAATATGTACTATTCATAAGTAGAAATGGATCATCATAAAGGTCTTCATCCTCATCTTCACGTGGAGGATGGGGAGAAGAGGGAGGAAGAGGAGGGCTTGGTCTTGCTGTCTCAGAGGTGGCAGAGGTGGAAGGGATCACACAGTGTGTGTGTGTGTGTGTGTGTGTGCGCGCATGTATGTGTTTATCCAGGGTCTCCCACTGTTCCCAAGGCTGGAGTACGGTGGTGCCATCTTGGTTCGTGGTAACCTCTGCCTCCTGGGCTTAAGTGATCCTCCTGCCTTGGCTTCCAAAATTGCTGGAATTACAGGTATGAGCCACCACACCTGGCCTACCAGTATTTTAAGCAGATATATGCAACACTTGAACTCACCATATTAGCAACAGGAGGTGGCTATAAAATTATTACAGTAGTTCAGCGTGTACTACAGTTAATTTATGCAGTTATGGTTTAATACTGTATCTTTACATTTAATTACATATAGCATGTTCATGTAAGTTTTAATACATTATAACTTTATAATAAATTTGCATGTGTTTTATGGTAGTAAATGATAAAATAGACTAGTAGCTACATGTATTTTCTGCATTTATGACATATCTTCTTCTTAAATGTTTTCAATATTTCTAGCCTAAGTGATTTGTCTTTTTCAAATTATCAAAAATCTCTGCCGAATTTTCCAATGTAGTTATTGAAAAAATCTGTATATTAAATGGGTCCACACAGTTGAAACCCATGCCGTACTACTGTAGTATTAACTTCAGCACATCTCTGAGAATACAGTTTTTTAAAGTGCCTTTATCTTGTCACTCCTTTAACTATATTGGCATCAAAACCTTAGAGCTGTAGCTCTAGCTCATTCAATTTAGAGAATGTATCCATCGTACAACTTACTTGGCTAAGCCAGTCCTTGTTTTCCAATCAACCCTATCGGCATTATTTGTTGAAGAGAAAAGTCTGGCTTCATTTCTCACTCTGAATACATGTGTTGTAACTCTGTGTGCTGTGCTGGCCATCTCATGTCTGAACTCCAAGATGGGGAGAAGCAGCAGGAAGCTGTCATAGTCTGCCATCTGAATGGAACGAGGTACTACAGCCTTGGTCTCCTGTGTCCCCGTGGGAACTCACCCTTCAGAGCCATGCCCTGATTGCCAAAGATGGAGAAGGGAAGAGGAAAGATTGTCACATGGAAAATATTTCCTGTCAACCCTTTGGTGCCCCAGAGATTTTTACACATTAGGGGTGTGCGCCCAGAGTGGTGAGGTCCTGGGTTTGCGAGAGGGATGCCCTCTTTGTTAAAGTGGAAGAGGGGATTGGGAATGAGAATTGACAGGGCGGTTTGGTCCCAGGTCAGGACTCAAGCCAGTCGATTTTAGGGGAAAGTACTTATGGATATCTAGGATCTAGAGATTGGTTCCCTTAAATCCTGTGGTTCCCTGACTTTAGAGTGCCTCAGTTCACTTGGAATGTTTGTAAAAGCACAGATTGCTGGGCTCCAGCCCAGAGTTTTTGACTTGGGAGCTCTGAGTTCCTGGGGTAGGGCCTGAGAATCTGCATTTCTAACAAGTTCCCAGGTGGGACTGATGCTGCTGATCTGGGGACCACCCTCTGCGACTCTGCTTAAACATTTCCCTGCTGATGGATCCCTGGGCAAGTTTTGGAGTACTAAGGCCACCATCCTCACTTTTCCATCTCTTGCAGGGATAGACCCAAGAGGGGCCTCTTTAAGAAAAATAATATGGGCTGGGCGCAGTGACTCACACCTGTAATCCCAGCACTTTGCAAGGCCGAGGCAGGTGGATTGCCTGAGCTCAGGAGTTTGAGACCAGCCTGGGCAACATGGTGAAACCCTATCTCTACTAAAATACAAAAAATTAGCCAGGCGTGGTGGTGCGCACCTGTAATCCCAACTACTCGGGAGGCTGAGGCAGGAGAATTGCTTGAACCCAGGAGGCGGGGGTTGCAGTGAGCCAAGAGGGTGCCATTGCACTATAGCCTGGGTGATAGGGTGAGATTCTATCCCAAAAAAATGAAAAGGAAAAATAATATGGAATTATGGGTGCAAAACTAGAAATGCAAAAGTGAACACATATTTGGAATGAGAAAGAAACCACAACAAACACAAATATTAAAAAGCTGATAAATACCACAATAACACAAATCGATAAAAATAACAATGTCCTTATTAAAATTACCTGATGCACCTCTTCTGTTCCCATAGTTTTTGGCTACATCTGTTTTGATGATTGTATGTAATATGTGCATATTTTCTGGCTTGCATTTGTATTCCCCTTCCCTGATATGCACCCTCAACCCTCTGGCTACAGAACTCCAGCTTCCTGACAGCTAGAGCAAAGAGAGAAAGTTCTTGGCTGAGCCAAGTCTACCACTTTAAGTATTTCTGAGCCGCAAGAGTTTATTGTAGATTTTTATAAGAGACACTCCACTTTATTCCTCATTGCATTTTTTAAAAGCTGCTAAGATAGCAATAGCCAGCATTTATTGGATACTTACATGCCTGAAATGTAGCAAGCTTTTTCCATGCTTTATCTCAGTTAACATTTAGACTAAGCTAGTGAAGGAGGTTCAATCATTACTCCCATTTTACACACAAGGTAGCTGAGGTTCAAAGTTCAGCATTAGCTCAAGTTCCCCCAGCTAGCAGATGATAGAGCCAGGATTCAAACCCAGGCTGTCTGACTCTGGCACCCAGCTCTTACCCACTAGCTGTACTTGCATATCCTCCATGGAGGACAGTTTGTTTTCTTTCTTTCTTCCTTTTTTCTTTTTTTTTGTTAAGGACACATGGTCTCGCTCTGTCACCCAGGCTGGCATGCAGTGGCACCGTCATAGCTTGCTGCAGCCTCAACCCCTGGGCTCAAGCAATCCTCTCCAGCCTCCAGAGTGGCTGGAATTGCAGGCATGAGTCACCACGCCCAGCCAGTTTCTTTTCTTGTATTGGCCTTCAGTAAATGGATTAATATTAAACAGTGCAGTTTGTAAAGGTCTTCAAATAAAATATGAAGTAGTGGCCACATTTATAAACATATTGCCCCCTCCACACACACACTGGTAGCTGTGGTTGAGGTAGGAGTGGAAACCAGGATTCCTCTGTATTTGGCACATCCTGCCCCTAACTTCCTGCCTCCTCATCACCAGGCCTGTTTTACAGAGACCCAGGGATTCCCTAGAAACCAAACCACTCACTTTGCTTTCATCACTACTAGGGTGACTTTCATTTTTCTCAGAATTTTTATATGGTCAGTGGTCTCTATTTTAAAAAAAAAATGGCCTCAGCCTTAACCACCAGTCTTGGTTACCCATCTTTCATTCATTGGAGGGTTTTTTGAAAACTTAAGGCATGGTTTGACTTACCAAAATAACTGCCTCAATGATGTTTAGCACGATTTTTGGGAAAAGGGGTAAGAGGGGATACAGAAACATGTGGTTCTGTCACTACTTAAGTTCCCGAAGGGAAATGACTCATCTTCAATTTACAGAGCAGTAGTACAGCTGTCAAAAACATAGGAACTCAAGACAACTACGCGTACAAAGCAAAACTTTTGCACATCTTTGTGTTTGGCAAAAATGCATGACACTAAGTACTGCTGAGGATGTGAGTGATGGGGACACATCTACACTGCTGGTGGGAATGCAAACTTTTGAAACCATTCCAGGGAAGAGCTTGGCATTGCCCAGCAAAGTTGAACGTTCACGTGCACGACCCCACTTGGAGCTGCCATGGACTTGTGCAGTGGGGTGGCCCTGGAAGTTCCACTCCTAAGCAAGTCATCTGGAGCAGGAGTTGGCACACTATGGACTGCAGCCTAAATGTAGCCCACCACTTGTTTTTGTTTTGTTTTGTTAAGTAAACTTTCAGCGAAATGTAGTCCTGCTCATTTGTTTACTATAGTCTATGGTTGCTTCTGGGCTCCAATGGTAGAGGTGAACAGTTGGGAGAATGACTGGTGCATAGATCTCAAAATAGTTACTATCTGGCTCCTTATAGAAAAAATTTGCTTACCTTTGGTCTAGAGGATCCCTTGCATGTGGGAACCAGGTGACACATTTAAGGGTGCTCATTGCAGCATTTTTTCTGAAAGAAAAAAATATTGGAAAACTAAAACTACCATAATGTTTATCAAAAGCCATTAATTCATATGACAGAATATTTTAGAGCAGAGAAATGAGTCACAATAAGTCCATTTACATACAAATTAAAAGCGACCCAAATTAAATTTATTGCTTAGGGGTATAAACATGGGTGGGAATCTATAAAGAAAATACAAGGAAATGATGATCATGAAAGTTGGCATAGGGGTTATCCCTGGGGCAGATGTGATTGTGGAGAGTCACACAGGGGTCTTTTAAGGAAGGCACTGACAGTGTTTTCTCTTAGCCTGCGTGGTAGTTGCATGGATACTTACTATTTATTTATTTATTTATTTATTTTTGAAATAGCATTTCACTCTGTTGCCCAGACTGGAGTGCAGTGATACGATTATGGCTCACTGCAGACTCGGCCTCCCGAGCAGGAGTGATCCTCCTGCCTCAGCCTCCCAAGTAGCTGGGATGACAGGTGTGCGTCACCACGTCCAGCTAATTTTGTATTTTTATTTTCTGTGGAGACAGGGTCTGGCCATGTTACCCAGGCTGGTCTTGAATTCCTAGGCTCAAGTGATGTATCTACCCTGGCCTTCCAAAGTGTTGCAATTACAGGTGTGAGCCACTGCACTTGGCCTATTTTTATTCTTTACATGGTGCACGTGTTTTAGATGCTCATCAGTATGTGTTGCGGACCAAATGTTTTCCCAAAATCCAGATGTTAAAATGTAACCCCCAATATGATGGCCATAGGAGGTGGGGCCTTTGGGGGGTGATGAGATCATGACAGTGGAGCCCTCCTGAATGGGATTAGTGCTCTTCTAAGAAGAGGCCAGAGGAGAGCTAGCTCACTGTGTTTCTGCCTATCCTTGACGATAAAGGGAAAGTTAGCAGTCTGAAATCCACAAGAGGGCCCTCACCAGAACCCAGCCATTCTGGCACCTTGATCCCAAACTTCCAGCCTCCAGAACCATGAGAAAGAAATTGCTGTTGTTTAAACCATTCAGTCTATGATAATTTGTGGTAGCTGACCAACCTAAGACAGTGTGTATGTTGAATTTTATAATAAATGATTTTTAACATTGCCTGTGACATTAACTTCCCAAATTATGAAATAGAGGTCAGAGTGCAGTTTGTTTTGGTTCACTGTAAAAAAATGGCAAAATATCCATCAAAACAGGGAAAAATACAACAATGGTGGGTATCATCCAGTGGAAGAGTCCACCAAGTATCTTGGGCCCCTCCAAGCCATTTAGTCCTGTTAGACCTAGGCTGGACTTATTCTTTCTTTGCCTTACAGGGATGCAAACTTACATGAGGGGTTGCCAATGGGTTAGCAGTCTATTTCTGCATGGGAGTTCAAATGCAAAGTCTTTAAATATCATGGCTCTATTTTGAAAGTAGTGTGGGAAGTGGCTAACCCTGTAATCCCAGAGTTTTGGGAGGACAACATGGGAGGATTGCTTGAGGCCAGGAGTTTGAGATTAGTCTGGATAACATAGTGAGCTCTACAAAAATAATAATGATAAATATGTTTTTAAAAATTACCTGACCTAGGCCGGGCGCGGTGGCTCAAGCCTGTAATCCCAGCACTTTGGGAGGCCGAGACGGGCGAATCACAAGGTCAGGAGATCGAGACCATCCTGGCTAACACGGTGAAACCCCGTCTCTACTAAAGAATACAAAAAACTAGCCGGGCGAGGTGGCGGGCGCCTGTAGTCCCAGCTACTCCGGAGGCTGAGGCAGGAGAATGGCATGAACCCGGGAGGCGGAGCTTGCAGTGAGCTGAGATCCGGCCGTTGCATTCCAGCCCGGGAGACAGAGCGAGACTCCGTCTCAAAAAAAAAAAAAAAAATTACCTGACCTACATCCTTTGACTGTAGGTCCTAAGACCCCCCTTCCAGAGAGGGTCCTGTCCCATACCCAGAAGGAAAGCAATGATGCATGGAGAAGCCAAGAAGAATCTAGACAGACAGGCCTTGCTGGGCTCCTCCACTCAGTCTTTTAGCATTAGATCAGACCTTTTTCGCCCAATCATATTTCTGCGTGGCTGTCCATACCTTGTAGAACCTATGCATAAAAATGGACAATTTTCTCTGTATCTTTGGGTCTCCCTTCTGAAGGTTCTGGTGTATACACATTAAATAAATCTGTGTGTGGCTGGGTGCAGTGACTCACACCTGTAATCCCAGCACTTTGGGAGGCCAAGGTGGGTGGACCACTTGAGGTCAGGACATTCGAGACCTTCCTGGCCAACATGATGAAACCCTGTCTCTACTAAAATTACAAAAATTAGCTGGGTGTGGTGGAGCACACCTGTAATCCTAGCTACTTGGGAGGCTGAGGCAGGAGAATCGCTAAACCCGGGAGGCGGAGACTGCAGTGAGTCGAGATTGTACTACTACACTCCAACCTGGGTGATAGATTGAGACTGCGTCTCAAAAAAATAAAATAAATCTGTGTGCCTTTTCTCCAATTAATCCGCCTTTTGTGAGTTTATTTTTCAGTGAACCTTCAGAGGACCCAATCCTCCTGCCTCAGCCTCCCAAAGTGCTGGGATTACAGGCATGACCCACCGTGGCCCAGATAATTTCTTTATGGCCAGTTTTTACACAGAAAGGTGGAGGGAAAGATAAAGTAATATTTTTAAGTTTTATGGTTGGCTTTGGGGAAAGGGGGCTCTGGTTCCTATGGCCTGCCTTGGAGAAGAGGGGTTCTGGTTTCTATGGCTAGTCTTGGCAAGGGCAGTGGAACTGAGAGAAGAGAGGGCAAGAGAAGGTCAGAGAAAAACTTTTGCTTCTGAGACCTTCATTTTTGGGGTATTGTTTCTGGAGCCCCAACAGTAGTGTTTAATGAAAACACAATGATGTGCACCACACAATGCCAGTGAGACTTGCTGGACCCCTGAATCTCAAAGACTATGTCCTGAACACCTGCACAGGCTCACCTGGGTGGCTTGGAGAGCACAGCCGGCCAACAGGAAAAATAAAACTTTTCCTGCTCCCAAGGAAAGGCTCCTAAATATAGGCTAAGATTTTATGCATGCATTTTCATAAGCCATCCACTCTGAAAATGGGCCGTTTTCCACCAGCGGGCATCAAAAATATCCCATGGGATGACTGCAGTTAACAATAATACATAGCATCACATACCTGGATGGAAGGCTATTGAGCTTTCCCAACACTAAGCAATGGTAAATGTTTGAGAAGATGGATATGCCGATTACCCTGATCTGATTACTACACATTATATGCATCAAAATATACCCCATGAATATGTACAATTATTGTCAATTTTAAAAGTCCTATGCCATTTAGCTTAAAAAACTGGTTGCAAATACTGTTCACTTCCACAAGAGACCACTATTGCTTCACTATTTCCAAAGGTGCCTTTAAGAAAAACAGTTTGAAAAACCCAGTGGTACAGAAAAAGAAAATAGTGTTGTATGTTTTGTTTGGTTTTGAGATGGAGTTTCACTCTTGTCGCCCAGGTTGGAGTGCAATGGCGAGCTCGGCTCACTTGCAAATTCCGCCTCCTGGGTTCAAGTGATTCTCCTGCCTCAGCTTCCCGAGTAGCTGGGATAACAGGCGCCCACCACCATGCCCAGCTAATTTTTGTATTTTTAGTAGAGATGGGGTTTCACCATGTTAGCCAGGATCGTCTCGAACTCCTGACTTCAGGCAGTCCACCTACCTCGACTTCCCAAAGTGCTGGGATTACAGGCGTGAGCCACCGTGCCCGGCCGTGTTGTATGTTTTAGAGACAGTGTGCACAAACATAATTTCGTGGCACTCAGGATCTTGTTTCTAAATCTTGGCTTGTGCTGCTAATTGAAACATGAGTAATAGTGATGATCACAATGATGACATTGTGTATCTCTATAGGGTCTTAGTCCCAAGATCATAGCTCTTTCGTATGTATTACACAGTTAACACAATTGGCTAGGCATGGTGGCTCACACTTGTAATCCAACATTTTGGGAGGCTGAGGCAGGAGGATTGTTTGAGCCCAGGAGTTTGAGGCTGCAGTGAGCTGTGATCATGCCACTGCACTCCAGCCTGGGAGACAGAGTGAGCTCCTGTCTCTAAAACAAAACAAAACAAGCAAACAAAAAAGACTCACAATACTGTGATGACTCAGTGTTCTCATTTTCTAGAGAATAAAACTGAGCTTCAGGGAAATGCCACAAATTGCATAGTTGGGTGGTGATATTTCAGCACCAAGGATAAGTAAGAAGAGGGAGAAATGGAGACCTATTATTTGGGAAGAGCACCTTCTTCAGCGTTGAGTGGTTTCATTTTTATCCCATGAAGTTGCTTTCAGCTTGATATGAAATCAGGTTGAAGATAAAGCTTGGGAAGATGCCCAGCGTCTCTCAGCACTCACGGAATGTTGCATAGTTGGGAGTTCCCCGAGACGAAAGCTCCTGCAGCCTCTCCTCCCTGCAGCCTCTCATCACTGGCTTCTACTCTGGATGTTGGCAGCTTCCGGTCCCATGGAGCCTCATCTCCTAGAGCCTCCTACTAGTTCCTGCCCTTCCTACAGTTTCCATTAACCCATTTGGCAGACAGAAGGCAGGATTTGGAGTCAATGTTTTAGATTAGAATCTGATCTGTGCTCATTAGCTGAGTGAATTAGTAAACCTCTCTGAATCTCAGTTTTCTCATCTGTAAATGGGGCTAATTCTAGCTGTTTCACAGGGTTTTGTGGGAGATTCAAGCAACTATGTATATCAAGGGCCTGGCGTGTGGTGGACAGATCTGCTGAGCAAATTCTTTTTCCCTTTCCTCCTCCTTCGCCGTCTGATCAGCTGCCTCTGTGGTCATTGTTCCTGGTTCTGACAGCACTTCACAGAATACCTGTTTCTGACCTATAGGGTTCTGGCACAACCCTATGGTCCTTGGGGGCAGTGGTTGGCATGATTGCTAAACAGTAGGTGGATGGCTTGGACAGAATCTACATTGGACTCTCTCCTGGGGGTGAGGGGTGGAGGTTCTGAAGCGAGTGGTCAAAGGATCACAGTTTGAGAACCACAGCCTTGGGAGTTTGCTGGGGAAACTGCACCGAAGGCTTACCTTCAGGGACAGATTTAATCACAATTTAATTTAATTTAATTTAATTTGCAAATCTGGCTCCTCTGCTGCACCTTCCTAAGGACTCTCTGCCATTCAGTAGCTGCTGTATCACCTTGGGAATAACTATTAGGAAATGCTGTCTTTAACAGCAGGAAGGCTTAGTTCTCAAACTATGGTTCCTGGAGCTACAGCAGCAGTGCTGGCAACCCTTGGGCCCCACCCAACACTGAATGGGAAACTCCAAGATGGGACCCAGCAACCTGTGCCGTAAGAAGCACTCCAGGTGACTCTGCAGGCCAGTGGCAGATGCCCTCCTAACCCTGACAGACCTGGGAATCTAGTCTCTTCCAACCTTAGGCTGGTAGGGGTAAGGGTGGTAAGGGAGGTTGTGCTCCACTCTTCTGAGTGTGCAGGTGGTGAACATTTATTAAGCACCTACTAGATGTGCTGACTGCTGATCACTCATTTTCCCCTCTATCTTGCCCTGTCAACTAAACCGTATATTTATAGTTGAGAGGTAGACTGGTATTTGATATGGTTTGGATCTGTGTTCCCGCCCACATTTCATGTAGAATTGCAATCCCTCGTGTTGGAGGAAGGGCCTGGTAGGAGGTGAAAGGATAATGGGTGGTTTCTCATGGTTTAACACCATCCTTGTTGGTGCTGTCATTGTGATAATGAGTGAGTTCTAGTGAGATCTGGTTGTTTAAAAGTGTGTGGCACCTACCCCCTGTCTCCCTTCTTCCTGCTCAGGTCATGTGAAGTGCTGGCTTCCCCTTCGCCTTCCGCCATGATTGTAAGTTTCCTGAGGCCTCCCCAGAAGCTGAGCAGAGGCCACCATGCTTCCTGTACAGCCTGTGGGACCGTGAGCCAATTCATTTATTTACAAATTACTCAGCCTCAGGTATTTATGTGTAGCAGTCCCAGAATGACCTAATTCAGGGTTTCTGATTCATTCATTCTTTTATTCAACTAATATTAAACAGTATTATGTGCCAGGTATTCTGGGTACTGGGGATATAGTGATGAGATTATGCCTTCGCAGCAATAAATAAATACATGCAGAAATAAATAAATGAATACCTGCAGAAATGAATGAATAAATACATGAAGAAATGAATGAAAAAATAAATACCTGCTATAATGCCAGAGTGGCAATAGCTTTGAGGGCAAAGCAGAATCAGAGGATAGAATGTTGAGTGTGGGAGAGGGAAATGTGGAAAGAGAAGAGGGGGCCACTTGCTTTATCTTGGATGATATAAAGGAGAATCTCTACTTGCCCTTTAATCCTTGCTCTGAGAAAAGCACCTTGGTTTTCTTCCCACCCCATCAGTTCAAAAGTTTCCACCCTCCTTACCCCTACAGTTTTAGGGATAGGCACATGGCCCATTTCTGGCCAATCAAAGCATTCATCTCTCTGCCTCTGGCAGTGAATGCTTCTGCATTGGGCACAAGTTGCCTAAAGGAGATTCAGTCCTGGGGCTTTTCCTAGACACTACTGGAAAGAGAGAAATGAAAAACCTCTCTTAACAACTGCTGATGTCACAGGGCTGCGAGGCTTGGGGCTTGGGGTTTCTGGGGCCTACTGAGAGGGAAGAGGCTTCCCGTGAAACAAAGCCTACCTAGAGAAAGTGAGGCTGAGAGGAAGAGAGAGTCCTCATTACAGACCCCACGAGATCAGAGGTCCCCAACTCCTGGGCCACAGACTGGTAAGTCATGGTCCCTGGCCTGTCAGGAACTGGACTGCACAGCAGGAGATGAGCAGCAGGTGAGCAAGTGAAACTTCGTCTGTATTTACAGCCACTCCCCTTTGCTCACATTTCCACCTGAGCTCCGCCTCCTGTCAGAACAGTGGTGGCATTAGATTCTCATAGGAGCACGAACCCTATTGTGAACTGTGCACGTGAGGGATCTACATTGTGTGCTCCTTATGAGAATCTAATGACTGATGATCTGTTACCGTCTCCCATCACCCCTAGACGGGACTGTCTAGTTGCAGGAAAACAAACTCCGGGCTCCCACTGATTCTACATTATGGCAAGTTGTATAGTTATTTCAATATATATTACAAGGTAATAATAATAGAAATAAAGTACACATAGATATAATGTGCTCGAATCATCTCAAAAGCACACCCACCTGCCCCCAACCCCTGTGTCCGTGGAAAAATTGTCTTCCACGGAACTGGCCCTGGTGCCAAAAAGGCTGGGGACTGCTGCACTAGATCTAGGCATGCCTGAAGCACTTACTCCTAGACTTTATAGTTTCGTGAGCCCATACATTGCATTTTCAGCAGAACATGTTTCAGTCTTTTGAAACTCAAAGAATCATAATACTAAAAACCCAGGGAACTTGCATTCAACACCTGTGTCTGCTACTTTCAGGGAGCCACTTGCCTCCTCTTGCAAGAAGGGCTGATTGAGAGGATGCAGGAAAACGAGAGAACCTGTGAGGCTCTCAGCCCGTGGCCAGCAGTGGGTGTTCAGTAACCAGTGGCTGGATTCCAGAAAATAATAAGCTGCCAAGCTGATTTCTGTTACCTTAGCCTCATGGTGGTCATGTTTTGTGTTTAGGAAACATGTGACTGAGTTCCCAATGACAGAATGAGTGGCTGGTCTATTTTTTCTGTCTATTCTGATACTCCAGATGGTACAGTGCACAAGTGTGCCGAGTAGAGACATTTTTCTTTTTCTCAATGAAATACAATTACATCGAATTCACAGCATTGATGATATTCATTGTCTCAAATCACTGTGTTTTCTGCGGCTGGCTTGAGAGATGTATAATAAGGTACTGATAAGGATTTTCTCTTTCTAACCTAAATTGTATGCAGATAGATGACACCTTCTTAGGGCAGCACTTTCTCTCGTCTCAGAATTATAGCAAAGTCAGTCATTCTGGGGCCAATTTACATTGCTTGTTTTTTTTTTTCCACATCCATCAATTTCAGAACAGATTTATCTGATGACAGAAGTAAAATTCTCTCAGTGCAGACATCCAAATGATTTGCTTTTAATAATATGCCAAACAGGGGTGGAGATGAGGGAGCAGAGCTGCCAGGCTTGGCTGTGCATAAATGAGCTTCAGATGGAGGAGGAAAACAGGCAGCATTTCCTCCAGCTGAGAACAGCCCAACCAGATTGCAACCTCAGCAGCCTGGGATGGGGGTGCCACGGGGTGAGGGCTCTGGAGAAGCAATCGGGACTGACCAGTCCTCAGACTGGGAATCTGCCCAAGTAACAGAAATAGCCCATTTCTGCATTTTAGCCACTTGGAGCAGTTGCTCTCTATCTGTCTCACCACCATCTTTACTGTTAACATCCATCTTGCACCATGCTTTTTAATCTTTTATTTTTAATTATTGACCACCCTCTGGGAGCCTTTTTTATAGTTTTTTTTCCCTAATCCCTTCTGATCTCTCACCAAATTAAAAAATAATTTTCTTAGAGACTGAGTCTCACTATACTGCTAAGGTTGGCCTTGGACTCCCAGGCTCAAGTGATCCTCTTGTATCAGCCTCTCAAGTACCTGGGACTACTCGTGTGCACCACTGCACCTGGCAAATGTTAATATAACAGATATACTATATACTTGTTTATGTACTGTATGTATATCTGTGTTTAATACAGAAAAATAATTATTTCTTTTTTGTTTGTCTCCAAGAACCATTTTTGTCCCTTTGGTGATATCAGCCCATTAAGGATACATGATTTACTGATTACTCCGCATGCAACAGGCAGTCCTCTGAGTCCTTACTTATTTAATACTCACCATGACCCCATCAGGTTTCCCCATTTCAAAGTTGGGGCATTGACACGCAGAGAAATGACTTGTCCAAAGTCACAGACAGAACTAGTAAGTAGTTGCCTGGAGTTAACCAAAATGCAAAGATAGAGGGAACAGTTTCTACACGAGACCTCCCTCACTTCTGACACAAAATACAAGGAATTTCAGCCAACTACAAAGTTAGAGGGCGAAATCCTCTCCTCAAATCACCCTCAGGTTTGATAACTTGCTAGAGGGACTCACGGAACTCATTGAAAGCCAGTGTGCTCATGATTACAGCGTATACCCAGAAACAGATAAAAATTAATTAGGCAAAGGAAGAGAAGCATGGAACAGAGTCTGGAAGAGTTGCAAATGCAAAAATCATATTTTCTTCTATTTTGCCTTCCTGCCACTGATGTGTGATTGCCAACCAAGGAATCTTCACCTAAGCTTTGGTGTCTAGAGTTTTTATCAGGGCATCATTATGTAAGCATAATTGATTGATTGATTGATTGCCTACATTAACAGTCCCCAACCTTTCTGGCACCAGGAATCAGTTCCATGGAAGACAATTTTTTCACAGACAGGGTTGGGGGGATGGCTTCAGGATGAAACTGTTTGACCTCAGATCATCAGGCATTAGGTTTTCATAAGGAGCACGCAACCTAGATCCCTCACATGCAGTTCACCATGGGGTTTGCTGTCCTGTGAGAATCGAATGCCACTGCTGATCTGACAGCAGGTGGAGCTCAGGCGGTAATGCTCGCTCACCCAAGGCTCACCTCCTGCTGTGCGGCCCAGCTCTCACAGGCCACAAACTGGTACTCGTCTGTGGTCCAGGGGTTGGGGACTCCTGGCCTACGTCACTGAACTCAGACGTCACGTCAACTGATACAGCTTGGCCAAAGGCCCCACCCTGATCACAGGGTTGGTCCTTTCTGGTGTGGCCAGTCCCCACTCCATGAATATCAGGTATAGCCACCCCCACCCTAAGATCTGGTGTGGCTGCACCTCACCTGAAACAAATAATTCTTCACTCCAAGTCTTCGGAAGGAACACCAACTCTTCCTGCTGACACTTTGATTTTAACCTGATCTACCTGTTTCTGGACTTCTGGCCTTCAGAACTGTAAGAGAATACATGTGTGTTGTTTTAAGCTACCAAATTTATGGTAATTTGTGACAGCACTTTGGGAGGCTGAGGCAGGTGGATTGCTTGAGTCCAGGAATTCGAGAACAGCCTGGACAACGTGGCAAGACACTGTCTCTATAAAAAATACAAAAATTAGTTCGGTGCGGTGATGCACACCTATAGTCCCAGCTACGCGAGAGGCTGAGGTGGGAGGATCACTTGAGCCCAGGAAGTGGAGGTTGCAGTGAGCCAAGATTGTGCCATTGCACTCCAGCCTGGGCAACAGAGCAAGACCCTGTCTCAAAAATAAAATTCTAGTAATTTATTACAGCTGCCGTATGAAATGAATACAGGAGACACAGAGAAGTTGAATATTTGCCCGCATCCCTAGGGCTAGGGAGTAGTTGTTCTAGAATTTTAACATAGACCTCCCAGATTCCAAAGGCTAGTTCTCCCATCTACAGTCCAGAGATGGCTTGTTCAAAGCCTGCAGGCTTGGCACTTCACTCCTGCATTGAGGTTAACTATTGCTAATTGATCCTGCTTTTTTTTTTTTTTTTTTTTTTTTTTGAGACGGAATTTCACTTTGTTGCCCAGTCTGGAGTGCAATGGTGCAATCTTGGCTCATCGCAACCTCTGCCTCCCAGGTTCAAGCGATTCTCCTGCCTCAGCCTCCCGAGTAGCAGAGATTACAGGCGCCCACCACCATGCCTGGCTAATTTTTGTATTTTTAGTAGAGATGGGGTTTCACCATGTTGGCCAGTCTGGTCTTAAACTCCTGACCTCAGGTGATCCACCCGCCTCAGCCTCCCAAAGTGCTGGGATTACAGGCGTGAGCCACCATGCCTGGCCTGATCCTGCTTTTTCTTTTTCTTTTTTAACTGATCTGAAGATGAGGGTCAGAATCCTTGTTGACACGATCCTCTGGGCAGCCACTAGCTGTAACCATTCAGGGATGGCCTGGGATCAGTCTACCACCTTGAGACTCATAAGAAGAATAGCAGCACCATTCTTGAGCAGCTCTTCCATTGTCTCTCTCCCTGAATTTGTAATGCCAGTTCACTTAACAATAACAAATACTCCTTACAGAACCGCTCTTTGCGCTTCCCGACACTGACCTCTGTTACAGTTGGCCTTTAGCAGCTATGACTAATCAAATATTCTAGCTCTTGGCATACATCCTGGAGGACCAGCTCTTTCAATACTGCCTGGCATCTTCTATCTTTTCTCACTACCTTAGTTCAGTTTCCTAGAAACAGAGCTGGAGACAGGGACTTGGATGTATGTGATTTCTGGAGCAGAAAAAACCTGTGAAAGAGTGAGGGAGCAGGATAGTTAAGGGTAAGGAGCCATGCAATGATGGGGATGTGGGTGATCTCACCTTGAACTGCATATAGCACCATCCCCTTGCCAGGCAGGGTGTCACCCCAGGTGGGGGTGTGCATGCAACTTTCTGGGAGAGTGGGCTCCTGACATTTGAGGACAAGGGGCCACTGTACACCATTAGTGGCCAGCACTCCTGGGGGCAGTGTGGGGTTGGGGAAGCGTGGGTGCCCTCCCAGGAAAGGAGATCTGGGTGGGGCTCAGAACCTCCCAGCATCACCTTTCTGAGTATCTGTTTTGTGTCTTTTTGGTGATCTGTGAAAAAGTCACTTTCGGTCCCGGCTGAGCCCCTGGTTCTGGGAATGTTTAATCTCAAGTTAGGGACCAGAATTTCCTCTGGCTGCTTAACCTGTGCTTCTCTAATATTGGTGCGCTTCAGCCTGTGTTTACATGAGGCAAGCTTTCTAAATGTTTAATTCTTTTCTCACTGTTTGCATCTGCTGCTTCCATGTGCTCAGGCCTCTGGCTCGGTGAAGACCATCAGGTGCTTAAAACCTGCTTTGTTCTCTAAGCATTACTGAAGGTCATGGGAAAGACCAGGAGAGCTTCCTGCTGGTGGCAGCCTCTGGCTGATGGTTGAAGGTGAAGCACGCTGTTTTGCAATGGCTCCAGCAATTCCTTTTACTAGTATTCACGGCCTTGTAGAATCCCCTCTTCTTGTGTGTGGGTTGGATCTCAGAGGGGCTTTCTGTAAGCTCATGTGGACCCTAAGTATAAAACTGATAGCTTGACTCCTGAGGTCAGTGGGCTAACCCAGAAACACAGGAAGGAACCACGACGTTGCCTGCAAGGACTTTCACAGGGTGAACCCTTATGAGCAGGTGCTTCTAATGAACAGAGTTTGGCAGGAGTGATGGCATGTCCCTTCCAAGTTTAGGATCCAAGACTGTGACTTCTGTCTTGCTGACACTCTTTCTTGCCCTCTTGCTTGCTTGCTTGCTGTGATGATGCAAGCTGTCATGGTGTGAACAGGAATGGAAGGAGGCCTCTGGTGAGTAGTTGCATCCTGCCAATAACCACCAGCGTGAGCCTGGAAGCTGATCCTGCCGTAGTTGATTCTTTTTATTTTTTATTTTTTTGAGAAGGAGCTGGGGTGCAGTGGTGTGATCTTGGCTCACTGCAACCTCTGCCTTCTGGGCTCAAGTGATTCTCCTGCCTCAGCCTCCTGAATAGCTGGGACTACAGGCGCGCATCACTATGCCTGCCTAAGTTTTGTATTTTTAGTAAAGATGGGATTTCACCAGGTTGGCCAGGCTGTTCTCAAACTCCTGACCTGAAATAATCCACCCACCTCAGCCTAGTTGATTCTTAAGATGATTGCAACCTTGTCAGAGAACTGCAGCCAGGGGATCCAAACAAGTTGCTCTGAATTCCTAACACACAGCAACTGTGACATAATCAGTGGTGCTGTTCTAAGCTGCGAAGTTCGTGGGAAATTTGCTGCACTGCAGTGGGTAACTAGCACAAAGAGTTTTGGGAGGTGGAAACAGATAAACCCTGTATTGTGCTTCTGTAAAACTTACTATTACATGGAAATCATTTTCCCAGGCCATTAAAAACTAGTCATAAATATGATTTTTCATGAATGAATCATAATTTATTTAGCCATTCTCCTATGATTGGCTATCCTGATTGCCATCACTATTTTCTGTGATGAATAATGCTACCAAGATTTGTATATAAACTGATACAGGCCGGGTGCGGTGGCTCACACCTATAATCCTAACACTTTGAGAGGCTGAGGTGGGTGGATCCCGAGGTCAGGAGATTGAGACCATCCTGGCTAACATGGTGAAATCCCGCCTGTACTAAAAATATAAAAAATCAGCCAGGCATGGTGGCGAGCACCTGTAGTCCCAGCTACTCAGGAAGCTGAGGCAGGAGAATGGCGTGAACCCGGGAGGCGGAGCCTGCAGTGAGCAGTGATCATACCACTGCACTCCAGCCTGGGTGACAGAGGGAGACTCTGTCTCAAAAAACAAACAAACAAACAAAAAATTAATTGGCCAGGCGCGGTGGCTCACGCCTGTAATCCCAGCACTTTGGGAGGCTGAGGCTGGTGGATCACGAGGTCAGGAGATCGAGACCATCCTGGCTAACACAGTGAAACCCCATCTCTAATAAAAATACAAAAAAAATTAGCTGCACGTGGTGGCAGGCGCCTGTAGTCCCAGTTACTTGGGAGGCTGAAGCAGGAGAATGGCATGAACCCGGGAGGTGGAGCTTGCAGTGAGCCGAGATCATGCCACTGCACATCAGCCTGGGTGACACAGCGAGACTCCATCTCAAAAAAAAAAAAAAAAATTTAATTAATTAATAAAGGAAGTTCATTCTAGGCCAGGCACGGTGGCTCATGCCTATAATCCCAGCACTTTGGATGACCGAAGCAGGTGAATCACTTGAGGTCAGGCGTTTGAGATCAGCCTAGCCAATATGGTGAAACCGTGTCTGTACTAAAAATACAAAAATTAGCCAGGCATGGTGGCACATGCCTGTAATCCCAGCTACTCAAGAGGCTGAGGCAGGAGACTCACTTGAGCGTAGGAGGCAGATGTTGCAGTGAGCTGAGATCGCACCACTGCACTCCAGCCCGGGTGACAGAGGGAGACTCCATCTCAAAAAAAAAGCTCATTCTAGACTGAAAACCTTTGGTTCTAGATCACTAAGATGGGTTCATATCTGTCTCTGGATCTGCAGACTCTAGCTCAGGGCCTGACACGTAGTAGGGCCCATTTAGTGATTACTAGATGATGGAAAAGTCTGTGGAAATGTTGATGAGCCTTGTTTCAAGACTTCTTATGTTTTCTTCCAGGAGCGACTGCCCATTGGACAACTACTCCTCTTCAGCTTGTGACTTCTGAACAGTGAGTAGAAATGTGCACTCAGACTTCAGCATGCGTCGGAATCACCTGGGAGGGAGCCTTGTTCAAATGCAGATTCTGGACTGCATTCCCAGGCATTCAGAATCAGCAGGTCTGGGGTGGGGCCTGGAAGTCTGCATTTCTAACGAGCACCCTAAGGGTGCCATTGCTGCTGGTCTGTAGACCACACTTGCAGAAGCACCAGAGCAGTGGACATCTGCCACTCTTCGGTCTTTTCTTCTTCATTCTCTTGGAGCACCGTCTCCTCCTCGCCCTCTGTAGTCTGGGTGGGGCTGCCCACCAAGGGTGCCCAAACACTGATGCACAGGTGTGAAAATGCATCTCAGGTTGGTCAGATAACCAGAAAGTGGTGCACAGGTCAGCATATAACTTGGGTAGGGACATTCAGAGTATATTTGGAGGGATTAAGGTAGATACAGAATGATAAAGAAAATTTCCCTTTGGAGCTTGAGAATAGACCGGATCAATAAGCCCAGAGATTGGCTGAGAACGAAGTTAACAAAGCCAGGGAAATGGAGAAACAGGCTCCTCCGGACGAGTTTCAGCACCAGATCTAGTCATTCATGGACTTCCTAGAAATGGGCACCAAGACTCTCATCTTTTGCTTAAGCTTGTTTGAGTTGCGTTTCTGTCTTTTACAAAGGGAAGAGGCCTAATCAGGATTCCTATGACCTGGAGGATGCGAATGTAGACATTAGCAACAATGCGCACATAGATGTCTCTCTTTAAACTCGTGGGGATTCTAACTATAATCTGCTGGCACAGGTGCTGAGACCAACAAGCGAACCCTCTAACACAGGAAGGACCACAATATTGCTTGTAAGGCCTTTCACCACTTGGACGCCAGTCAGCAGAGATCTCTACAGACGGCCAGAAGTGTCATCAGCCCAGTTCTCTGCCTCAGGCTTGCTCAAGGAATACTTGTACACACAGAAGAGGTTTAGTGCAGTTCTATGGAATGATCCTCTGCTTACCTGAGGCTGGGGAAAGAGGCAGCCTGAGGTCCCTTTATTAGGGGAAAAGCCTTTGCTTCTCCAAAAGGAAATGAAGCTGCAGATGAAGAAGCCTCTGGGAGAAAGGCTATCATGACATTGGTTTATGGGGATGGATGGGATGTGATCAATCTAAGGTTTCGATAGAGAAAGTGGTGAGGTGGGAGGGGGATACTGTGGGGGCGTAGATACCGAGGAAGAGAGAGCGAGGGATGGAGACAGGCAGCTGTGGATGCTGAAGACAGAAGGCCAAGCAACTCTGGGTTTTGAGAGTCTCTGTAGCCAGAAACACCCCTGATAGTCAAGCAGCATGGTCTCTGTTTTGTGCCACCTCCCTCTACCCCTTAAATAATCACCTCTTCCTCCTCCCAGCATTTTTTTTTCATAATTAACTTTCTTACCCTATGGAAAATCTCACTGGTCCCCTCCTTCCTTATGTTTGTTTATTTATTTAGTTATTAAACAAATATTTATTGCCAGACATCATGCTGGGATTAAGTGTTGGCATACAATGGTGACTCAAAAGCAGATAGAGTCCCTGCTTTCATGGAGTTTGTAGCTGAGAGACAGAAAGAGAGAGAAAAAGAGAGAGAGAGAGAGAGAGAGAGAGAGATATTAATCAAATAACCACCAAACTGTAAAATTACAAATTCTCATAGGTACTGAGGACTAGTGCCATCTACAAGCACCCAGCTTGTCTCTTCTTTAACAAAACTTTCCTGTTGACTGTCCATATTAACATGACTTGTCATTCCAAGAAACTCTTGTCCTGGAAGCTGAAGTTGCAAATAGATATATAGAAAATCCATGTATCCATATTGGAGACTTCTCAACTAGCTTTCATTAGGGTAAATAACCCTTTCTCAAAGCAACAGGTCCCTTAACTAGGCTTATCAAATGACTTTTCAAGACAGCTTCAAGAGCCTTGTCTTGCTGTGTCCACAAATTTGAAATAATTATGTTACGAACTTTGCCCAAACCCAATCAGACCTTGTGTTGAAAGAAGTGCCTTAAACCAGTCCCCCTGAATCTCCTAAATGTTCCAACTTTGCCTTTCCACTCTGAGATGCTACTAAGATTCCAACAAGGTTGTGCTTCTTCTTATCACTGGAGCAATGAACTTAAAGTTGGCAGATGATGGTGCTGTGAAGAAGTGGACTACAATTCTAGGAAACCGTATGACAGAGAGTAGAGACCAAAACTGGAAGTTTCCCTGGAGAAGAAGAATGCCTGAGCTGAGTTCTAGGTATGTATGTATGTATATATTTAGACATGAAGTCTCTCTCCGTCACCCAGGCTGGAGAGCAGTGGCACGATCTCGGCTCACTACAACCTCTGCCTCCCAGGTTCAAGCAATTCTCCTGCCTCAGCCTCCCGAGTAGCTGGGATTACAGGCGCATGCCACCACACCTGGCTGATTTTTGTATTTTTAGTAGAGACAGGGTTTCACCATGTTGGCCAGGCTGGTCTTGAACTCCTGAACTCAGATGATCTACCTGACTCAGCCTCCCAAAGTGCTGGGATTACAGGCATGAGCCACCACACCCTGCCAAGTTGAGTTCTAAAAGTTGTAAAAGAGTTAATATGGCAAAGGGAGAGAGGAGGATAAGGGCGGGGAAACAATGGGAAAGGAAGAATGTACAAAGATCCTGGGGCAGAAAGGAACATGGGCTTCATGGAACAGGGAAAGGCTAGAGTGGCTGGAGAGTGAGGGCACCACAGTGAGAGTTCAGGCTGGGGAGAGAGGAGGGACCAGACCACTCACATGGAGCCTCCTCAATGGGCCGTGTAAACAATTGTGGCCTTTTTCTGGAGAGCACTGGGAAGCCAATGACAGACTTTTAAAATCCAATTTTAATTTTACCAATTGCTCACCATTCACAATCAGGAAAAAGAATTAGGAGATCACTTTGGCTGTCCAGGGTACAGAAAGCCTGCATTGCTGGTATTAGAGAACGAGGGTGCCAGCAGACACATGGAAAGAAGTGGATGGATTTGGGAGGTCTGTAGGAAGTAAAACTGAAGGCTGGAGAAATTAAGTAAATTGACCAAAGTGACATAGCGGCTATTTAAATTTATATTAATGAAGATTACGTAAAATTAGAAATTCCCTCTTCTCAGTGGCATCAGCCACATTAGGAGTGTTTAGTAGACACATGTGGTTACCATACTGGACACTGCAGTTTAGGGAATAATTTCCACTGTGGCAGAAACTGCTCTTGGACAGTGCTGGTCTAGAACCTAGGTCTCCTGAAATTCCTTGCCTTATGTATGGCCATATTCCCTGATTCTAAGACTCAGTTTGGAGATTCTGAGCATCGAGGGACAGAAGTCAGTAACTCTACACTGCTTGATCTCAAGGTGCTCCCCAAACCCTACAAAATCAGGCCGGGACCAGAGCAGCTTGGTTATTCCTGCCCCCTTCACCATGAGGTAGTGATTGAACACTGGAAGCAGCTGTCACTAACACGCTCCTGTGAACTTGAGCCCACAGCCACCAGGAGTATATTTCCATCCAGTAGGGCCAAGTATGGCTCCTCCACACACACCAGCACTCAGGGCTTTGCCCAACTTCTGAAAATGTTGGCGTGTGGCATGCTCATTTCATGGCTGAAATTGCCCATTTCTGAATTAGATAAAAGATGTCAGAAGAATAATAAAGTTACTTTTGGCGAGTACATATTTTCTGTAACAAAATAAAATGGGGATTGCAGCAACTACAACTCAATCTTCCATCTCAGAGATTTATTAACTCCAGTCCCACTAGAATCAGTAGCAGAATTTGGGAGTGTAATAAAACTAACTTGTTTTTCCACAAATTTTTTTCTTGAGTGCTAGTGGTGTAAAGAGAGCAGTAGTAAACACACACACATACACACACAAACACACACACACACACAGCATCTGTTTAAATTTCCCCTGCTAATATATGACTGAGTTTTGTGGTGATTTTTGTAATCGTCCTGTTGTTTCTGTTTCCAGATGGTGGCTTTCACCTTACCTTAATTCAGAGCCGGGGCCACATATCAGAGGCTTTTGTCTTTGCCCCCTGATCCTTGGCAGACATCATTAATCAATCACAGTGCTCTTAGCTGATGACTCTGGATGTAGCCTCACCATCCTTCTCTACCCTGAAGTCCAAGAAACTGAGAGAATAGGTCTGAAACCTAGTTGCTGTCTTTGAATTAGTCATTTTATCGGGAGTGCAGCCAGGTAAATATTCAGTTCACAGGAAAGCAATAGAAAATTGTTCAGAGTTGTCTACTTCTGGGAAAGAGAAGAACATTCTTGCTAATTTGGGGGGGCTATTAAGGAAGAATTGTTTACCCTGGTAAACCAGGCAGTGACTGAATCATGGTGGTACATCATAACAGGAAAAATAGGAACATCAGCATGATGATAAAACTATTTCTCAGTGCTTCTGTTAGCCTTTCTTTATCTTTTCTTTCTTTTTTTCTTTTTTCTTTTTTTTTTTGAGACAGAGTCTTGCTCTGCTGCCCAGGCTGGAGTGCAATGGTGTGATCTTGACTCACTGCAACCTCCACCTCCCAGGTTCAAGTGATTCTCCTGTCTCAGCCTCCCCAGTGGCTAGGATTACAGGTGGGCACAACCGTGCCTGGCTAATTTTTGTATTTTCAGTAGAGACAGGGTTTCACCATGTTGGCTAGGCTGGTCTCAAACTCCTGACCTCAGGTGATTTGCCCACCTCAGTCTCCCAAAGTGCTGGGATTACAAGCATGAACCACCGTACCTGGCCCAGGTTTTTGTTTTTTGTTTTTTGTTTTTTTTTCCTGGAGAACTCATTTGCTAATATTTTTGCAACCACAGTCCTATTGTTAAGACCTGGGGCTGCCCCGCAGTCAAATTTAGCAGAAAGCACATTGTGTCTCTGATCTGGTTCTGACTCAATTTGTTCCCTTGCAAATCCTTTGGCAGATGTTCCATTCAAACAAGCAAACTAACTAAGGTTGAATGAAATAATTCTGGAATTTGGGAAGACTAAGAGAATAAGTGTTAGTGAATGAATAAATGAATGAAACTCAGCATTTCCCCAAATGGGTTTTATGGAACCATTCCTGGAGTACTAATGAATTTTGTGATCAACTGTGTTTTGGAAATGCTGAGTTAAACAAAGTGAAACAAGCTTCTTTAATGCAGGACTTATCAGAACCTGTATATGTCAGTACATCTTGTGATTCTTCTAAAGGGTGATTCAATATGTAGCATGTTCCAAATTTATTTGATCACAGGATTTTTCCCTTTTTCTGGTCTGATCTATGAAGCATCTTATAAGAAATTAGGTATGTGCTGGAATTAACTCTCAGGGGATTCTAGTATTCTAAGAAATACATTTTACGCTTGTCCAAACTCCTCATTTTACAGATTATTAAAAATGAGTTTCAAAAACGTCAACATGACTTTCTTAGGGTCTTGTAGGATGGTGTTATGCTGGGATTCAAAGCTGTCTGAGGCAAGTGCTTGAGCCAGCAGATTGTATCATTTATTATTGATTGGAGACTTGGAAGTACCTTGGATGTCATTCCTTTATACAAGAGATCCTGGATTAATACCATCCCTTCCAGGCAGATAATATAAGTAGGACTGGCTGATGTGAAGTCTTAGGACCATTGTAGCAGATCCTTCCAGTTCATGTTTTGTTGCCAGCAAGGGCTCTAAGTAAAAAGTCTTTGTTGTCCTTACTGATGTCACTATGAGAGTGGTGCCATTATCATTGTTTCTGAATAGTAGTGCACAACCTCTTCCATTGATCCAGAATGTTTTCACTGATCCTGGCTATTCTAGTTGTGAGTGCAATGGATGACTTGAATTGTGAGTCCCATGAAGGTATAGGGGTGATTTCGGGCACCCTCTTGGATCCTATCAAGGACTTATATAAACTATCTGCAAATTTCATGGGATTCCCCTCAGAAAAACCCCTTACCTAGACCTGGAGACCCCTGACAACATTATGGAATTATATACGAGTAAAAAAATTACTTTTAGAGATGGGGTCTTGCTATGTTGCCCGCACCGAATTTGAACTGCTGGACTCAAGCAATCCTATCCTCTGAGCCTCCAAGTAATTAGGACTACAGGTATAAGCCACCATACCTGGCTGACTGTAATTACTTTTTCATTTCATGGGCAGTTGATGGAATTAATGGGCTATGGTGATTTTCCAACAGTCTTTTCATGGGGTCTCCCAAAGGTTTCTGTGTCCTTTCCCAGAGATGGACTGCATATCTATCTGTACAAAGGAAGAGTATACATAATGCTTGCAAACCCTCTACTGAATACTTCTTGATTTAAAAATCACATTTGCTCCTTATACATGTTCTCCTACATAGTAGGGAGAGCTTATCTTTTGTTATCCCAAATAAGGCTTAAGAAAGTTGTACTGGCCAACATATAGCCAAGACAATCCCCAGCAAAAAGAACAAAGCTGAAGGCATCACGTTACCTGACTTCAAACTATACTACAAGGTTACAGTAACCAAAACAGCAAGATACTGGTACCAAAACAGATATATGGACTCATGGAACAGAACAGACACCTCAGAAATAACGCCATACATCTACAACCATCTGATCTTTGATGAACCTGACAAAAATAAGAAATGGGGAAATAATTCCCAATTTAATCAATGGTGTTGGGAAAACTGGTTAGCCATGTGTAGAACACTGAAACTGGATCACTTCCTTACACCTTATACAAAAATTATCTCAAAATGGATTAAAGACTTAAACATAACACCTAAAACCATAAAAACCCTAGAAGAAAACCTAGGCAATACCATTCAGGAAGTAGGCATGGGCAAAGACTTTATGACTAAAACACCCAAAGCAATGGCAACAAAAGCCAAAATTAACAAATTGGATCTAATTAAACTAAAGAACTTCTGCACAGCAAAAGAAACTATCATTAGGATGAACAGACAACCTACAGAATGGGAGAAAATTTTTGAAATCTACCCATCTGACAAAGGGTTAATATCCAGAATCCACAAGGAACTTAAACAAATTCACAAGAAAAAAAAACCCCATTAAAAAGTGGGTGAAGGATGTGAACAGACACTTCTCAAAAGAAGACATTTATGTGGCCAAGAAACATGAAAAAAACTCATCATCACTGGTCATTAGAGAAATGCAAATCAAAACCACAATGAGATACCATCTCATGCCAGTTAGAATGGCAATCATTAAAAAGTCAGGAAATAACAGATGCCGGAGAGGATGTGGGGAAATAGGAACGCTTTTACACTGTTGGTGGGAGTGCAAATTAGGTCAACCATTGTGGAAGACAGTGTGGCGGTTCCTCAAGGATCTAGAACCAGAAATACCATTTGACCCAGCAATCGCATTACTGGGTACATACCCAAAGGATTATAAATTGTTCTACTATAAAGACACATGCACACATATGTTTACTGCAGCACTGTTCACAATAGCAAAGACTTGGAACCATCCCAAATGCCCATCAGTGATAGACTGGATAAAGAAAATGTGGCACATATACACCATGGAATACTATGCAGCCATAAAAAGGACGAGTTCATGTCCTTTGCAGGGACATGGATGCAACTGGAAACCATCATTCTCAGCAAACTTACACAAGAACAGAAAACCAAATACCACATGTTCTCACTCGTAAGTGGGAGTTGAACAATGAGAACACTCGGACACAGGGAGGGGAATATCACACACTGGGGCCTGTCGGGAGATTAGGGAATAGGGGAAGGTTAGCATTATGTAGATGACAAGTTGATGGGTGCAGCAAACCACCATGACACATGTGTACCCACGTAACAAACCTGTACATTCTGCACATGGATCTCAGAACCTAAAAGTATAATAAAAAAAAAAAAAGAAAGAAAGTTGTGCTGGGCTAGCACCATGGCCTCAGGATTTCTGCCCAGGGAAAAGCATTAAGAGTTATCAGATTACCCCTCTCTTTGGGGGATGTACTGCGAGAAGTTCTCTCCTGTCCCCACTGCTAAGTGCATTCTGCAAGCCCTGAGGTCCAGGGATGTTCAGACCATTGAGGAATCCCAACTTTTCTAGAGGGTAGTAGTAGTGTCTGATATAGCTTAGCATCACCTCTGATAGGCAATAATAAGAGTAAGGCCATCTTTGCTGGTTGCTGATTCTTTCTGTTCTGAAATTTCTGTTTTGATAGGATCAAATGGGCTCAAAGTACTGCACAGGCCAGAGAGAGAGAGAGAGAGACAGCCCAAATCTGGTAGATTTTAGGACAGGACAGTGGATCTTGCTTATATCACTTAGTTCTCTGGACTTTGATAGAATTTGATAGAATTTGTTGGCCTTCACCGTGTTCCTAGGTCAGGTGGTTTTCTGTTCTCTTGTTCCAGGTATAATGGCTGGGTACTAAGTTACTCCAACACTTAGTGACTTGTGCTTATGGATTCTGTGGGTCAGGGGATCAGATAGGGTATATCCATTTGGGGATGGCTTGTTTGTGCTCTGGGTAGTTGGAGGTCCTCATTTGGGAAGACTCAAAAGTTGGTAACATAACCTCAGGGGGCTGGAATCCCCTCAGGGTTAATTCCTGCACATATTGTGTGCCTGGACCTGGGTGACTCAAGAGAGTTGACACCTGGCCTCTCCATGTGGCTTGACTTCCTCACAGCATGGTGATTTCAGGGTGGCTGGACTTCCTGTGTGATGGTTCAGCGCAGTAACTTTGAGGTCCAGTAAACAAGGCAGAAGCTGTTCCACCTGTTATGACCCAGCCTCCAAAGCCATCTGCAGCAACTCTGTTCTACCCCACTGGTTGAGGCAGTTGCAACCCTGCCTGGATTCAAGGTTGAGAAGTTAGACTCTTCCTATTAATGAGGTGTCACGTGGTAGAAGAGTAGCTTGCAGTTGTATCCTCCACCTCTCTCTCGTGAGGGAGTCCAGGTTGAACAAGTTGGGACAGCTTCCATGGTATGTGATAGACAAGCTACCTGATGGTGCTCCTAATTTGCTGAAGCAGTGTTGTTCTGTAACAGGGAGACCCCCATAAGGAGTGTTGGGTCGTAAGTCACTTAGCATACTTGCAGGCATGTATAACTATTCCTAAACGCTAACTAATTGAGGCAGTTGTTAGCCTCTGTTGGGAGTCTACAGAAATTAGAAAAATTGCTCTGTGGACATTGGGGAAGGGGGAAGCAGAGTACACCAGCCACTCTTTCATGAGACCCTTACGCAGTGCACACACAGCACAACCAAACATGGCAGTCCTGACAACTATTATTGTTGTAATTGGTTTCACCATTGAAAATGAACAGTCAAGGCATTTAGCAGTCTCCAAGCCCAGGGACCTCCTGGTGGCCTTCTCCTGTGTCCATTTCCAGCTGTTCTTTTCACTGGGCCTTGGTCCTTGCCTGTTTTCCTTCCATCTACCACATTTCACCAGATACATGGTACTCTCCATAGCAGTTCACAAACTGGCAAGGAGGGGGCACACTCCCAGGAATGCTAGTGGTTTAATGGGACTAAGTCTTTGTGTAAAATATTTCCCAGTGGCCAGGTGCAGTGGCTCACGCCTTTAATCCCAGCATTTTGGGAGGCTGAGGTGGGCAACATGGTAAAACCTTGTCTCTACTAATAATACAAAAATTAGCTGGGCATGGGGACGTGCGCCTGTAATCCTAGCTACTCAGGAGGCTGAGGCAAGAGAACTGCTTGAACTCAGGAGGCAGAGGTTGCAGTGAGCCGAGATTGAGCCATTGCACTCCAGCCTAGGCAGCAGAGTGAGACTCTGTCTAAAAAAAAAAAAAAAAATTCTGACCCATTTTCTATTTCTAATTTTAGATGTAATCCATATGTGTTATAAAATTTAAACAAAACAACATAGAAAGGTAAAAAGATAGTAACTCAGAACTCTCTTTGTCAGATTTTCAGCAATTGTGAAAGTCAAGTAGAGAAATGGGTGTGCGTATGTGTGTATGTGATAGAGAAAGATCTGTGTGAGATGTTTTACGTTTGTCAAGTACAATATAGCCCCACTAGTTAAGTTGTAATTTTACATAAATAATGTATTTATTTTTAGTGTCTGTCCAAAATATGTTCATTTGAAATTCTAATTTAACTTAGTGTCCTGTATTTTATTTGTTAATCTGGCAACTTTGTGCGATCTGTACGTGGGGAACATGTAGGGTGATGTGTGGGCCCTGGGTATTGAGTGCGTATGGGGTATATGTGTGATGGACATTGTGTGTGTGTGTATGGTGTGTGGGCTGTGTGTACTTGTGTGAGGTATATGTTTGGGTGGGTAGATAAGAGGGTTTGTCAGAAGAAGGAAAAAGGAGATACAGGAAACTTGAATTGTTTAAAACACTTTCTTCAAATTGGCATTTTAACATACAGGTTTCTTGTTTTTGTACTTGTAACACTTTATTGTCATTTATTGGTTTACATTTCCAGATTGCCACTAGACGGAGAAAGTGAAGAGCTGAGTCTTGCCTGTGTTGTACTCCCCGCATGTGGCACGCAGTAGACTTGCAACTCACATGTGCATTTGGGTGCTACCACACATCTGGAGTGTCAGAGATTTCATTCCAGTGCGTCTGACTCCCTGACTCTCAGCAGAGAAGCCATCCCCTGCTTCACTGAATACCCAGACTTCAGGATGCGACAGAGTAGTCTTAGTTCTTCAACGTCAGGGTATCAGAGACACCTGGAGATTTGGTTTAAAATGCAGGTTCCTGGGCCTCAACCCTCCAAGAGGTTCAGGACTCCTTGGGTGAGAGGGAATGATGTAGAGGAATTGAATGGACAAAAGTGCTCATTTTTAAAGATCTCCTTTCCTAAAAGTAAAACATTTAATAGAATCAGACCTGTAAGCCATGCCATGAATGACTGAACGTGTGTGTGTGCATGTGTGGGTGTTGTGCATGCATCACATTGCATGTGTACATATGCAAACACACACAGGCAGCACGAGGTGTGAAAAGTGAAACTTGGTTCACTGATATTTTATAAAGATTTTTCCTCTATGAATTTATGTCGGTGCTGCTCCTAATAAATCACTTGCTTTGAGCAAATGTGAAGTCATAAAGATCAGTCTGCAATGAGCTGTGGCCCAAAAATGTCTGTAAGGAAAAAACAAGGGAAATAAAGCTTTTATATTCTAGCAGCAAAGCTCCAACTATGCTTCCTGGAGTGAGAGTGCAGCTTTAATCTAATGCAATTACTTCTGCACTGACTTTAGGCATAGAACACTTCAGGTGGTGGGATGGATTCTTCTAAAAGCAAAGATAAAATTTTACAAAGAAAGAAGCCATGGGGTGGAAAAAAAGTAGAGTTGATTTCTTGAGCTCCATGTTCATGAAGTTAAAAGTCCTTTTTTATTTTTCTCTAAGACTTTCCTCCAAAGAAGACCAGTTCAAAGTAATAGAACTGGTTACAAAAGAATAAATTCTGAATATGCTAAAAACCATTGAATTATACAGTTTAAATGGGTGGATTCATGGAATATTTTGTAGCCATAAAAAGAAACCATGTCCTCTGCAGCAACATGGATGCACCTGGAGGCCATTATATTAAGCAAATTAACACAGGAACAGAACACCAAATATCACATGTTCTCCCTTCTAAGTGGGAGCTAAACATTGACTACACATAGACATAAACATGGGAGCAATAGCCACTGGGGAGTGCTGGAGGCAAGAGGGAGGGAAGGGGCTGAAGGATTGCCTATTGGGTGCTGTGCCCACTGCCTGGGTGACAGAATCATCTGTACCCTAAACCTCAGCATCATGCAGTGTTCCCATGTGACAGAACTGCACATATACCCACTGAATCTAAAATAAAAGTTGCAATTATTAACAATAAGAACAAAAGGCCAGGAACAGTGGCTCACTCCTATAATCCCAGCACTTGTTCAAGACCAATCTGGTCAACATGGTGAAACCCCGTTTCTACTAAAGATACAAAAATTAGCTAGGTGTGGTGATGCATGCCTGTAATTCCAGCTACTCGAAGGGCCGTGGCATGAGAAATTGCTTAAACTTGGGAGGCAGAGGTTGTAGTGAGCTGAGATCATGCCACTGTACTCTAGTCTGGGCAACAGAGCAAGACTGTCTCAAAAAAAAAAAAAAAAGGCAGAAAAATAAATAGGTGCATTGTATGGAATGTGAATTATATTCCAATAACTGTATTAAGTACATTTTTAAAATGAGAATACCAAATTCCATATGTGGTGAGCTTTCCATAAAAATCAGGACGATCTCATAATAGAAGCACATAATAAAAAATTTAAAAACGCGACAAGATGGACAGTACTCTTTAAAAATGACAATGAACAATGTGACATCGCTTTACCATTCATGTTTTTAAAATCTACCTTTCAGTGAACATGAATGGTAAAGCGATGTCACATTGTTCATTATCATTTTTCTTTTGTTATCTACATTTAATATATTACTTGCTGCCCATTTGAGCTCGGGAGAAGAGGTAGGGGTATCTGGGGATGAAAACTATTGGCCAGTTGGCTGCGGTTAATTTTTCATAAGTCTTATTTATCGAAATCTGTAATTTGAACATGGCTGTTATTTGAAATGTTCCAGTTTCTCTGAGTTCAATCAATTTCTTTCTTTTTTTTCTTTAACCCACCCCCCGACTCAATCAATTTCTTAATCGTGTAATAACAGCGTGAGCCATTGAAAACCAGACCCGGGCTACAGAAAACTACACATGTTCTTTTTCACAGGGTGCAGAATATGGAATTTGAGCCTCCTCCACAAAAACTCATCAAATAGCACTGCACATCTGAGTGGCTTGGGGAGGGAAAAAATGTATTTTTAAATGAAAGAAAAGAAAATCAGAAACGATCATTGTTAGATGAACAAAAAAAAAATCAGGATCTCAACAGCACCTGATGAAAGGCAAATTATACTATTCACATTGATCGCTTTTTCTTTCTTTTTTCAAATGATTTATTATCCTTTGATCACAATCAGTTAGCTTGCTTGCTGCGGCATAAATATTTGATCTTGGAGTAACGTTTTTGACGACTGCTTTTTGCTACAGCCGTACTTTGCCTCCAAGTTTCCTTGATTAAATAGAGAAGGCAAATATGAGGTGTGCAAAGAGAATAGAAATAAGTGACCTGGAATTTATCCAAGTAAAGAGAAAGCCCCAGCGAATGTACGAATATCAGCAGTGAGAAGCTCCACAACTGTTTTCTGGTGCTGGAGGAGGTGTGTCCTGTTTCAGTTTGTTTTGTGCCTGCCTGCCTGGGGACAAGCAGAATACCACGGAATTCATTTTGTCTTCAAGCTGTATTCTTTGGTCCTTTGGTTATTATTGAAGAAAGCTGTATATGGAGGGGCTGGTATTTTCAGGCAGTCATTGTACGTGCCAAGATTCAGGTTGAATAAAGTGGCTGGGAGACAGCGAACATTTCATTGCTTTCCTAGTGGTACATCCCTTGTTGTAGATTATCCAGAAAATGGTGCAGCTGTGAGAAGTTGGCAGCCAGTCCTTACAGCAACTTGGGATTGAAAAGACCTGGTAAGGCAAGATCTGGGTGGGGCACTGACTGCCCCTGACTCCCTCTGACACCCGCTGACTCAAGTTCTGTTTTCTCAGTTCACACAAAACAAAGCTGGCCCAGCTTCCGAATACTTGAAGACAGTGTTTTATCTCCATTCTTAGCTGCATTCATCTCTTCTTTAGGTAAAAAAAAAAAAAAAAAAAATTTTTTTTTGAGACAGAATCTCGGTCTGTTGCCCAGGCTGGAGTGCAGTGGTGTGATCTCAGCTCACTGCAACCTCTGCCTCCTGAGTTCAAGCAATTCTCGTGCCCCAGCCTCCCCAGCTGGGACTACAGGTGCCTACCACCATGCCCAGCTAATTTTTGTATTTTTAATAGAGACAGGGTTTTTCCATGTCGGTCACACTGGTCTCCAACTCCCAGCCTCAAGTAATCTGCCCACCTCAGCCTCCCAAAGTGCTGGGATTATAGGCTTGAGCCACTGCACTCAGCCTCAAATTTGGTTTAACCAGAGCTCCCCTTACCATCACCCTCATAACTTTCCCTTGGAATCCATACTCCAGATTGAAATGTTGGCTTCTGCTTGGGTCTGTGTGTGACATGGAGGAGGGGTTACGGGCGTGTGGGGAAGTATGGGTCTACAGCCTTTTCTTTATCTACAAAGCAGGGAGTGTAGTATCTACCTTCTGGGGTATCATGAGGAGGACATGAACAATGCTTGTGAAGGCCTTGGCCCAATGCCTGGCACAAGACCATCATTCAGAGCATGGTGGCTAGTATTAGAATTCCCTTTAAAAGTGTCATTTGAAGTCAATCCTTGAGGCTGCTGGCCTATTCCCTGGCCTGGAGGGCTTGTCTTTTTGATTCTTCATAGTTCTAGTTTATTCCCTTGCTCTGACCTTGCGTTATCAAAACAAGGCAAGTGCTGATGTGACTCAGTGTTAGTTAGCATTGCCACTTGCTTGGGTGATTTCCTTCAGTTCTCTGTTCCCTGGCTGCCTTCTGGGAAAATTATGCCTTCCTTGCAGAGTAGTGGGATTAAAGGAGATAGCCTGTAAAGCAGCTGGCATGGAGCAGCTCAATACGTGGCCAGAAAGACTATCCTCTTCCCATCTAGGTCCCTCCCATTCTTTGCTTTCTTTGTTTATTCTCGTTCCTCGGATCTCAGTTCAAATGTTGCCTTCTTAAGGAGGACTTCTTTGACCCCTCCATCTGTTACTTCCTGTTACTCTTATGACCATTTTGACTGTAATTACTTATTTGTGTTATGTACATGTTTATTTTATCTTTCCCATCAGACTCTTAAGATGCATGATTGCAGCAACTAGGTGCTGTTTTCTGCGGTATACTTAGGGCCTAGCACATAGCACACCGGCAATATATATTTACTGAATGAATCATTATTGTCTTCACTCTGATAGAAAAGGCTACAGCCAGACGAAAATGAATTTTCCACCCCTAGAATTTTCAAACATGGCATAATTATCTGTATGTGGCTTTAAGCAAAGTCCCAAGTGCCAGATTCTTTTTGTTTTAGGAGACAGGGTCTTGCTATGTTGCCCAGGCTGGAGTGCAGTGGCTATTCATAGGCGTGATTTATTACTCATCAGCATGGGAAATTTGACCTGCTCTGTTTTCCACCCAGGCTGGCTCACCCCTCCTTAGAAAACCTGTGGTCCCCCACTCCCAGGAGGTCACTGTATTGATGCTGAACTTAGTGTGTATATCCACCAATTGACACAGCACACTACAGCCAGAACTCGGGGGCTTACGCAATCCTCCTATCTCAGCTTCCTGAGCAGCTGGGACTACAGGCCCATGCTATGAGGCCTGGCTGAAGTGCCAGATTCTATGGTTCCATGACTATAGGGTTGAATCCAGGTTCATGAAATGGACATCCGAGGCCCAGTACAGTACCTGTTGCTTGTAAATAGGATTCTGAAATTCTGTTCCCATACCCAAGTCTCCTCTCCTACCAGCACGCTGTTTCTGAGCTTAATCCTCATCCTTTACCCACCCTTCTTTCAGCTTTCCTATTAAAACTGGCCAACATTTTTTCAGCACTTACCCTGTGCCAGGCACCCTCCCCAGTGCTTTATGTACATTGTCGTGAGATTCACTCTTTGGGATTGAATCACGAGAATTTTCATTTTATAGATAATGGAATTAGGCTATGACCATAGATTCTTAAGAGAAGGAGAGAGAGTGGGAAGCCAGGAGAAAGCAAATATTGTCAAGCATGGAAATGGAAGATAGGAATCGTGTATAGGAGTCCCCATAAACTGGTAGTTGGGACAAAACCAAATACAAACCAGTCAAAAAGGCAGAAGTCACCAATCCCAAGCCCAAGAGGGTCAACCCGAGTCAGGAGATCGGTCATGTGCGGGCACCAGGGTCAAAGACAAGCAGTGGGCACTCAAAGACATCCTCCCAAAGCACCATTTGATGTGGCCATCTTGGTTGTTTCCTGCTGGGGCACTCTCCTACAATTGGGTCAGCATGGCGCAGCATGGTGTGCCATGGCATGCTCCACCTAAAGTTTGGCGGTGAAAATGGGGCTGGGCACACCCGTTATGGAGAAGGCAGGTGGGGGATATGAAGAGAATCTGCCAAAGAGTATGTTACTCGGCCAGAGTAGGACTCTGCCACAAAAGCATCTGCAGAAACAAAACACATTTTAAAAGGCATCTTCACCAGGGCTGTTCCTTGAAAATGGGATAGAAACCTTTCAAATGTCAAGAGACAGGGTTTTTGCCAAGGCAACAGAATGCTAAGGACTGCAAGGAAAGATTCTTATTACAAAAAGGTGCTAAATTCTGGAGTCGGATTTAATTATACCTGAGGTATTTCTGAATTGGTGTGTGGGTGGGAGGCTCTGCCTCTCTTTCTATTGCTGCTATTATCTCATGGGTCTACAGCTTAATTTTTCCCACCATGGGGCTCCTTTCCATGGGTCAACTTTCCAGTCTCCCAACTCCCACTGAGAGGCAGTTTCTGGCAAAGCACTCAACTACCAACAAAAGTTGCCCACTGAGTCTCCAGCTATTAGCAATCTGATTCCTGGCCATGGCTAATCATCAGGTTTAATTGTACGTTAATCGTTTGCCAAGATGGTGTTGGGGCAAGCTTCAGATATTCCTGAGGCTGCCTCTGTAGAGCCCAGATACATTTGTTAGAAAAACATGTCTAAGGAAAGCATTTTTTTGTATTGAATGTGGGAGTTGCAGAAAGTGGGAAGCATGGTTGCATTTCAGGCTGCCTTAATGTGACCTCTCTTGATGGATTTACTCTTCTTTCTAAGCTGCTAGCATTTCTTTAGTGTTGTATTTGATATGCTTTGTCTCTCAACATCTCTGGCTATTCTCCATTAGTTTTGCCTGTGCCTTCTGAATATTTTATATTCAAGTATTTACCAGTGCCTCTGGAGGTCATCAGGAACTCCATCAGTGGAGTTGTTTTCTCTGGATATCAGCTGATCCAGCAGTGCTGAGCTCTCAGGAGCAAATAAGACCATGTTTTCTTTGTCCAAACGCTCCAGCGGCTTCCCACTCATTCAGCTGGAAGTGCAATGGCCTTACCATAGCCTGTGGAGCCTTGCATGATCTAGCCTCTGGCCCTCTCTGATTTCACCTCAACGACCCCTCTTGCTTACTGCACACCTGCCATATTGGCTTCCCTCATGCCTTCCATATTGGCCTTCCTGCTATTTCTATTAGTTTTCTGTTGCTGCATCATTATAAATTACTACAAACACAGCATCTCAAAACAACATCTGTGAATTACTACCTCAAAGTTTTGTAGGTTGAAAGTGTGGGCAGGCTCAGCAATGTTCTTTGCTTAGGGTTTGACAAGGCTGAAATCAAGGTGTTGACTGGATTATGCTCTCATCTGGAGGCTTGGTGGGGAAAAGTTTGCTTCCGAATTCATTCAGGTTATTGGTAGAATTCAGTTCCCTACCGGTGTAGGACTGTGGAACCCTTGCTGGCTGTCAGCTGCTGGCTGTCAACTGAGGCCTGCTCTCGGGTCCTGAAGGCCACCCTCATTCTTTACAATGTGATCTCTTCCATCTTCAAGCCAGCAAATGTTCATTGGTTTCTTTTCATGCTTGGAAAATATCATACTTGCTCTTCTGCTGCTAGCCAGAAAAAATTCTCTGTTTTAAAGGACTCAAGTGATTAGCTTAGGCCCACCTGGGCAATCTTCCTAACTAAAGGTCACTTGATTAGTAATTTTACCCACAGCTGCAAAATTCCTTTAACCTACATAATCATGGGAGTGACATCTGGGAGTGGAGATCATGGGGTCCCTCTGAGAATTCTACCTCCCCTGTGGTGGGAGGATCACTTGAACTCAGGAAGTCGGCGCTGCGGTGAGTGGAGATTGCACCACTGCACTCCAGCCTTGGCAACAGAAGGGAGACCCTGTCTAAAAGAGTAAAAAGAAAAAAAAAAAAAAGAATTCTGCCTCCAGCAATATTCCACTAACACGCTGCCAGCAGTTTTGCCCCAGGATCTTTGCATTTACTGTTCCCTCTACCTGAAACTCCTTTCCTCATGACCACATGACTTGCTCTGATTCCTTCAAGTCTTTGCTTTCTAAGCTCACCATTTACCAAGAAGAGCCTTTGTATTCTCTATCCTCCTTATTCTGCTTTTCTTCTTCACCGCAACCAGCACAACTGACATCATGCATTTGCATGTTTATTTGTTTGTTATCTCTCTTTTCTCATGGAATAGAGGCCCCTGAAGATGAGGGCTTTGCCTGCTTTATTCATAGCTGCATCCTCAGCAGCTAAAATAACTCCTGGCACATAGCAGATGCTCTACACATATAAATAAATGAATGACTAAATGAATCTTTAGCTTTTGCAACCCCTCTCTTTCTCTTTTTTCTCTCTCCCACCAAGACTAGAATTTCCATAAGACGATTATTATAAATGTTTTATTCCTCACTGAATACATGCATGAGCAATGGAAACAACCAGAAACCTCTACTTTCCCACTTGATCTAAAGAAACACAGAGTTTAAAAATGTAAGTTTCTTCTCTGTTCATTGGTCTTTCTTACCTCATACACGTTTGTCTCTTCTTCACCTTGCCCATACCTTAAGCACTCCCAGCTGTATTCCCCTATATGTTCATGGGTGGAAAGGCCTTGAAGATGTTGGATTGTAGCTTCCCATTTGATGAGTGCCTCTTTCAAACTGGAATATCCTCCCTCTTCTTTCCAAGAATAAACCTTTCTCTTTAAGGTGCTGTTCAGGTCTCACAGGTTCTGTAGCATTCTTTGATGGGTACAGTTCATAGGAAGGTTGCCGTAGACTGTAATTCTGTACCCCTTCATTCATATGTTGCAGCTCCAATCCCCAATATGACTGTATTTACAGATAGGGTCTTTAGGAAAGTAATTTAGGTTAAATGAGTTCATAAGGGTGGATTCTGATCTCATAGGCTTAGGATTGTTCTGAGAGCAATTCCTTTGGGGCACATTCACTGAGGAAAGCTCACATGAGCACACAGAGAGAAGGGGCCATCTGCAACCCAAGTAGAGAGCCTTCACCAGACATTGGCCTTGCTGGCATCTTGATCTTGGACTTCCAGCCTCTAGAACTATGAGAGGACAAATGTGGTGGTGTGCGCCTATAATATTAGCTACTAGGGAGGTTGAGGCAGGAGAATTGCTTGAACCCAGGAGGCAGAGGTTGCAGTGAACCAAGATCGTGCCACTGCACTCCAGCCTGGGTGACAGAGCAAGACTCTGTCTCGAAAAAAAAAAAAAAAAAAGATATTCATGAAGAGCACGCTTAAAGTTTACAAAACACATGGAATTTCAAAGGAGAAAGATATTAGAGGATCAGGGATGGTGTAGAAGAGGTGGGATTTAGCTGTGCCTTTAAAGAGGAGTTGAATTTTGAAAGATTGGGAAAAATATTTTTGTCAGGGAGAAATGTATAAGAAGAGCAGAGATAGAAAAAAATACCATTTAGAACAATTACTGATTTTTATTTTTTGACACAGGGTCTTGCTCAGTTCCCCAGGCTGTAGTGCAGTGGCACGATCATGGCTCACTGCAGTCTTGACCTCCCAGGTTCAAGTGATCCTCCCATCTCAGCCTTCCAGGTAACTGGGACCACAGGCACATACCACCATGCCCAGCTAATTGTTTTGGTACTTTTTGTAGAGACAGGGTTTCTCTGGATTGCCCAGGGTGGTCTCGAGCTCCTGGGCTTAAGCAATCTGCCCACCTCAGACTCCCAAAATGATGGGATTATAGGCATGAGCCACCAAGCCCAGCCAACAATTACTTATTTTGATGAAACATCCAACTATGCTTCTCCAAGGGTGCCTTTTACATGTTGTAAGTGCTCAACAGACATTTTGCTGGCTAGAAGCACCTGCTTTTTTTTTTTTTTTTTTTTTTTTTTTGTGACAGAGTCTTGCTCTGTTGTTGCCCAAGTTGGAGTGTAGTGGTGTGATCGTAGCTCACTACAACCTTGAACTCCTAGGCTCAAGTGATCGCCTGCCTCAGGCTCCCAAGTAACTGGGACTACAGGTGTGCACCACTGAATCCAGCTAATTTTAAAATATTTTTGTGGAGCTGGCATCTCACTATGTTGCCCCATTTGTTCATGAACTCCTGGGTTCAAGTGATCCTCCTGCTTTGGCCTCCCAAAGTGCTGGCATTACAGGTGTGAGCCACCATGCCCAGCCAGAAGCATTTGTTAAATCCTCATGCCCCTAGTGCCATGTGAGGGACTATACCAAATTGATAAATTTATAATTTTCTGAAAAACTGCAGTTCATGATAGAAACAGAAAAATTGCAAACAGCTGATAAGTTAATGACATTGACATGATGCATTGGAAGGAAGTATTTGCTCTCAAAGTCCTCAGGGATGGCCTGTGGGTTGATGCCTTAACCTATTAAGTATGTAGTAGCTCAGCCACAAGGCTCTCATTTTCACATTTAAAATCTGACATTGTAGGGTGCTAAACATGTGTGGATCCACGCCAACCCCCCTATTTCTTCATTGTTTCCAAATTTGATTAATGTTCCTGCCTTCATTCACCCTCCTGGTGGCTGAGGCATAATGCCACAAATTACACCCACCAGTGAGTTTCAGGCAGCAGAGGAAATTTCTTTTCAAACAATGCAGAGCTCAAAAGAAATTTCGGGAATGAGCTACCAGATCATTTTACAAAGGCAATGCTACCTTGGAGTTGAGCAGAAATGTGGAGATTACTCTCCTTGGGCTTATGGGAGATAACCTGGTGCAATGGGCAAGCCAGTTCCAACAGGAACGAAGCAGTATACTATGAGAGAAAAATATTTGCAGTAAGTGCTAGCTGCCTGTGTTGAAACTAATGATTCTGACCTTCATTGTATTTGTTAAAACTTTTTTTTTTTTTTTTTTTTTTTTTTGAGACAGCCTGCTCTGTCGTCCAGGCTGAAGTGCAGTGGCACGATCTCGGTCACTGCAACCTCTGCCTCCTGGGTTCAAGTGACTCGCCTGCCTCAACTTCCTGAGTAGCTGGGATTACAGGCATGTGCCACCATGTCTGACTAATTTTTGTGTTTTTTGTAGAGATGGAGTTTTGCCATGTTGGCCAGGCTGGTCTCAAACTCCTGACCTCAAGTTATCTGCCTGCCTCAGCTTCCTGAAGTGCTGGGATTACAGGCATAAGCCACTGTGCCCAGCCTGTCAAAACAAATTTAACTTCATTTAAATCTTGAGTTAGTATGACGTATTAGCAATCTTTCTTTCTTTCTCTTTCTTTCTCTTTCTTTCCTTTCTTTTCTTTTCTTTCTCTTTTCTTTCTTTTCTTTTCCTTCCTTCCTTCCTTCCTTTCTCTCTTTCTTTCTTTCTTTCTTTCTTTCTTTCTTTCTTTCTTTCTTTCTTTCTTTCTTTCTTTCTTTCTTTCTCTCTCTCTCTTTCTTTCTCTTCCTTCCTTCCTTCCTTCCTTCATTCCTTCCTTCCTTTCTGTCTCTCTCTCTCTGTCTCTTTTTCTTTCTCTCTTTTTTTTTTTTTTCAGATGGAGTCTTGCTCTGTTGCCCAGCTTAGTTCTTGGCTCACTGCAACCTATACCTCCCTGATTTAAGCAATTCTCCTGCCTCAGCCTTCTGAGTAGCTGGGATTGCAGGCATGTGCCACTACACCAGACTAATTTTTGTATTTTTAGTAGAGACAGGGTTTCACCATCTTGGTCAGGCTGGTCTTGAACTCCTGACCTCATGATCCCCACCTGCCTTGGCCTCCCATGCTGGGATTACAGGCGTGAACCACCGCGTCTGGCTGCAAACTTTCAAAATGTAGACATTTTAATAAGATTTTGATATTATTAGTAGCTATTTATTGGATACCAACAATGGGCTTGTTTCATTGAACTTGCCGATACAAGCTCTGCCTGAAGATGAAATGGCCTTTGCAAAAATTATAGTAGTAAGTGGCCTTTGCAAACGTTATAGCAGTAAGGGAAATCGAACACACCCAACTCCGTCTTGCTTCTATCAGGCTAGATTGCTTTTGCTCATTCTTGTGTGGAGGCCATAATAGTCCTTTCCTTGAACTGATCCCCTCCTTGTTCAGAAGTTAAAACCATATTTGTAAAGACTATCAGAAGGTCACAAAGTTAGAATTACACTAGAGGCCTGAACTTTGCTAAAGAGTAGGCACGGTTAAACCATAACCATCCATTACTTGTTTAGCTGGCGTTTCTGTAAGTTGCTTATTGCCCAGAGTCACATACTTGGAGGTTACAAGATTTGTAACTTCCCCAACTGCTCCTATAGATAACTTGACTATTGTGGAACCTAAATAACTGGTCTTTGAGATATTGAGATTCAGCATTTCAGCAGATCAGGAGATACCACCCCTTCCTGAAACCCCCTCCTAGGAACTGACTCAGCTGCATGAAGACAGTTTTGGAGTTTAGAAGACAGTTTAGAGACCCCTGTGATTTCATCCTTAGCCAATCAACTGTTTCAGTTCCCCAGGCCCCTGCCCACCAAAGTACTCTTCAAACCCCCTGAGAATCATGCCCAATCTATGATATAATTTTGGATAAATGTTTAGAACCATGGAAACCAGACATTTGTTTTACTCAGTTTCTGCAATGGTGGTGTTACCACATGCTTAGGGGCGAGGCTGGGTAGTCCACTCTCTCCTCTTCTCCTTATCTCTCCTGCAACTAGCAACAAAAACAGGATCTGATATCAGTATTGTACATGAGGTATGACTGTGTGAAAAAGGACTCTTGATATGTATTGAACTCAGAGTCTCAAAGGCTAGTAAGATGTTTTGGCATAGAAAGAGAAAGAAAGATACAAGGAAAAGAGAAGTAGAAGAGGAAGGAAAGAATCAAAGCAAAGAGGTAAAGAAATGGCCGGGTATGGTGGATCACCCCTATAATCCCAGCACTTTGGGAGACTGAGTCAGGAAAATCCCTTGAGCTCAGGAGTTTGAGACCAACCTGGGCAATACAGTGAAACCCCATCTCTATGAAAGTAAAAAATCAGCTGTGGCGCATGCCTGTAGTTCCATCTGCTTGAGAGACAGAGGTGAGAAGATGCTTAGGCCTGAGAGGTAGAGGGTTCTGTGAGCTGTGATTGTGCCACCGTACTCCAGCCTGGAAGGCAGAGCAAGACCCTGTCTCAAAAAAAAGAAAAAGAAGTGAAGAGAAAAAGAGAAAGGGAAAGAGAGAGAGAGACAGAAAGAAAAAGAAAGAAAGAAGGAAAGAAAGAAAGAGAAAGAAAGAAAGAAAGAGAAAGAGGAAGGGAGGGAGGGAGGAAGGAAGGAAGGAGGATTGGAAGGGAACAAAGAACAAGGAAAGTTAAGAAAAATGAAGGCATAGAAAAGGAAGAGAGAGAAAAGAGAAATTGGAGGCTTTGAGTTTCTTCCTGTTTATAGACTTGAGTTAAAACAAGAACTGTTTGGTCCAAATGGCCGACATCTCATTGTGCACGCCAACCTTTGTATAAAGAACAAAACACCATTTACTCCCCGATCTCTGCTGACATTCATCAATAAGGTCGTTTCTCTGACCAAGGCACTGGGAGGTGATAGGCACTACGAGGTGATAAGGAGAGATGGTAGAATAAGCGCTAACTAGTAGGAACAGCTATTATTTGTGAGCTTTAATGAGGTAGCAGGCACAAAAGGCAGTTAATTTCTACCTAATGATCTGATGTAGTCCGTGAAGCCATGCTATGGGGCTGCACTGCTTTTGTTGTACAAGGCTCTCATTGTTATCTGACCTCTTGCTTAGCGAAAAGCCACTGATTTGATTCTGGAGCTGTGGAAAGACATGGTTACATAGTTATTTCATAGCACTCAATTTCTATACCGTAAGGTGAGAATTGGAAAGAACAGCTATTTATTTTTAAAGAGAAATCCAGTTGGGTGAAGCCAATTTTATGCAGCTTGGGTATGAATAATAAATATGTAAGTGTGTTGTAGGCATTTTATATGGTTGTCTGATAACCACCTTAGATCACTTTTGTTGTGGATTTTTTTGTTTTGTTTTGCTTTTTAAAGACAGGGTCTTGTTCTGTCACCCCGATTAGTGAGATCATGGCTCACCGTAACCTCACACTCCTGGGCTCAAGTGATCCTCCCACCTCAGGCTCCCAAGTAGCTAAGAATATAGGCACATGCCACCATATCCAGCTAATTTTTAATTTTTGTGTAGAGATGGTATCTCATTATGTTGCCCAGGCTTGTTTTGTACTCCTGACTTCAACAATCCTCCTACCTTGGCCTCCCAAAGTATTGGGATTATAAGCATGAGTCACCCACCATAGCCCATTGTGGCATTTTTTTTTTTTTTTTTTTTTTTTTAGAGGGAGAGTCTTACTTTGTGGCCCATGCTGGAGTGCAGGGGTGTGATAGCTTACTGCAGCCTTGAATGCCTGGGCTCCGCCTTGAATGCCTGGATCCTCCTGCTTCAGCTTCCTGGGTAGCAAGACTACAGGTGCCCAACTAATTTTATTATTTTTTGTAGAGATGGGTTCTCGCCATGTTGCCCAGGCTGGTCTTGAACTCCTGGCCTCAAGTGATTCTTCCACCTTTCACACCATGCCTAGTCTATTGTAATTCTTTAATGCCATCAATTATGTTGGGCATTAAAAGATACTTTAAAAAATTGTCCATCTATACAATAAAACATATTGGATAGAACTCTAGATGAACTTTTAAACAACTGCAACTTTGGAAGAATGAAGTCAGGATAGCACACAGACTACCACTTCCCATTGTGTTACAAAGCAGACATTGCTAATTGATTTCTGCACTTTTCCCATCATGTGCAGATATGACCTCAACATTCTTCTCCATATAGCACACCAGGAAGACACTATTTGGAGACACTAGACTGGAGTTATTACATAAGAAAAAATCTTTTACCATCCCTAATGTAAATCATGAGAAAAAGTTGTCTTTCTCTTCTTTTCTGGCTGTTTTCTATTTCTTTTTCTTTTTTTTCATTATTATTAACCTTAGTGAAAATTTTAAGGATAAACAGCCTGGGCTTTGTATTTCCAGCTGAATCACTAAATGGCTCATTGCTTGTTATGTCACTTTGAAAAGTGGGCCATTTTAGAAGTTCCACTGGGGAATTCTGACAGGATTGCTGAGGCAAGACTTCATTTTACTTTTTGATCTTTTTACCCTATGCCAGACATCGATGGGAGCCAACACTTGGAACAAAAGGAAAATTGTGTATTTCAGCAGGGAAGGAAAATGGGTTGCACCAAGTGAGAATCTGATTTTTGGGATGGAAAGTTTTCTCTGATGGCAAGCGAATGCCAAGTGACACTGAATGTTCATGTCTGTTTGTTTGACTTTTCTTGTCCTTGCCTCTTGAAGTTGCCAGCAAAGGCTGGCAAATGACACACAGAACAAAATAATGTGATAGAAGGGAAGGTTTCAGACTGTGGCTTTCAAACTTGAGGAGTGAATTGGTTTCATCAAAATGCATTATTCATAGAATGAAAAATGCAACCCTCATCTTTGGTTGACACATGATTATTAGATTCTTCAGGATTCCTTGAATTTGTTTTGAAACTGACATTACACAAATGGCATCAGAACTTTTTGAACCAAGGATTCAATTTCAAAATTCAGTATTGCAGGAAAAGGAAAACAAATAGGCCTTGTCTATTAGTGTACAGTGGCCCTAAAAATACACAACTGCAATTTCATGGCTGACCTGTGCTGTAATTGACTCCCGGTGGTTCACTTACTGAAATTTTTAATTCTTTGGATTCTACTTTTGGCCAAAAATGACCTGTATGTGAAAACCATTACATACCCTCTCTCAGTAAGGAAAAGGAAGACAAGGTAATGGGCATAAGTTTAATTACTGTGGTGTGGCTGAAGAGAGCAAAGGAGTACCTGATCCTGGCTTTGCAGACCTGAGCAAGTTGCCAAACTTCTTTGATCCTTAGTTTTTTCACCTGTAACTGGTGTAATACTATGCATGTCTTAGGTTTGTTAGGAGAAGGGAAGATCAGTTAGTGCATATGAAGTGCCTAGCACAGGGCCTGCTGCATTGAAAGGGCTCAGTAAGTTTTGTTATTTTGTATGTTATATCATGGCTTTGAATGGCAGTGGTCTTTCTAGTTTAGATAGTATTGAGAAAACATAATCTTGGAATTGTGGAATGGGAAAGCTTCCCCAAAAGCTTTCCTGTGTTTAGATTGTTGATTCTAAGCTTCTGCCTACAGCAGCTTTTTCACACCTCTTACGATAGGTTGCAAAAATGGCCCACTTCTTCCTCATTTCCCCTATCCACACCCTTAGCCCATGTGACTCTGAAGGTCCTCCCATTAGGAAGGAGCTCTATTTCCTTGCTTCTTTTTTCTGAATTGATCATGTGACTTTCTTTGGTTGATGGATGTTAGCAAACATGATGTAAAGGAAGGCTTGAAAAATTAGAGTTTTCACTTGTTCTGAGTCATGCACAATAACATCCCAAGCATTCTCCAGACTCCTGGTAGGATTTCTTTGAAGCACAGTTCCAGTTGGTGTGAGTCTCATGGAACCCAGCACAGCAGTAAGTCACTTATTTGAAATAGTCTTATGCCATATCTGAAGCCTGCTCTGGGATTCAAAACCAAAGGCCTCAACCAGAAGTATTGCTAGGTAAAGATGTGGGGATAGTAGTCCACCTATTGTAAAACAAACCCAAAGCACAAGACAGATGTAGTTTTGCTGACCTTAAAATAATGTGCAAATGGTGTGATTTCACCTTTTTTTTGTTTTCTTTTTTTGAGATGGAGTCTCACTCTGTCGCCTAAGCAGGAGTGCAGTGGCATGATCTTACTGCAACCTCCATCTTCTGGGTTCAGGTGATTCTCATGTCTCAGCCTCCCAAGTAGCTGGTATTACAGGTGCTCATCACCACGCCCAGCTAATTTTTGTATTTTTTGGTAGAGACGGGGTTTCACCATGTTGGCCAGGCTGGTCTCGAGCTCCTGACCCCAAGAGATCTGCCTGCCTCGGCCTCCCAAAGTGTTGGGATTACAGGCGTGAGCCACTGCACCTGGCCGATTTCATGTTACCAAGAGAAAAATATTACATACCTGCCATCACCATGAAAATGCCCAGCATAGTCAGCTGGAGGATGAGAGACACATGGAGGGGAGCTGGTCTTTCCAGCCACAAGCATTTTAGAATATCTGACCTCCAGTTGACTTCCAGATATGTAAGTCCAACCAAGAACAGCAAAGCCACTTGGCTGACCACCCCAGACGCATGAACAATAAAGAATAAATGTTGCATGCCACTGAGGTTTTGTGGTTGTTTGTTACGCAGGCTTATTAAAACAATCAATAATGGTTAAACTTCTGTTACAGCTCTAACTCTCTTGTGTTGCAATTATGGTGGCTTATTTATCAGATTCTCTACATATACTGGGAAATTCTTGAGAGTAGAGATGGTATCTTATTTACTTTATACCTCAGGGTCCAGCATAGTACTAGGTAGGTAATAAATATTTGCCACCTGAAGTTCTGGCATTAATTTAATAGGACATTCCTCTATTCACTTATTGATTTTCTTTTTCTTACATTCATATTTTCCTTCTAGAATGCCTACTATGCACCGTTCACTGTGCTGAGTGCTAGGAGTACAAATGTGAGCAAGACTGACATTGAAGAATCCCATAATTCCCGTAAGGAATGCAAATTGTGTCCACACACATGCTTTCACATGTGAATGAAGGAATGCATGAATGAAATAATCACGTATTAAATCCTTGCTGTGTGTCAGGCCTGGTGCCCTAAAGAAAGGGCACTTGAGGTGAGAGGAATGATGGGGGAAGTAATGGCAGGAAAAGTGTATTAGAGGTGCTTGTGCTTTGAGTTGAATGGAAGGATTGCATTGAGGTGCAGTGGGAGAAAGTTTTGAAATATAGTTCTGTGTAGCTTTGGCTGATAGGCTAAGGGCTTTGGATTACGATTGAAAACTGGAGTATGTACATGGACCAGGCGTGAAGAAAGATGGATTTGTAGGGACTGTACCTGTCTAGACAGCACATGCCCATCTAAGGGGCTTGTCCAGGTTTAGCTCAGTGCTCCTTAGACTTCAGGGTGTGCAAGTGAGTGACTTGGGCATCTTGGCTCTGGGATTTTAGTCTCTGGCAGGGCCTGAGATTCTGTCTTTGTTTTTTTTTTTTTGAGACAGAGTCTTGCTCTGTCACTCAGACTGGAGTGCAGTGGCATGATCTTGGCTCACTGCAACCTCTGCCTCCTGGGTTCAAGTGATTCTCCTGTCCCAGGCTCCTGAGTAGCTGGGATTACAGGCATGCACCACCATACCTGGCTAATTTTTGTATTTTTAGTAGAGACAGGGTTTCCGCCATATTGGCCAGGTTTGCCTTGAACTCCTGACCTGAAGTGAGCCACCCACCTCGGCCTCTCAAAGTGCTGGGATTATAGACATGAGCCACTGAGCTCAGCTGACTCTGCATTTTTAATGAGCTCTTAGGTGATGCTGCGATGACAATTCTGTGATCCACGCTTTGAGGTAAGAATCTAGTTGATGCTGCCATGCAGAAATGTGGATTCAGTTTTGCCAGCTCACCATACTTTTAAAGAAAACTTGTAAGTCTCAGTTTTACATAAAGTACCTTGATTTTTAATGGTAGTAACTAATGTTTGCAGAAATACTTATAAAATGGGAAACCTCCCTACTTCATAGAATTATAAACATGAACTATTTTGATTCCAAATGCTAGGATATCACCCCTGCTGATTTCATCATACTTTGGACCTCATATTTCATGGGTTTGCTCTTGATGTGATATGTTTTGCATTTCTCTAAATAGATTTTAAGCTTCTTAGGGACATGGGTGGGATCTTATTTTTCTATCTGCTAGAATATGTGGCAGAATGTTTCACACCCAGTGGGAGGTCAATAGATACTAGTAAACTAACTAATGGAGATGAATGGTACATTTCATAAAGCTGGAATGGATTTTCATATATTATCAGTAGGAGTTTTATTTTAGAGCCGGAAAGCAGAAAAAGTTGCTTAATTTTATTAATCACCCTCATTTTTTAGAAAACATATTAATAGCTCCGGGAAATCTTCATCTGCATGGAAAAAAGTTTAATATTCCAAGGTGGTTATGATGGCATTGCCACTGAGCTGTGGGTGAGGAAAGACATTACGAAAGAAGTTCAGTAGTTAAAAAACAACAATCACAGAAAGTCAAAACTCAGTAAAATTCTCAATGATTCGGAAGCCAGTTTTGAAGGACAAAGTGTAAATTTTTTCATAAATCCTAGTGGAATTGAAGATGACACAGTATAGCAGAATTTATGGAGGTGAATGCTTCTTACTCCAGGATTCCAAATATCTTTGGAGTATCAGCCTTGGGCAGATGACATTATGACCTTGCCAGACCTTGCCAGGATTTACTTCTGAAAACTATCAACTCTTAGCTTATGGCAATGTGCCCCTTTATTCGTGTGTGGCACACTAGAGTTTATACCTGCTTTGTCAGCAAAAGTGATTCTTATAACAGTTCCTCTAGGGCAGCGTGGAAGATGTCAGGAAAAAATATCCCAGATTTGAAGTGGCAAACAAGATGATGGTTTATCCCCTCACTACAGTACAAATGTTGTGCAGCCGATCCCCCAGGGATTCACTAAGTCTACAGGGGGGTAGACTGTTGACTAAGTCAGGGGTCAAAAACATCTCCAGTAAAACACTAGATAGTCAATATTTTACTAGATAGTAAATATTTTAGGCTTTGCAGGACATATACAATGTCTGTTGAACATTCCTCTACTTTTTTTTTCTTTTTAACATTTCTTTAAAAATGTAAAACTCATTTTTACGTTGCAGCCTGTACAAAAACAGGCTGTGGGTTAGATTTGACCCATGGGCAGTAGTTTGTCTTGCCATTTCTTAGCCTAGGCTATTTGATAACTCTGTAGGGATAGACATTAACTTGTAAAAACTAATACATTGCACATGATTCTTGTCTGAGAGGAATGTAAATAACTCCTCTCTAAAGGAATGTACGTAAATTTTGTCCAGTCAAGATGCAATTGATTTCTATGTGTTAAAAATGGATAATGCCAAATATTACAGTTTGTTGACCTGTATGATATTAACTAGCTTTGCATCTGTGAACAAAATTTACTTTGACATTTTTTTAACTGTCTATATTTCTGTTATTCATATTCTTCTTTGAACCAGTGATAACATCCTACTAGCTCTCTCATTAATTAATGGGTTGAATAAAACTTTTAACATACATTTATCAGTGTCATAGTATAATGGTTTGAAAATTATACTGCAGCAGTAGTGTTTTCCCCTCTCAAGAGATTAGAAAACTGAGTTTACAAGTGGTTACAGGATTTTCCCAAGTTAGACAAGTACATGGCTGAACTGGAACTAGAACATGTTTTTAGATTCCTCATGAAGAAGAAGAAAAAGCAATCTGCCATTTTGCCCCTTAGTCTAGGGGCAAACTATCTGGAACAATTAATTTTTCTCATCCTGGGAAAATGAAACATTTCCAAAAGAAAAGTTTTATATTTCTAGTAGAGAAAGGTTTGCACTTTTAAAACGTCTTGCATCTCAAGATATGAATCAGGAACTTTCCAATAGTAACCATGAATGATGGAGGCATCCATAAACAACTGGACTCATGGAATGGCAGCAGCTTCTAAACAGTTTCCAGAAATAAGCTGTGAAAATCAGGGAGTCTTGCATTTTGTTATCCAAGGTAGAATCTCCTGGTATCTGTCAAAAGTGATCCACATATTATCTAATCCAAATTATAAATGTCATGTAGAAAGTTAAACAATATGTATTATTTGTTTTCTGTATTCTATGAGTCCCTCTCTTTTAAATATCTAGCTTTATTATATGCAGTGAAAGTTTTTTTCCTGTAGAATTGTTTATACATTTACAAAGTACTAGTCTAGTTTTCTCTTCATTGTAGAGAAGCCTGGAATTTAAATTTATAGCAAAGTTGCAGTGCTCCATGAGGCAGGCACACTGCATCTCTACTGGCACTCTAGCCACCAACAAGCCTGGAATTTAAATTTATAGCAAAGTTGCAGTGCTCCATGAGGCAGGCACACTGCATCTCTACTGGCAAAATTCACTTACATCCCTTTAGAGAGGAGAATCAGAGATGAGTGTCTCTGCACACAACAAGTTAAAGAAAAAAAAAAGACTCAATATGCCCTCTTTGCATGAACGTTGAGGTGTTGATTGGTTTAAGGTTATCAGTGATTGTCCATCTTTTTTTCCTGTTCTCATCTTGTGTATAGAGTGAGGGTACTATTTATGACATGCAAGGGCAATGGATATGGACCAATAGGGTGGATACCCAGAAACCAAAGCCAATAGGCCCAAATTCATAGGTAGGATTGTACGCATATGTAGGGACCTGACCGTGTTGGTACTGCGAATGTCAGCTTTGAGATGTTAGAGAGTAAGAGTTTGAGCATGTTTGAGGTCTGAGTTGGCAGGCACTGATAGAGTGGCAAGTATGGTAGCTTTACTGGTCCAAGTCTGATTTTGAGGCATCTTCTTGCTTGGGTCAGATAATTACTTGCTTGGAATTTCTGGGTCCTCCTCTATGGCTGCTACCACAAGCCAGGCCTAGTAGCCACATACCTTTGACCTTCCAACTCCTTTCTCCACTTCTGAGATTGAAAGAAGCATGACACCACAGTGTGTGAGTTCTGTGGGGGAGTTAATTGCATGAGGGGAGAATGTTGGCACTCTGACGAGGGGGAAACATAGATAATTTTCCTCTCTTTCCTTCCACCCATGGACTGCTTGAAGCATGGTTTATCCATAGAGCCTTTCTTTCTTTCTTTCTTTCTTTCTTTCTTTCTTTCTTTCTTTCTT
>NC_045435.1:55816026-55823010 GCF_002776525.5 Piliocolobus tephrosceles | reverse complement strand
TTTCTTTCTTTCTTTCTTTCTTTCTTTCTTTCTTTCTTTCTTTCTTTACAAGAGTCTTGTTCTGCTGCCAAGGCTGGAGTGTAGTGGCAGAATCCTGGCTCACTGAAGCCTCCACCTCTCAGGTTCAAGCAGTTCGCATGCCTCAGCTTCCCAAATAGCTGGGATTACACATGTGCACCACCACGCTTGGCTAATTTTTGTATTATTATTATTATTTTTGTAGAAACAGGAGTTTCACCATGTTGGACAGGCTGCTCTCAAGCTCCTGGCCTCAAGGGATCTACCCACCTTGGCCTCCCAAAGTGCTGGGATTACAGGTGAGAGCCACCACATTGAACCCATAGGGCTTATCTGAAGATGTCCCATGTGGCTGAAGTAATCTACTGTATCTCTTTATGGCTTATTGTGAAAGAGTCAGAAATGTGGTAATCATAATTTTGAATTGTTCTCATTCTGTCTCACATCCATGTGCCTCACTCTCACTTTCCTGTAATTGGACCTGTAAAAATCATCAGCACTAATCCTTGCCTCAAGCTTTGTTTTCTAGGGAACTCAGGTGAAGACAAGAGGTCCTTATTACACATGTCTGGTATTCTTTCTCAAGGATTGAGGCTTTAATTGCTATTTTAATTTTAAGAAACAGAAAAGGGACAAACACAAAACTACAAATAAGATACTCTGTATGAATTAAGATTATATTTAGTTGTAAGTAGCAACAACAAAACAACAAAAATTCAAAAATAAAGTGGCTCGTGTAAGATATAAGTTTATTTCTCTCTCACAAAAGTCGAGAGTTAGGCAGTGCAAACTAGCATAGTGGTTTTTCTCCATGAAGTTCTTAGGAATGCAGCCTACTTTCAGCTCACTGTATACCCTTCTATAGGGCAGAAATTTGGGGACTACATGGATGGGTCCTCTGCTTTAGGGTTTTCATGAAGCCAGAATCAAGGTGTTGGCTGGGGCTGGAGTCTCATTTGAATGATTGACTCACTCTCAGGCTCATTTGATTATTGGCAGGATTCAGCTTTTTGTGACCTGTTGGACTAGAGACCTGATTTACTTCCTGGGTATTGGCCAGAGGCTGCCCTCATTTCCTGCCCAAACATGGCAGCCTGCTTCACCAAAATGTGCACGTTGAGAAGGCAATAGGGAGTCTGTTAGCAAGATGGATATTACCAGTTTATGCAACACAACTATGGAAGTGACATCACATAATCTTTGCTGCATTCCATTGGTTAGAAGTAAGTCGCAGGCCTGCCCATGCTCAGGGTTGGGGATAAAACAGGGGCGTGAACACTAGAAGGTAGAGGTAATTGGGGGCCATTTTAGAGTTTGTCCACCAGAAATAATTTGGTTTCACATATCTGTGGGTGGATGGGATTAAGAGGCTGTGCTTTACCCTAAAGCCTGCAGGATTTGATCTGTGTTGTGTATTTGTCATCCTACTAAGAGTATGTAGGTTAGTGGGGAATGTGCTTCTCACAGTAATGGCAGAGGCACAAGAGAGCAAGTTGAACTATATGCAAGTGTTTCTGATCTCTACTTGCATCACATTCACTAATATCCCATTGTCCAAACAAGTCACATGGCTATGCCCAAAGTTAAGGGGTAGAGAAATGCACGCTGTTCTTTAGTGGAAGGTACGCAAAACATGTGTATGCATGGAAGGTGAAGAATTGGCTCCAACAGCTCAATTTTCAACAGTGCAAAAACGTGAAGAGACAGTGTTGTTTTGGTGAGAGTGGCTTTGTGACTCAATCCACACATTGCAAGTGAACTTCTTGTTTTGATTACATGAGTTATTTGAAACAGAGCTACTTATTTGAATAAATAGATGTATGTCCATGTTGTGGTTGGGTAGTGGGGGTGGGTACTGGCGTATCACTCACCATGCCAGCATATACTAATACTGGGATTGGCAAGTGATAGATCAAATCTAGTCCCACCTCCAAACCCCTTATTTGCTTTTGTAGAGCTTTCAAGTTAAGAGTGATTTGTACACTTTTAAATGGTTGAAAAGCAATCAGAACAGCACTGTGTCATGACACATGAAAATTAGATAAAATTCAAATTTCTGTATCCATAAAGTTTTATTTGAACATAGCCATGCTCATTCATTTACATATTTTCTATGCTGTTTTCTTCACACTACAATGGCTGCAATGACTGTTGAGGAATTGCAACGGAGATTGCATGCCTTGAAAAGCCTGAAACATTTATTATCTGGTTCTTTACAGAAAAATATGCAAACTCCTGCACAAATAGAGAAAATGCCATATATATGTATACATATCACTGATATAAAAATTTAGCAGTATAAGAGAAATGGATATCACTTAATTAAAATTTCAGAGGTATAAAAGAAATTGGAGATAATTTTTTAAGTATTACTCTTTAGAGATGTGGAAACAGGGGCCAAGATAGCCAAAGTAACTGGCTTAAGTAATACATTATGTGAGTGGCAAAACTTGAATATTTCCCAATTAAAAATTTTTTTTCCCTGCAATACACTGTCATCCAATATTTTTTCTAAGGTTCATTAAAGAAATAAATTTTAAATGGGATAGGCCAAAGGGTCATGCCATCTAATCTACATTTGCTACTCAATTTATTTTCATTAATATTGTGATCTTTTTTGATTAATGTGATGAATGTTTCTCACATGGATGGGAAATGTATCAATTAGGGGGTTAATTAATGTTGATGTTCAAACTCAGAGTGGAGTCATATTAATCGAATGCATCTATTTGATGGGGACTTAATTAATTAGGTTCCGAAAACCTCTTCTGATAAACTCCACTCCATGCTAATGAGCACCATGGATCACTGTGTTAAGCTCTAATTGTTGCCACCTTTCCCCTTCACTATTAAGGCCATGTTTAATTTGTTCACATGTTTCTCAGAGTCAATAACTAGGCCTTTATTTTTACACCATGTACTGGGAGTTAGGAATATTCACTCTCTAATTCAGTACAGTGCCCGGATAATGCATGTCACAGAAGAAGTTGCCTGGCTAGACTGTTAAGCACTAAACAAACAAACAAAACAATCAAATCGACATTAACAAAGTATGGGAGTAATGTACAGGTAAAAATAATCTTTACAAAAAGAGCCAACAAAGCTTTAAGTTTAACATGTTTGCTACAAAGTAGCTTAGAGATAGAAATTACAGAGTTTTTTTGTTTTTGTTTTTTTAAAACAGATGGGGTCTTGCTCTGTCAGCCAGCCTGGAATGCAATGGCATAATTATAGCTCACTGTAATCTTGAACTCCTGGGCTCAAGGGACACTCTTGTGTTAACCTCCCAAGTAGTTAGGATTACAGACATGCTGCTGTGCGCAGCTAAGTCTTTCTTCTTCTTATTTTTTTGTTGTAGAGGCAGAGTCTCCCTGCGTTGCCCAGGCTGGTCTTAAACTCCTGTGTTCAAGTGACCCTCCTGCCTCAGCCTCCTAAAGTGCTGGGATTACAGATGTGAGCCACCATGCATGGTCAGAAATCACAGGGTTTAAATGACATCTATTTTTTTCCTCTCCATCCTTTAAAAAATAAATAAATAAGTAAATAAATAGGTAAATAAATGTTTATCTTTACTGGAGTTTAATTTACATATAGTAAGTTCACAGATCTTAAGTACACAGTTTAATTAGTTTTGAAAAATGACATGCCCAGGTAATGATGGCACTAATCAAGACAGGTAATATTTCTAACAGTGCAGCATAATTGCTTATGTCCCCTTACAAACAATCCCCCTGCCCAGAAACAACTATTTTTTTGCTTTTTATCATCAGAAATTAGTTTTCCTATTCTTGAACTTCATATACATGAAACTGTACAGAATGTGTTCTTTTTTGTCTGACTTACTTCATTCAGCATGTGTGTGAGATTTTCATCCCTGTCCTTGTAACAATGTGATGGTTAATACTGAGTGTCAACTTGACTGGATTGAAGGATGCAAAGTATTGTTCTTGGGTGTGTCTGTGAGGATGATGCCAAAGGAGATTAACATTTGAATCAGTGGATTGGGAAAGGCAGACCCATCCTCAATCTGGGTGGGCACCATCTAATCAGCTGCCAGCATGGCCAGAATAAAAGCAGGTGGAAGAATGTGGAAGAACTAGACTGGTTTAGTCTCTAAGCCTACATCTTTTTCCCACACTGGATGCTTCTTGCGCTTGAACATTGGACTCCAAGTTCTTCAGCTTTGGGACTCGAGCTGGCTTCTTTGCTCCTCAGCTTGCAGATGGCCTATTGTGGGACCTCACTTTGTGATGGTGTGAGTTAATACTCCTTAATAAACTCCCCTTTATATATACATCTATCCTATTAGTCCCCTTTAGAGAACCCTGACTAATACAAGTGCAATCCCACAAGCCCTTAGAAATAGAAGAGGAAGGCAGAAGATGTGGCGGAAGAGGGAGAGGAGAGATGAGGCCGAAGGGGAGGTCAGAGAGATTCTAGGAATGAGAAGGACTTGACCTGCCATTGCTGATTTTACAGATGGAGGAAAAGGGCCACCAGCCAGGAAATGCAAGCACCCCTAGATGCTGAGAACAGCTCCTGGCTGACAACCAGCCAGGAAATAAAGATCTCAGTCTTACAACCACATGGAACTGAATTCTGCCAACAACCTAAGTGAGCTTGGAAGTGGATCCATCCCTAGGGCCTCTAGAAAGGAATACAGTCCTGCCAACACGTTGATTTTGACCTTGTGAAACCTGGAGCAGAGAATAAGTTGAGCTACGCAGTATCTAGACTTCTGAATTACAGACTGTGAGATAATTAATGAGTGTTGTTTTAAGCCATTAAAATTATGGTAATTTGTTAGATGGCAGCAATAAGAAACTAATACATCACAGTTAAATATTCATAAGCCTACATTAGCCAAGAAGAAATATAAATGAATACATGTGTATTGCTCGGGCTGGGTGTAAAATGATAAACAGTAGCTGATCCTTTGCCTCAGTCTTTGGGGAGGCAAGAGGGAATGGTGGGGGCTGTGGAGAACTGGAGGGTGCATGGTTTATCTAAGGAAAATCATCCCTACTAAGATCCAGCATATTATAGTAAGGTAAGCTCTGTGTTGCAAGATGTGATTCTTCAAGATAAGCTAGAAATTTAAATTTTAATGCATTTAATTCAAATGTTTTAATGCATTTAAAACATTATTTTAGACAATTGATAACTGATGCAATTTATAAACACAAACAAAATATGGTTGAGAAATAGATGTAACCTGAGGGATTTCAGTTTGTGGCTTTTTGACAAGATACCCTAAAGTTACTTGACTCTGCCAATAAGGAAAGCATAATGTGAAGTTCATAACTAAAAAACCACAAGGTGAGTTCTGAATCACTACTGAATGGTTATTTAAGTGTTTAAACATCATCTCTAAAATGGGAATAATCATTCCAACTTCATAGCTATGTGAGGATTAATTATGAAAATGCACATAATACCTTGTATATCAGTATGTGTTAGCTATTATTTTTATTTTACTGGTACAGTGGTGGGTGCAGTTTAGAATTGGCTGTCAGATTTATAAGATGCAACAGGCTTTAGTCAATCAAACATTATCTCTACTCAGCTTTATAGAAAGATACAGGATAGGAAATACATTGTGTATAGCACCTTTATCTCATCAGAGTCCCAGCAGCTACCCAAGGACAAGACTTCCCTTGCCCTCTCATCCACAAGATTGTGTGGGCTTATGCAGAACAAGAACTTCAAACATATGGGTCACTTTGACAGAGAGCAGCTGAGGCCTTGGTTTGCCATTAGTTCTATCCATGTAGGCCCACCGTCCAGTCTGCATTACCAATCACAGCTCCACAGATCAGGGTTTCATGGCAAAGAAGGACAACATAACCTTACACATTTATCTCAACTCTATAACGGTTTCCAAGGAAATAGGACTCCGATTTTTCATTTTTTCCAGGCAGGCGTGGGTCAGCCCAGACTGATATAAACTCTTTTCTTTCAATTAGTAACAATCCTTTGGAGGGGAGGTATTAGTTTCCTGTGGATGCTGTCACAGATTACCTCAGACTTGGTGGTTCAAAACAACAAAAATTTATTCTCACATATTTCTGGTGACCAGAAGTCCCAAATCAAGGTGTTGGCAGGACTGGACTCCCTCCAAGTATCTAGTGAAGAATTCTTTCTTGACTCTTCCAGTTTCTGTTTGCTCTAGGCATTCCATGGCTTGTGGCTGCGTAACTCCAATCTTTGCCTCTAGATTTACAGGGTTCCTTTTCAACAGGACTGTTGTAAGGACATTTGTCATTGGATTCAGGGGGCACACCCAGCTAATCCAGGATAATCTTATCTTGAGATCCTTAATTACATCTACAAAGATTACTTTTTTTTTTCCAAATAAGGTAACAGATTCTAGGGGCAGGATATAGACATATCTTTTTGGGGGCCAACATTCAACCTACGCCAGGTAGGTAGTGAGCATATTTTTGCTCCTACTGCATAAATTCACACTTGGCAGCCAAGGATATGGGAATATGTGCAGCTAATTAAGACCTTACGACCAGAAAAAAGCTAAATAGCTTGGACACAGATTGAATCAGTGTCGGGCTCTTCAGCATTGTCCTTTGCTCTTAAGAGAAAAATTGGCTTTTGGAGGGTGGGGATCTAGTCTGCAGGTGCCATATCCCCTTTTCTACTTCCTGCTGCAGCCAATAAAGGCCATTTTTACCATAAAAAAGGGAGAGAAAGTTGGACACCGTAATGAGGACTTTTGTTAAAGACGAACGTGTGGTGTTAAGTTTCTCCTTAGAATGTACCATGACAGCAATTCAGCCGGGCTTAACATGTGAGTGATTGAGTTGTGTTCCTGTTGGTCTCTCTGTGAAAGTTGGTTTGATTTTGCTTTAAGAACCCAGCTCCTGAAAGCATGACTTTGAACTTCTCAATCATTGGTCAGGTGGTTGGTGTATGTGTGTGTGTGTGTGTGTGTGTGTGTGTATATGTATATAT
>NC_045435.1:55672077-55815626 GCF_002776525.5 Piliocolobus tephrosceles | reverse complement strand
TATATATACACACACACACACACACACATATATATATATATATTTTAGACAGGTCTTGCTCTGTCGCCAAGGTTACAGTGCAGTGGCACAACAATCTTGGCTTACTGTAATCTCTGCCTCCTGGGTTCAAGCTATCCTCCTGTCTCAGCCTCCAGAGTAGCTGGGATTACACACCTGGCTGATGGTTTATAATTATCATCATTGCCAATCATGAATGTTTTTCCCAGGAGCTAAAAAAGACAATGAGTATACAGGCTTGCTCGTACAAACACTGGATCATTCTTTGCTGGAGGAAACAATCATTCAAATTCATTTTCTCTGTTCTACATGTAGGTAATTTAGATTTTAGACTTCATGAATCTGTTAATGGCAGAGGGCTTGGAATTACAAAATGGCTCCTCATATAGCTTTAGAGTTAGGAAAGTGCCAGAAAATTGGCTTATCCCTTCCTCCTGAAATAAGAAATAATTAGCACCTCATGTGAAAACTCATTCGACACGTTAGTCACCAGCCGTGCCTTTGTCCCATGCTAATGTGAATCTGGTGTGAATCTATGGTTTCATTTTCTTTTCAGTGTGTAGTGTAATGTAATTCTCTCTCAGTCTCAATTTTATGAAATAATGGCGAAGAAAAAGATGTAGCGAGGCTAATAATCCCTTCCCCAGCTTTGTGATATGCTTAACTCTTACTCTTCTTAACTCATTGAAGTGATTTAACTTTGATTATCCAGGCAATTCAGGTGAAAGGCCTATTCTCTTGTGTGCACTGTTTAGACCTGCTGGTGATTACCTGTTTAATGAAAGGCAGTTGGTTTAACAATTCCATTAAATTTCACACCCTATAAAACACGGAAGTCACTGCATGAGTTTAATAATGAGAGCTAATGCTTTATGGAACTACACAGTTTACAAAGCACTTTCTATTTATTGTTCCATTTAAGTTTTGTGAGATGGGTGGTATTATATCCATTTTAAAAATGAGAAGAGTGTAGGGTCAGAGTACTTAAATAGCTAATAGATAACAATATCTGTGGTGACATAGCTAGCTAGTTAATGCTAGAGCGGGGACTTGAACCTAATAGCTCCTCCTTTCTTTTATACAATATGAGTTCTTTAAATCCAGGCACAGTTGTTCAGGCAGTTGAGAGCAAGGACCATGGGTAACTGATTTGTTACAACTGTGGAATTTAAAAGATGGTCACGACCTTAAGGGTCATTGAATTGTATTACTTCATTTACGCAATGGGAGTTGGAGATATTGCTTCTCACAGTCCCTTGAAAACTCTAGGCTTAGTTAGACAGTTCTGAGCTTGCAAAGACAAATGCTTCAGCCTTTTTTACAGGGAGGTAAGGAAGCTGGGGTTCTGAAAGGGCAAGGAGCTTGCCCAAGGTCGCACAGCTGGCTTGTGGTAGAGTTGAGAGTTTTGATCCAGATCTCATATCATTTGGTCCATTGCCTAAGTAGCCTCTTAGCACTTAGAGTGAATTTCACTTGCCAATTTACTTTAGGGTCCACATAGGTTTTCTAATAAAGAAATTTTAAAAATGCTGATTAAATAGCAAGGCCATTTATGGACTTCTGTGTGACCATGGAATGCTCTCCAGAAATATAAAGTTGCAACTGGGATTCTCTCTGAAATAATCAAGTACACTAAGAAAGATGTATAAATATTATCCATAACATCCAGCCACACAGAAACTCTCAGTAAAGTCCCCAGAGTAGAACTAGAATGAGCCACAATTTCTGATAAACAAACTTAGAAATAATTGATAAATAAATGAAAACACAAATAGATAAGCAGAAGCTTTATTAATTGGAAGTTATAAATATCTTTATTAGATAATTCCTGGGTCAGAGAGAAAAATCAAAACCACATTTGCTGAATATTTAGAAAATATAGGTATAGAAAAAGTCACATGTAAGAGGTATTAGGATGTGGCCCCAGTTGAACTGAGTAGAAAATTCATAAACTTAAGTATCTGTGTAACAAAATAAAGAAAAAAATGAATTCAGTATTCACTGTGAAAGTTAAAATAACTCTGATGAAAGACCCAACAAAAGCATAAATATGAATTTTATGCATATCCATTATGGTTACTTATTTATAGAATTACTTAGAAGAAGAAAAAAGAGAAGTGATATCAGCAAATTGGTGAAATAGGATGTTCCTGCTCACATCCTCTCAAAGCAACAATAATTTGGCAGCCATCCATGAATGAGAGTGCCTTATGGAAGCTTTGGAATCCAGGTTGGAGGTTTTCAAAACCCCAGTGGAATTCAAGACTGAGGAGGACTGTTTGGAGAGGGCAGACCTGTGCCCAGGTGTAGGCTTGCTGACCATGGTTCTGGCCACAGACCCAGAGATGGCCTCAGCCCCTTGGGGAGTCGGTTACAATCCCCTTTGGCCTCGGTCCTCTGCTAGATTCATTCATCGAGGGACACAGGAGAAATCAAGCCTACCTATGCCTCAGGTGACATACTCACCAACCTCAGTCTTAGCTGTAGACCCTTATGTGGCCCTGTAATTTGGCTCCAGTCCCTCTCAGCTGCAGTCTGAAACAGTCTTTACCATCCCCAAACCCAGCAGGCACACCCTTCTGTGCCCCCAGAATCAGACCTGCAGATCTTGGTCTCAGCTGTGAACCATAAAGCAGCCTTATGACAAGGTACCAGACCCTTAAATGTAGTATAGTATAGTATGGTATAGTATAGTATAGTATAGTATATAGTATAGTATAGCATTAGTATGGAAACACTACGTATTTTTGTGTGTTGACTTTGTGTCCTATTACTTTGTTGAGTTAATTTATTAGTTCTAGCAATTTTTTAATGGAGTCATTAGGATTTTCTTCATATTTGATTATGTCAACTGCAGAGATAATTTTACTTTGTTCATTTTGATTGGTATGCTTTTAATTTATTTTTCTTGCTTGATTGCTCTGGCTAGGAGACTTTCAGTACTGTGTTGAATAGTAGTGGTGAGAGAGGGCATCCATGCCTTGTTCTGGATCTTAGAGAAAACACTTTCAGTTTTTCCATATTCAATAAAATGTTAGGTGTGGGTTTTTTCTATATAGCCTTTACTGCATTGAGTTAAATTCTATCTTATTTTGCTGAGAGTTATCATTTAACACGAAACGATGTTATATTTTGTCAAATGCTTTTTCTGCATCTATTGAGTTGATCATGCAGGTTTTTTGGCCTTTCATTCTGTTAATATGGTATATCATGTTTATTGATTTACACATGTTGAATCACCTTTGCATCCCAGGGATAGATCCCACTTGATCATGGTGCATGATTCTGTTAATGTGTTGTCAAATTTGGTTTGTTAGTATTTTACTGAGAATTTTTGCAATGATGTTCATCTTGGATATTGGCCTGTACTTTTCTTTTCTTGTGTTGTATTTGTCTGGCTTTGAAATCAGGAAGATGCTGGCCTCATAAAATGAGTTTGAAAGTGTTCTCTCCTCTCTACATTTTTTAGAATAGGCTGAGAAGAACTGGCATTAATTTTTCTTTAAATGCTTGGTAGAATTTACCTGTGAAGCCATCTGTTGCCAAGCTTTTCTTTTTTGGGAGGTTTTTGATTACCGATTGAATCTCCTTCCTCATTATTGGTCTGTTTAGTTTTTCTATTTCTTTGTGATAGAGTCTTGAAGGTTGTATGTCACTAAAACTTTACCAATTTCCTCTAGATTATCCAATTTGTTTGCATATAATTATTCATGGTATCCTATTATGGTCCTTCATATTTCTGTGGTATCAGTTGTAATGTCTTCTCTTTCATTTATAATTTTATTTGAATCTTCTTTTTGTCTTGATTAGTTTAGCTGAAGATTTTTCAATTTTGTTTACCTTTTCCAAAAATAAACTCTTGGTTTCATTGATTTTTAAAATCATTTTTCTATTTTATTTCCAGTCTAATCTTTATTATTTCCTTTCTTCTGCTAACTTTGGCCCTACAATTATTTTTCTTTAGAGACAGGGTCTTGCTGAGGCAGAAGTGAGTGGAGACATTGGGATGATATATTCAAATTACTGAAAGAAAAAAAAGCTGACCAAGAATACTATATCCTGCTCTCTCTATTAGTACTATATCTACTCTATATATTAGAGTTATAAGTAATTTGTATACCCATTCTGTAGTGCTGTGGTATAATCATAGCTCACTCTAACCTCAAACTCCCAGGCCAAAGTGATCCTCCCACCTCAGCCTCCTCAGTAGCTACCATACCCAGACAATTTTTTTGTATGTATAGAGCCAGGGTCTTGCTATGTCATCCACACTGGTGTCAAACTTTTGGCATCAAGTGATCCTTCTGTTTTGGCCTCTAAGAGTGCTGGGATTACAGACATGAGCTACCATGTCAGCCCTAACTTTAGGTTTAGTTTTTTCTTTTTATAGTTCCTTGAGGTGTAAAGTTAGATTGTATAGTTGACATATTTTGTCTTTTTAAATGTAGGCATTTAACATTAGAAACTTCCTTGTTAGTACTGCTTTTGCTGCATCCCGTAAGTTTTAGTAAGTTATACCTTTTTTTGAGACAGGATCTCACTCTGCCATGAGGCTGGAGTGCAGTGGCATGATTATGGCTCCACTCACTTCTACCTCAACCTCCTAGGTTCACGTGACCCTCCCACTTCAGCCTCCGGAGTAGCTGAGATTACGGGTGTGTGCCACCATGCCCAGCTAATTTTTGTATTTTTTGTAGAGATGGGGTTTCACTTTATTGCTCAGCCTGGTCTTGAACTCCTGGGCTCAAGCGATCCACTCACCTTGCCTTCTCAAAGTGCTGGGATTACAGGCATGAGCCACCATGCCCAAGGTAAGTTGTACTTTTATTTTTGATTGTCTCAAGATATTTAAAAAATTCCCTTTTGATTTCCTCTTTTACCCAATTATTGTTCAAATGTGTGTTATTTAGATTCCATATATTTGTGACTTTTTCTGTTTTCTTTCTGTTATTTATTTCTAGTTTCATTCATTGTGGTCTGATATGATTCTTGAAATGATTTTAATCTCTTAAATTTGTTAAGACTTGTTTTGTACCTAGCATGTGATCTGTCCTGAGGAATATTCCATGTGCTCTTGAGAGGAATGTGTGTTCTGCTCCTGTTGGGTGGAAGGTTCTTTATGTACCTGTTCGATTCATTTGATCTTTAGTGTTGTTTAAGTCAGCTGTTTCCTTATTGATTTTTGGACTGAATGTTGTGTCCGTTATTGAAAGTGGGGTATTGAAGTCCCTTGCTATTATTGTATTGGTATTAATTTTTCCCTTAAGAGCTGTCAATATTTATTTTATATGTTTAGGTGCTCTGGTGTTTAGTGCATATATATTTACAATTATTATATTTTCCTGTTGAATCGACACTTTCATTTTTATGTAATAATCTTTGTCTCCAATGATAGTTTTTGATTTAGAGTATGTTTTGTCTGATATAAGTATAGCTACCCCTAATCTTTTGTCTCCATTTGCATAAAATATGTTTGTTCATCCCTTCACTTTCAGTCTATGTATCTTTATATATAATGTGAGTCTCTTGTAGACAGTGTATCTCAAGATCTTGCTTTTTAATCCATTCAGCCATTTCATTCTTTTTGTTATGCAGTATAACTAATTTACACATAAAGAGATTATTGATAGGTAAGAATTTGCATTACCATTTTGTTAATTGTTTTTCTGTCTGCTGTGTAGTATTTTTGTTTTTCTCTTCCTCTTTGCTGTCTTTGATTATTTGATAGTTTTTTGGTAGTGGTTTGGTTCAATTCCTTTCTCTTTATCTTCTGTGTATCTACTATGTTTTTCCTTTATGATTCCCATGAGATGTGTATAAATCTTCTCGTAGTTATAACTGTGTAGTTTAATTTGATAACAATTTAGTTCAATTGCACACAAAAATTCTACATTTTTGCCCTCCTATTTTGTGTTCTTGAAGTCAAGGTTTACTTTTATATTTTTGGATCCATTGCAAAATTTCTATGGTCCATTACAAAATTTCTATGTGATTATTTTTAATGCTTTTTTCTTTTAACTTTTATATTAGAGTTACAAGTAATTTGTGTACCATCATTGCAAGGTTATAGTATTCTGTACCTGGCTATTTATTTACTTTTATCTGTGAGTTTTTTAATGCTTTTCATATATAAAATTAATATTTAATGTGTTTTAAATTCCTTTTGAAGAGTTCCCTTAAGCATTTCTTATAAGGCATATCTAGTATTGACAAATTCCTCATTTTTTGTTTGTGTGGGTAAGACTTTATCTCCCCTTCATCTTTAAAGTATAGTCTTGCAGGATATAGTATTCTTGGTCAGCATTTTTTTCTTTCAGTACTTTGAATGTATCATCCCACTTTCTCCTGGCCTGGAAGTTTTCTGTTGAAGAATCTACTTGTAGTCTTATAATCGTCTCTAGAATGTGACAATTCACTTCTATCTTGCTGCTTTCAAAATTCTGTTTTTGACTTTTGACAGTTTAACCATAATGTGTCTTCATATAGACCTCTTTATGTTCAATCTACTTGGGGTCATATGGGCTTGTTGAATCTGGCTGTGTGTTTTCACCCCCAGATTTGGAACATTTTTGGTTATTTCTTAAAAACAAACTTTCTGTCCCTTTCTCTTTCTCTTCTCCTACTAAGATTTTCATAATGTGTATATTGGTTTGCTTGATAGTATTCCATAAATCCTGTAGGCTTCCTTCACTCTTTTTCATTTTTTTCTCCTCTGAATGGATAATTTGAAATGACCTATCTTTAATTTTGCTGATTCTTTCATCTACTTGATTAAGTCTGCTGCTGAAACTCTCTACTGCATTTTTTAGTTTACTTATTATATTATTATTATTATTATTTGTGTGTATACTATTGTATTCTTCAACTCCAAAATTTCTGTTTCTTTCTTTTTATGTTTTTAAATCTCTTTGTTCAACTTCTTATTTTGTTCTTGTATTATTTTCTTGATTTCATTAAATTGCTTACCAGTATTCTCTTGTAGCTCACTGAGCTTCTTTAGAACAAATATTTTGAATTCTCTGTCAGGCAATTTGTGGATCTCCATTTATTTGGGGCTGGTTACTGAAGGTTTATTAAAATCTTTTGGTGGTATCATGTTTCCATGATTTTTTTGGTATGTTCTTTACATCCTTACGTTGATTACTGCAGATTTGAAGAAGTGGTCATCTCTTCCAGACTTTATGGACTGGCTTCAGTAAGGAAAGGCCTTCAGTTCTAGAGGTGAGATGGTGCTAATGGGAATGTAGTACCTTGTGGTCTTGTAATCTCAAGCACCAATCTGTGGCATCAGATCTAGTGGTATGGGGCTCTAAGTGCAGGGGTGTGTGGCAGCTCCAAGTTCAGGCAGGCATAGTGTTTGCAGACCACTGGAGTCTGTGATACTGGCAACTGGATGGCTCTTGGCAGCAAACTTCTATGAGGGGTGGTCTTCAGTGGTTGTGAAGGCTGTTGGGGTCCTCAGAAGCACCTCTAGGTCCAGTGGAAAGTGTGCTTGGGTAGGTGGGGGCAAGGGCCAGTGGTCTGTGCCCACATGGCAGTTGGGGCTGATGATAGGGGTTGGGGTTGACTCTGTGCATGTGCATGGCTCCAGGGGTCAGGGCTGGCAGCTTATGGATGTTTAGTGACTTCATTGGGTTCTGGGGTCAGAGTGCCCTTGGTGCACTGGCTGGGACAGGTCTCTCAGGAGAAATGGGTGAGGGAAGTGGTGGGTCAGGCAGGTGTGTTCCATGAAGGCAAAAAACTATGGGGCCCACAGTGGCAAAAGTTGCAACAGTGTCTGCAACACCTGTACTGGTTGTTGGTTTCCTCAGTAGCAAAGCTGCTGGGGTCCAATTTGGAGTGGGCTTCTGGATTCTATGATGGTGATCACTTCAGGGTCCTTAATGATTAAAGCTGTGGAGGTTTCTTGGTGACTGCAGAGGATGTTGAGAACCTCAGTGGTGAAGGCTACTGGGTTCTCTGCAGAGTAGGCCACCGGGGGCGGCTAATACTAATAGTCCCCACCCTTCTTTTCTGTGCCTAGCCATTTCCAGCTGTCTCAGCTATGTCAGTCTCCCTACTGTTCTGGGTGGATGAAACTGAAATCAATTCTTTATGCAGCACTGTGAAAGACTGGGGAAGCTGGAATCTCATTCTCTTCTTCTTTCCTTCCACAAGGGGAATTCAGGGGCTGAGAATATCACTCTCAGCACTAAGCTGTGCCACCCTGGGGGATAGGATGATGCAGGCAAAATAAAACTGTCCTTTCTATCCTTTCTGTGCAGTTATTTTTGAATTTTGCTTCACTGTGTTGCTGAAGCTTCTTACCTAGACTTGAGCTCTCTCAACTATTTTTGTTCATTGATAGCTATCTAATTTTGTTTTTGTGTGTGTGTGTGGTGGGGAATGAAGGCTGGGATCTCCTACTCTACTATCTTGCTGATGTCACTGCTGCTATTACCAGACACTATCTTATTTTGGAAATAGAAAAACATTATTGCTCAAGAGGAGATGTTTTAAATCTGAGAGCCAGTATGGTAGATGCTTTGAAATCATATTCTTGTGCATAATTCAATACTATAGATTTCATTAATGAGATTATTTTCCAAAGTGAGGACAAAAGATTTATTTTGCTTCTGTGTCATTGTGGAATCTGCTCCATTATTAGTAAAGCAAAGTAACTCTGGGAAAATGGGGCATGACATTTGAAGATTATTTGAAATGGGGCAGTGCTTACTGAGATATTTAAGTGGTAGATTAAACAGAGAAGCAGAGATTAAATTTATTTTTTTATTTTTATTTATTTATTTATTTATTTTTTGAGACGGAGTCTCGCTCTGTCGCCCAGACTGGAGTGCGGTGGCCGGATCTCAGCTCACTGCAAGCTCCGCCTCCCGGGTTTACGCCATTCTCCTGCCTCAGCCTCCCGAGTAGCTGGGACTACAGGCACCCGCCACCTCACCTGGCTAGTTTTTTTGTATTTTTTAGTAGAGACGGGGTTTCACCATGTTAGCCAGGATGGTCTCGATCTCCTGAACTCGTGATCCGCCCATCTTGGCCTCCCAAAGTGCTGGGATTACAGGCTTGAGCCACTGTGCCCGGCCAGAGATTAAATTTATAAGAGGAGTTTCTCAAAAAGGTCTTTTTAATAGACAATTTGGATTTAAAATTATCAACTTGGGGAGGGATATCCACTTGTTGGTTAATGGGCATTTAGGCTGGTTTCACATGTTTTGCAATATGTGCTGCTATAAACATGCATGTGCAGGTGTCTTTTTCATATAATGACTTCTTTTCCTTGGGGTAGATACCAAGTAATGGGATTGCTGGCTAGAATGGTAGTTCTGCTTTTAGTTCTTTCAGGAATCTCCATACTATTTTCCATAGTGGTTGCACTAGTTTACACTCCCACCAGCAGTGTAAAAGTGTTCCCTTTTCACCAAATCCATGTCAACATCTATTATTTGTTGATTTTTAAATTGTAGCTGTTCTTGCAGGAGTAAGGTGGTGTCTCATTGTGGCTTTACTTTTTCGTTTCCCTGATAATTAATGATGTTGAGCATTTTTTTATATATTTATTGGCCATTTGTATATCTTCTTTTGAGAATTGTCTATTCATGTTGTTTGCCCACTTTTTGATGGGATTTTTTTTTTCTTGCTGATTTGTTTGAGTTCCTTGTAGATTCTGGATATGAGTCCTTTGTCAGATGCATAGTTTGAACATATTTTCTCCCACTCTGTGGGTTGTGTGTTTACTCTGCTGGTTATTTCTTTTGCTGTGCAGAAGCTTTTTAGTTTAATTAGGTCCCATCTATTTATTTTTGTTTTTGTTGCATTTGCTTTTGGGTACCTAGTCATGAACTCTTTGCCTGAGTCAGTGTCTAGAAGAGTTTTTTTCCAATGTTATCTTCTAGAATTTTTATGGTTTCAGATCTTAGATTTAAGTCTTTGATCCATCTTGAGTTGATTTTTGTTTAAGGTGAGAGATGAGGGTCCAGTTTTCATTCTTCTACATGTGGCTTGCCAATTATCCCACCATCAATTGATGAATAGGATGTCCTTTCCTCACTTTATGTTATTATTTACTTCGTTGAAGATCAGTTGGCTATATAATTATTTGGCTTTAGTACTAAGTTTTCTATTCTGTTCCATTGCTCTACATGCCCATTTTTATACCAGTGCCATGCTGTTTTGGTAACTATAGCCTTGTAATATAGTTTAAAGGTGGGTAATGTGATGCCTCCAGATTTGTTGTTTTGCTTAGTCTTGCTTTGGCTATGCAGGCTCTTTTTTGGTGCCATACGAATCTTAGGACCTTTTTCTCTAGTTCTGTGAAGAATGATGATGGTATTTTGATGGGAATTGTACTGAATCTATAGATTGCTTTTGGCAGTATAGTCATTTTCACAAAGTTGATTCTATTCATCCATGAGCATGGAATATGTTTTCATTTGTTTGTGCCATCCATGATTTATTTCAGCATGTTTTGTAGTTTTCCTTGTAGAGATCTCTCACCTCTTTGGTTAGGTATATTTTATTTTATTTTTTGCAGCTATTATAACAGGGATTGAATTCTGATTTGTTTTTCAGCTTGGTTGTTATTGGTGTATAGCAGCACTGCTGATTTGTGTACATTGATTTTGTATCCTAAAACTTTACTGAATTCATTTATCAAATCTAGGAGCTTTTTGGATGAGTCTTTAGGGTTTTCTAGGTACATGATCATATCATCAGTGAATAGTTACAGTTTGACTTACTCTTCACTGATTTGGATGCCCTTTATTTCTTTCTCTTATCTGATTGCTCTGGCTAGTACATGAGAGGTTTTGGGAAGAGGTAGAAGTTAAGCCACCCATGCCTTTCATCTATTTATGAAAGAATATTAAACACTATTGCTATCTTTAGATCAAAGAAAAAGCCATGGGCAGAGAGGGGATAGACATTATCAAATTTGAGCGTAGAAAAGATTTCCCCATCTGAATTCTAGAGCTCCAATGAGAGGGAGTTAAGAGAGGATGTGGGTCAACTATTTAAGAAGGCTACTTTGCACCTGAAAGCATCAGGACACCAAATATCACCCATGTGTGCAGAGATAGAATTTCTACTTTCATTGCTACTTTGGATTGAGGTAGTAGATCAAACCTTTTATTACCATTTTGTAGCAGGACCTTTATTGCAAACAAAATCTTCAGCTTCATAAAAAATGATAAATATTGTACTGCTCTGGCTTAGGTGGGGATGGGAGGTAGTGGACAGAATCATCTGTAATGATTCATTTTGTTTGTCTACTTGGCTGGGCCACAATGTCCAGATATTTGGTCAAGCATTATTCTGTTTTTGAATAAGATTAACATTCAAGTAGGTGGACTGAGTAAAGCAGATTGGCCTCCTTAATGTGGGTAGGCTTCATCCAGTTAGCTGGGGGCCTGAACAGAACAGAGACTGACTGACATTCCTGAGCAAGAAGGAATTTTGCAGTAGATGGTCTTCTGACTTGAACTGCAAATCTGGTTCTTCTCTGGGTTTCCAACTTGCTGGCCCTTCCTGCAGTTTTTGGACTTGCCAGCCTCTATATTCATGTGAGCCAATCCCTTAAATCTCTCTCTCTCTCCCTCTATCTGTATATACATTTTATTGGTTCTGTGTCTAGAGAGCTCTAACAAACTTTCTATCCCTCCTCTACTCCATTTAACCCCAATGGGGAGCACCATCCCTACATTCCTTATAGCCAAGATTACAAACTACTAGGTTAAGGCCTCAAGAGGAGGTTGGTGATAAGAGGGAAGAAACATCCACTGGGAATATATGTGAAACTCTGGTACCCCTCTTAGATCTGTTCTATTTGATTCCTGCCTTCTCCTTGCCTTAAAATACAGTAAAAAATGATGATTAATAAATGGAAAGTGTTTTTTCAAATAGGATTATTTGAAATCTTATTTTTTCAAATAGGATTATTTTTCCATTTTAAGCATGGAATTGTACAACAGAACACGGGTAAAGATGACTAGAGGAAATTGACCTCTTTGGAATGTCAGTAAGTCTAATTACCTTCCTAGGCTGGAAAAACAGGAGTGAACAACTCATCACTTATATTAGCAGTGTTTCTAAACTATTTGGGTATGAGTGGCTTTAACAATCTGATGATTATTAGAGCCTTAGCCCTTTCCTTCCCAAAATGTCTGATTAAAAAGCACACATTTAATGTTTTATTATGCTTTCAGATGTTCATAGATATCATCTTAGAAAATCCTGCTTTGGGAAGTAACATTTATTAATCCAAATGTGGCTGGTGGTTGTCGTAATAGAATGGAAGGCACTCTGTATATGGAATATGAAGACCTGGTTCAACCTCTAGATTTTTACAAACAAGTCGAGTGATTTTAAGCAAATGGCTTTATCTCAATGAGTTTCAATTTCTGCAGTTGTGAAGCGGGGATGGCAATATTTAGTGCAGATGACCATTGTGATGGTTAAATTAGATCATGCCTGTATAGACTTTGCACACTATAAAGGTCTATATGGATGTTAAGATGATGGTATCTTCTCTTTAGACAAAGTTATTAATCACCTCAGTGGACCTTGCTTGAAGGCAGGGGACACAGGAAGATGAGTTTTCATAAGGGAGAATGTAGATGCTTGAAGTCTTTGCTAATGTGGCAGGCAGTGCACAGAAAGTTACAGGAGTAGAAGCAGATAATAGGCAAAAGAGAGAACATCAGGGTTCTTGACAGGAGGGTGGAAAGATGCTAAACATTGATCTCTTGTCACTATTTTGCATAAAGTTGGCCACAACTCAGCTATTTGTAAGAGGCCAAGTGGATATAGAGGCCTGGGTGAGATTAAAATGAACAGATTTGGGACTTCTGGTTACATGGGGGTAGAAAAGTCTTTAGGCCTTGATGTCTCCCTGTGTCCAAAATTTTGAAAGATCGATTGTGTCAGTAGGTATTTCATCTGTTTCTCTGTGCTTTCTAAGGGTCAGAGAATAGAGATGTCAAAAGAAACAGCTATTCTTACCAGACATTGCAGTGATCTCCATTAAGCCCCCTTGAGGCTCTTTAGGGCTTGTGCTAGTATCCAGCTTGAAAATAACAGTGTTGGTACTACCTTATAATCAAAAAGGGATTTCAGCTTGTCAAGGAGCTTGCAAGCTGGTGATCACGTTTGAGGTATTTGAGGCTGGTTTCTATTATGGTTACTTCATGAATGAGAAATCTAAGCACGAGACGGGCTGACCTGCTCAAGATCACATTGCAAACTTGTAAGTGGTATCTATCTCCTACTCTTGTGCCTTTTAAATTGTGCTGACACATAGCCTTGAGAGGTGGCATGGTGCAGTGTTAAACGTGTAGACTCCAGCAGCAGATCTCATTTATTAGATGTCTGTTCATGGGCAAGTCCTCTAGACTCATGCCTCAGTTTTTTCTTCTATAAAGTGGGGATATTGACATATTCACCTCTAAGTATTATGGTAAGGATTAAAAGTATGAATATACCTTAAGTGTTTGGAAACTGTGCCTGGCTTACAATAAGTGCCATTTAGCTATGTCTGTACCAGTTCATGTCAATGTGAGAAACTGTGAACGCAGAGGATCTTTGGTGGAAAGTTTTAGAAATGGAGACTGAGTATAGTCTTAAGAACTTAATAGGCACAGTGGCCCCCTTTAACATTTAACAGGAATAGTGCTTACGGCCCATCTCCCATGCTTTTCTCATCCTTCAGGTCTTAGCTCAAATACCCTCTCCTCCAAGAGATTGTCCCTGTTTATTGGTGGTTTCCCTTCACTCCCTGCCCACTTATTCTATATCCCATCATTCTAACTCTTCCTCTTATAACACTTACCACAATGTGTAATTCCCTTTACTTACTTATCTCCTTATTCATTGGATGACTCCCTCACTAGAATGTCAACTTCATGAGGGCAGGGACCTTGTCTATTTTCTTCACCTATAATATCACAATGCCCAGCATGTTTCCAAATGCATAGAAGATACCCTATGACTAATTTTGTGTGTGTGTTGTGCTTGGCAGTGAACTTCTGGCTTATCTAGAAGTTCATGTGATAGGGAGCACAGACTAGAACAAAACTTCAGAATTTAGGCATTGAGGCTGAGCTCGGTGGGTCACACCTATAATCCTCATGCTTTGGGAGACCAAGGTGGGCAGATCACTTGAGACCAGGAGTTCAAGACAAGCCTGAACAATATAGTGAGACCCCCCATCTCTACAAAAAATAAACAAACTTAGCTGGGCTTGGTGGTATGCGCCTGCAGTCCCAGCTACTTGGGAGGCTAAGGTGGGAGGATTGTTTAAGTCCAGGAGTTTGAGGCTGTAGTGAGCTATGATTGTACTAATACACTCCAGTCTGGGCAAGACTCTGTCTCTTAAAAAAAATTTAGGCATTCACCTCTGTCATCACCTTTCTGTGATCTTTCTCCCCTGCATGTGATGATTTTATTAGCAGACCACTCCCTGCCTTCAAGCCTAGGATTAACTATCTCTTTGTGTTCCACATTACATAGCAGCAGCTAACAACATGCCTCTTCATGTCACGATCTAACTAGAAGCTTTCCTTCTCTGCCACAGGCATGGATTATTTTGGTGCCTTTATTGTTTTTCTGATAGATGAAAGTGGCTAGGGCTGAAAGTTCCAGACAGATCTCTTTGTGTCCACTTCATCTTCCATTTCAAATTCTATTTGTAAACACCACCGTTCTCTTCACCTTCTAATTATGAACTGATTAAGGTAGAGTGTGCAAACACAATACAGAGGGCACAATAGATCACTGAAACATGAGCTCGTTTACCTGGAGAGAGATTTCACTGGCTTTTATAATACCAAAGGAACAGGTACAATAAATTATAGCACTTCCTTGAAATTAAAATTTTTACTCAGAAACCAGAGGTACTAAAGAAAAGTCACCTGAAAAGCAATTACATGGTGATAAAATGTGTGGACATTTCATTGATGTTGGAAGTTGGACTCAGTTTTGCCAGTTTAATTTGCAATGTGGGGTTCTTCAAATGCATTGTGTATGCCTTAGGCTTTGATGAGGGACTACCTGTGAGTGTGCTGGCTGGCTGCAGGTCACTGGTCTTTGCTTTTTTGGATGGTATAGAGAGGTTTGCTTGACAAAATGCAATTATTTCTGCTGCAGAAAGAATAGCAAAGCACCAACCAAAGCTAGAAATAATTATTCTATTTGAGGCTTTAATAGGAATATCAGATGTAGCTCTGAGCTGTTAAACAACTTTTTAAAGGTAGTTAGATTGGATTGGATCCTACCTTAGAAATCTGAGCTTTCTTAACAGCTTCCTTAGCTTGAGTCAGTTACATTCCCACTCTGGCTTTCTGTTTTCTCATCCTTAAAATGAAGGAGTGGGGCTGGATGATTTCTAAATTTATTTGTAGCTATTTCTTCCTAAGGCCATATATAGTCAGGTGTTCTGTTCAGTAGTCATCTAAGACAGTCCTCATTTTATTTGAATCGTGTTTAAATTGAGGAGGTGAAGGCAGGGACTGGTGTTTGGCTTTACCAAGCTAGATTTGCATAGGTATGAGTTGGAATATCATTCGATCATGGGAGCATGGAACTTTCCAGTACCATGTATAGTAGCAATTGGGGATCTTGGGGAGTCATGAGCTAAGATTCAAATAGATTCACTCAGCTGGATGGAATTTTCCAGGTAACACATTACCACATAACACAAGCCTCTTTATAGGCTGTGAAGGCAGATTATCAAATTCTTGATTATTTTGGGGATTGAATGAAAGCGCTCTGAGGTTGAGGATCCCATGGGTCTTGTGTATCACTGTTTCTTCTACCTGGCACTTGGTTGGTGCTTCATTGCTACTTGCTAATTTAATAAGTGACTAAATGATTCTGTACAATAGACTATGGAAGAAGAAGGAGGGCTTGGGTATCTCCCTATTTTCTTTTTCAGTTTGGTCCATCAATTTCTTTCTGTCATGACTGTTAAGAAATGCCGGGACTGACCGACCGGGGTGGCTCACGCCTGTAATCCGGCACTCTGGGAGGTGAAGGTGTGTGGACCACCTGAGGTCAGGAGTTCAAGAGCAGCCTGGCCAACATGGTGAAAACCGTCTCCACTAAAAATACAAATATTACCTGGGCATGGTAGCAGGTGCCTGTAATTCCAGTGACTTGGGAGTCTGAGGCAGGAGATCACTTGAACCTGGGAGGTGGAGGTTGCAGTGAGCCAAATGGCACCACTGCACTGGGTGACTGAGTGAGAAAAAAAAAAAAAACCAAAAAAATCCTGGGAATGCTTCGGTAGCCCAGAAAATTCTCATTTTTCTGAGGGAGAGAGTCAACCAGTGCAGGGAGGTTCTCTTTGCAGTGGTATTAGATCTCTACATTTTCTCTCCATGATTCAGTTAGAAATGACCAGACATTCTGGGTTAGAAGTGAGCAACAATCTAGGAATTGCAAGGATGTTACCCAGTTTAGCCTTATTTCTGTTACCCACCTCCTCTTCTGTCCTTTCCCTTCCAAAGCCTTCCCAGGAACTCCAGGCTACTCTACTCCAGTTGTTGCTAGAGCATCTCGTAGCCATGGCATGCATTGCATTGTTGAATACTTACTTGTTCCCATGTCTAAATTCTCAGCTTCATCATGAGCTTCCCCCAAATGGGATCTTAACCTTTTCATTTTGTGTTCCTCTTAGCACAGTTCTTATATCTATGTTTGCTAAGAAAGAAAGTCCTTTAGAAACCCTTGTAACTCTTTGATACATGAACAGGGAAGAAACAAGTCTTTAGTAAGCAGTGTTGATGTTTGGTATGATATAATGCGTGCTAGGACTAAGGGGCTGTATTGGAGGGGACAAGGTAAGAGAGGAGTGGGGCTGGATGATTTACTACCCTTGAGCTTCTACCCTTTGTGGAAAGGTAAGAACCCTTTAAGTACCTACCCTTAAGCTTCTTTCAACTTTGCTAAAGTTGTAAGTTTAGATCTATTTAAAAAAAACAGATTAAAATCAAGTGTTAGGCTTTGTGGATACAAGCAGTTTAGCTCTTTTGGCATTTAGAGGACTCAAAGACAGTTAAGGATGACATCTTATTTTCTAAAGTGACTCTAGTGCACCTTTAAAAACCCAATATAGACACAATCACATTCTAGAAACAAACACTCTCAGACAAAACAGCTGGCCAGTCAGTTTCTTGCCTGTCTTAAATTCAAAATTGTGGGTTATGACCTCTGTCTGTTGGGTTCTCTTACCCTTAACTTTATGTGACCACAAAGATGCATAAATTTCTTTCGATTTATTTCTGATTACCTGAGGCTTTGTTTTTAAGGTAAATGCCCTGAGATTTCTTTTCTGCTGATGGGTTCTTGACTGACAGTCAGTATTGTGGAATTCCTGAAACTCCCCAGGCAAATATATGAGAAAATAACTTGATGGTTTGCATGACTAAACCATCACAAACAGATGTATCTTCCATATCTCTATGGATGCATCTTGCATCTTTGTAACTATGACATTCAACATGTATTGAATGGTAGAATATGTCAACTACTCATCTAGATGCTGAGAATACAGCAGTGAAAACACACACACACGTGAGTGTGCATGTACATATGCATGCATGTATTTTCCTAGAGTTAACATTCTATTTGCAGGAAACAGGCAATTGATAATATAAACATGGTATGTAAATGATATGGAAGGTTAGAAGGTGATAAGGGATATGGGGAAGCATAGGGCAGACCAAGGTGATTGGATGTGCCATTTTATACAAGGTGGTCAGGATGGACCCCACTGACAAGGTTTTTTTTTTTTTTTTTTTTACCTTGAAAAAAATTTGAGTAACCTTGAAATTATTATTGAAGGAGGAAAGGGAGAGAATCATGCAGATAATTGGGGAGGAGCATTCCAGGCAGAGGGAACAGCCAGTGCAAAGGCCCTAAGGCAGAAGCATGCCAAGCTTGTATGAAGAAGCTCCCAAGGAACCCAGTGTGGCCAGAGTAAAGAGTAGGAGGAGATGATATTGGAGAAGGAATGCAGGTCACATTATGTAGCTCCTTGAAGGCCATGGTAAATACCTAAATTTTGACTGTGAGTCAATAAAGAGGTAAAGGGGACTCATTATTTTACTATCATATTTTTTAGGAGATGGTATTTAGCAGTCTCTTAGAAGACTAGCTATTGGCCTCAAAATGTAAATTTGTCTGCTTTGATTTGATCTGCAAGGACCTCTAAGGCCAGTCACTTGTCAGTATGATAAAATGATAAAATGGAAAAAGCCAGCCTGGGTACTACTCTCAGATTCACTCCTATCTGGGTCATGGCTCATTTCTCTTTCAGTGCCCCCAGTGACCCTGACTGTAAAACGAACATGGTAGGCAAATCAGAAAGGCAAACATTTGTTTTATGTATCAACTCTAGTTCACTCTTAATGGTTGCTCCAAGTACCCAAAGAGGGAGTCTGCAGTAAAATCTTTGTGATTGATTAGCAATGTCTACCCTGAGAACAGACCAGGAAGTGGTGGGGAGTGTGCTATGAGCTAAGAGGCCTTAGGGTGTGAAAATTCTGTCCTTTATAGTTGTTTTTTAAGAGAAAGACTACAGAGTTTTGTGATTTTGACTTACAGTTGTGTTTGTCACAAAATGTGGGAAGACTTTGCAGAAAGTCTTCTAGAAGAAAAAAATGTAAGGAATGAATCGGATAAAAGGAGCTTATATCCTTTTGTGTGACAGTGCAAATTCTCATTCATTATCATAAAATCTTAACTTTCCTTGATAGACCTTATGGTAAAAATAACACTTTTAGGCTCTTCCTCATAAATCAATGAGGTAGATTGGATGGGTATTTTCCTAGTTTTATAGGATACTGGATCACAAAGTCATAACTAATTACCTAATTAAAAAATTAACTATGTTTTACTAGTGTAATGGCCAAAATAGGACCTTCTGAGAGTGAAAGAAGATGCTATAAATAATTACTCCCAGACAACAAGTATCCAATGGGACTATCCGTGGCCAGTGGGGATGTTGGATCATCCTAGATTTATTTGAGGCCCTGTGATTGATGCTTGGATGAGGCAGAACTGGAACCCAGATGTTCCTATTGAAAACCATTTCCTTTTATCCAAAATTCTGATGCATTAGACACAGTGTGGAATAATAATAATACTGGCAGCTACCAGTTTTATGTGCTCATCGTGGGCACAGTCATGTGCTACTCATTTTTTTTCATGCTATTATAATTTCAGTCTCACACTTCAAGGTCAATATTCTCTCCCTATTTTATAGACATTGAAACCAAGGCTGAGAGATGTGAAGTGACTTGTCAAAGCCACAGAGCTCAGAAAGAATCTTATATTCAAGCCCAGCTCTGTGTAATCCAAAGTTCAAGTTCAACCACAAGTTTATTCATTAGAAATATTTATGTTAAAACTATTTTTGTTTTTTGAGATAGTCTCAGTCTGTCACCCAGGCTGGAGTGCAGTGGTGTAAACTTGGCTCACTGCAACCTCCACCTCCCAGGTTCAAGTGATTCTCATGTCTCAGCCTCCTGGGTAGCTGGAATTACGTGTGTGCCCACCTCGGCTTCCCAAAGTGCTGGGATTACAGGTGTCAACCACCACGCTGCCCAGCCTTGATTCTCTTTAAAGGGATTCATTACCATTAATTGAAGTATTTTGTATTTAAAAGAGGGTTTAAATTAAACCAAAGGCCCTGAGCTGATACCTCACTTCAGTATTATGTTCCAATTTAACCACCTTTTGAGGAAGGGAAATGGAGAAGATACTGGGATTTGTATAAGGGCTAGCGCCAATGAAAATAATAAGATGTAGCAACACTACTTCCTGATTTGGATAAAGAAGAGCTGGAGTAAAGAGAGCTGTTTTATTTCAGCTCCAGAGGGAAAACCCTAGTGTGTATTATAGGAGAGAGCCGGAGGGAGTGGGAAGAACCTTCTGGCTGCTGCTCAGATGTGTGCTGGAACTACAAAGTAGGGATTTTCCTTTGGTGAACTCAGACTGGTTAGAAAGGTGAAGAGTTCACTTGTAAATGAGACTTGGTAGTGTGAGCCAGGAGCAAAGAGAAGGAGCTCTCCTGTTCTTGAAGTTATCTTCAAGCCTCCAGTGATGTGTAGGGGTCTGAGATTCCCACTCTGGGCTGTGGATCAGGGTGAGTTAAAAGGAATGTTTTAGTGAAAGAGCAAGAGCATAAAGAAAACTTACCAACATACACGTTAGAGTATATTAACTTTAGAGTTGCTTTATAAATAGTAGTTGAATAGATAATTCATCAAAATTTGATGCATGTATGAAATATATATTTGAATATGTATTTGAATATATATACATATATCTATACCATTTAATTGCATTGTCAAAGCAGATGGACTTAACAAAGAGCTATCACTGTAATTTTATGTCCTAAACAAGAGGTGAGCTGTCATGTCTATGGTAGATTACCACTGCCTGGTAATAGACTATTTAAGTTATAGGATTATTTGCAAAGACAAAGAAAATCTAGCTCCAGTGCTATAACTGAGCTCTCAAAATGAAGAAGTAGAAGTCTAGGTAGTGATGATCCATAAGTGAAAAGAACTGATCCCTGTTCTCTTGCTATTTAGAAGCCACTGTTGTCATTCAAACAGCTCTCAAGCTCCATCAGTTCACACATATCACATGCTTAGGGCTGGTCACGATTCTGCCAACATTGCAACCTCTGTACCTACCTTTCTGTCTTTTCTTGAGATTCCTATTCTCCCTTTGTTCTCTATCACATTTATCATAGAGCATAAAGAAAACAGAATTTTCATAACTTTTTGGTTAGGTCCTAGATAAATCGGCTGGGCTTTTTTCCCCCATGGATGATTGACAATTCTGATTTAATACAAAATAAAGGGAGTGCTGAAGACCAAAGTCTATGGTCTTCACTGCATCTCAATTCCCAATGATTCTTATCACATGCTAACTTCTACAGTTTTAGTTTTAGAAATTCTAGTGTTCTGGGACAGGATGTTTTAATTCTAAATATATTCCCTGCACCATAAAACCCAGCAACAACAGCATAAGTACTCAAGCTAAAATGTGTGAATAATAACCTAACCAAATCAATAATTTAAGACCGGTGTGGATGTGTGAAGTTGCATGTGTTCCTGATGACTTTGTTATTCTGTTTCTACTGGTTTTGTTTTTTTGCTTCCAAGTCTAGTGAAATGCTTTTGCAATATAGAGACATCAAAGGCATGATGAGTGAGCTGGTGATGCTGATAAGCAGAAAGATCAAAGCAAGCAGGGCTACAGAGGGATTGGGAATATTATCACGGCAGAGGTTCAGTGATAAAATCAATCTAACAGGGTAGAACCTTGGTTTTTGGAATAAGGCTGGCCTATGAGGTCTGAGGGGGATTAGCAGAAAGAAGAGATTCATGCTGAATCTTGTGATGGCTTGAACTAGGAATTAAAAAATTCCCCTGGTCAAGGAAATGTTGTAGGACTTTCTTCTTAGTTCAGCTAAAAGCTGGGTTCTTGTCACATGGCCATGAGAGATTAGGCTCTCAGACACTTTGAAGGGTAAGAAAAATGGAATTTATTGGGTGAAAAGAAAAAAAAAAAAAGGGAAACAGGGACTCTCAGCAAAGTGGGTGTCCTGCTAGCTGGTTTCCACCTGACAGATTGAATCCCAGTTTCCATCCCCAACAGGAGAGACCAGGCTCCTCCCCCCTGCAAAGGGTGTGAACTTCTGTGGCTGCATCCTGTTCTCCCGGTGTGCAGGCTGGTCGGAGTTTCTCTGGGGACTCCTTTAGACTTGGCTGTCTCAGAAAGAATGGGCTTCAGATCTTAGGAGTAGCCTAAGCCAAGCCTAAGCAAACCAAGGAGAGAGACCCCAAGAGAAACTAAGCCTAATGATGCCTTGATCTTGGACAATCTATTCTTCAGAATAGTGAGTAAATAAATACATTTCTATTGTTTAAGCCACCCAGTCTGTGGTATTTTGTTATCATAGCCCTAGGAAAACTAAGGCTTCTAATGATGAACAAGTGACCCCATTCATGGGAAGGTTTGGGATGTCAGAGCCGGAACCAGGCAGATCCTGATTGTGCCACAGAAGAGAATGTGGGGGGTGAGACTATTTCTAGGCAACATTTCAGGTTCAGCGCAATCATTGCATTTGAGATTTTTGGGTAAGGTCACTGTGTCAGGAGGTCTCCAAGACCACTCTCAGATTTGTTGATTTGCTGGGAAGACTCATAGGACTTAGCATACAATTGTACTCACAGCTAAGATTTATTTTGGTGAAAGGATAGGAAGCAGCATCAGTGCAAAGAAAAGATGCATGGAGTGAGGGCTGTAGGAGGCCAGGCATCAGTTGCCGAGAGTCCTCTCCCAGTGCAGTCTTACCAGTCATACTTAATTTCTCCCGCACTGAATTGTGACAATGCACGTAAAGCATTGTCTATCAGGGAAGCTCACCAGAGACTCGGTGATCTTTTCACAGGGGACTGGTCATGGGTAGCTGAGAACATACCAAAATTCTAGGCTCCCAGAAGGAAAGGAGATGTTTAACATATACCACATTGTTTGTACAAACTATTTATATTTAGGCACAGTGAGCCACTCTGATCAGGTAGGGGATGGTGGGAACCTTCCTGCAATCCAAGTTCCTAGACAGACACTACGTAAGGGCTAACTTTGTAAGTGGGTCTTCCTAAGGAGAGCAGTCTCAGAGCTGCTATATTAAACTCTTCTGCACAGTCGCCTAAGTGATAATTCTGTCAAAGCCTGGCATGGCTGCCTCTTGTGTATAGCGAGAGTCTGGCAGAGGTGGGGGAGTCTTATTTTGGGTGTTTGCGAAAAAGGCATGGAGATAATTTCTGCCTCAGGCTCCCTGATAAATGAGAACCCCAGGGATTCTGAGTATGGTGGCCTCAGATTACATGTCTTCCTGGAGTACTAGGCTATGCTATTCTGTTCAATGTCACTGATTATCCTTCAGGAAGATTGTCTACCACGGATCACATTCTTACAGGCTATAGAGGAGAGTTTTCCAACTTCATTGGGGTGAGGACCATTGAGTTTCCCCATCACTCCCCACTCCACACACTCCCATCTTCGCTCTTTTTTTTTTTTTCTTTTGAGACAAGGTCTGACTCTGTTACCCAGGCTGGAGTGCAGTAGTATGATCTTGGCTCACTGCAGCCTCAGCCTCTCAGGCTCAAGCAATCCTCCCACCTCAGCCTCCCAAGTAGCTGGGACTACAGGTGTGCACCACCATACCTGGCTAATTTTTGTATTTTTTGTAGAGACGGGTTTTGCCATGCTGCCCAGGCTGGTCTTGAACTCCTGAGCTCAAATGATTCACCCGCTTCAGCCTCCCAAAGTGTTGGGATTACAGGTGTGAGCCATTGCACCCGACCATCTTTGCTCTTGAGTTCTTAAAGGCAGGATCCATGTCAGATTCATTCTCAAAATCTCTAAGAGTTCTAGAACGTGACTTACAAATAGTAAACAGCACTGACTTGCAAATAGTAAACACTTACTGAATCACATAGAGGCATTGTCATGTATCAACCACAGGGTCTCCCTCAGAGACACTGGTAGACTTAAAACCTTGTGCCTAAAGACCCGGATCTTCTTACCAATTTAAGACTGTGAAGGAGAGAAAACTTCCAGCAGAGTCTGAAATTAAAATGTAAGCAAGTGAAGCTAAAAATAAACAGCAACGTGGGATTCCTCAATTCCGACAGGCTGTGACAGCACCAAGTGTCATGCAGCTCTGAGTGGTGAAGAAGAGGAATAAATTTAGAAGGCTTAATGAGGGGGGATTCTATAACTGCTTGAAAAGCCTAAGCCACCAAACGGAATGAAATTTTCCTAGACAGGAGTGCGATATTCCCTGCCTCCACCCCTGACGCCTCTGGGCAATGTGACACATTCTCTAACCTCTTGAATACAATCAGGTCACCCATCCTGGAGAGAGTGGAGTCTAGTGAGAAGGAAGCACAGTTTCTGACCCTAAACCCAGAGTGGCTGCTGGGAATGCCCCATCCCCAGGAGTTCTTTTTATGGTACATAGAGTCATCATCACAGGGCATTAGCAATGGAATCAGCCTTTGAGTCATTAATGGTTTTCAGAATCTTTGAGCTGCAAAGACTTCACAAAATGTTATGCAGAAGGGCAAGATTGAAGGATAAAAAGTAGAACTGCTGTGATTGAAGTGGAGGCAGCAGATTGGCTTTCCATCCCTCTACCTTCCCTATCTTATATCTGTGGAACCCCTGGGTTCCTGAAGAGCAGGACCGCTGTGTGGCATTGTGCAGTTTCTGCACATAGACAGTGTGTACATTTGCCTCAGAGCACAGCTTGAAAAAATTGATATAATTTAATCTTCTTACTTATAAGTAAGGAAATTCAGGCCTGAGGTGAAGCGACTTGCACAATGTCAGTAAGTATCAGAGGTGGGATTTGGACGGAGGACTAGTGACTCCCAATTCATTGCTATTTTAGAATCTTCTTGATATCTAGGGTCTCACTAGCCCACCCATGCAAAAACAGCCTTAGAGCAGGAATCATGGGTCAGAGTGGAACGTCCATCTTGCTTCAGAGAAGAAACAAAAGAGAAAACATCTTCATGGTCCAGCTGTGCTTTCAGAGGTACCAGCTTGGGTGCACAACCAGGTAATCACCAGCCTGTCCTTTACGCATTGGTAGTGAGTGAAAAGCTGAGAAACTCTCCCACTCCCAGGGCTGTGGCTTTCCAATAAAGGTTAACAGTGATAAAAGACTACCCATATGACGTGAACTATGGCTTTGACCGTGACTACAACTTTGTCCGTGACTATGATTAGGACTATTACCCCCACCAACTGCCAAGTACCTATTAGAGATTCTTGTTGCATTACCCACCAAAATGTAGGATCCAAGAGAGCAGGGCCTTTGCCAGTTTTGCTCTTCATACATAGTTGGTGCTGAATAAATATTGGGGATTGTTTTAGGCTGTATTATATTCCCCTAAATTCATATGTTGAAGTCTTAACCCCCAGTGCCTCAGAATAATATGGCTGTATTTGGAGTTAAGGCCTTTGAAGGGATAATTAAAGTGAAATGAAGTAATATGGGTGGTCCCTAATGCAGTGTGACTGGTATCCTTATAAGAAAAGATTAGCACACAGCCACAGAGGTAAAACCTTGGAGAGACAAAGAGAAGAGGGCCATCTGCAAGCCAAGGAGAGGGACCCCAGGAGAAACTAACCCTGCTGACGCCTTGATCTTGGACAATCTATCCTCCAGAATTGTGAGGAAATAAATACATTTCTGTTGTTTAAGCCACGGAGTCTGTGGTATTTTGTTATTGTAGCCCTAGGAAAACTAACACAGGGATTAAACAAAGCATCCCTAGCTAGATGTGCTATTTCTGAGTTTGGAGCTCTACCCACTATTTGAAATGACACGTGTGATATTGCTGTACAAGGAATGATGAGGGATAGGGATAAAGACCTACTCATTCAAATGATTTTCAGTGGATACTGATTCAAGGTTACCTTTAAGTCATGAGAACTTATTCTGTTTTGTAGGACAAAATCCAAACGGTCTGTGATCTATAATCACATCTTTCTGCCTAGTCCCCAAGCTTTTGTTGTTAAAATGTTTGGAAGGTTTTTGGTCTCCTTATTTTAATTTTTACAAAGCAGATGAAGAAGTGAGAAGCGTAGGTAATAACAAAATATAAAACTAATTAACACCTCGGATTATAAGGAGAAGGGGTTGACAGAATGTCTCTTTTAAGAAAACCTGTGAATATTAAGGGTTTCGCTGCTGTCAGCATTTTCCTAGAAGAAGCGGGTCCTTCCTTCTGTATCCAACCCCCAAAATAAAAAGTAGCCTTAATGTGTTCATAAATTACAAAAGCAGAGTTATATCGGAAACCACACTCTTGGCAAACCACCTTGGGGAGATAATTAGGTATTGTTACTGTTTGTTTCTGGCTGGCATTTTGCTTGAACAAATGAGCCTTCTGTTAAGGCTGAAGGAGGGGATGGGGGGAGGGGCACTGGCAGTGAAAAATCTATCATAAGATATAGATTCTCCAAGAGCATTTAAACTTCAGACATCACGAATCTCCTTGGGATACTTAAAGCTTCCCCAAAGCCGCCACGTGGCTGTGGAATCAAGGAGATCTGACTATATGACCTAGAACAGGTCACTTGACCTTCCTGAGCCTCAATTTCCCCATCCCAAAACACATGTAATGTAATTTATACCTCAGAGAATTTTTTTGGGAGAAATAGATGAGTTTGGTACAGGAAGTTACGAACTTATAAAAGTGAGTGGTTTTATGGCTGTGAAGTAGACTTCGGTCAGTTCTTAAATATTTCCAGGGATGTAGAATTTGCTAGATTCACCTTTCCTTTGGCTCAGGAGAAAAAAAAAAAAAAAACAAAACAGTAAAATGGGAGTGAGATGACTTTAATTCTAGGTTCAAGTCTGTTATTTACTAGTCACATGTCCTTTGACAAGTCACTTAATTTATCTGAGCCTCAGTTGATTCAATTAAACAAACCCAGGGTTGCAGGGTGGCATGCTCTCATAATTGCTGCGAGGATGAAATGAGAGAATGTAAAAGGGGTGCATTGTAACCTGTAAAGTGTTATGCCAATTTACGGTAATATTATTGCCCTTGGGGCTGTGCAGAACAAGCCTAAGCACAGTTATTTTCAAGTCTGTCTGAATTTGGATCTAGGAAGACGAGTGTCCCCCTTTTGTTCTGCACAAATGTGAATGTTAATGATCCCCAAGTGTTTTCTATGAAAACCAGTGTCCTGTGACAGGTTGCAAGACATTCCTGGGGGAAAAGACTTTCTGGCCAAAAAACTTTGGCAAACACACCGTACCCTTTGCCCGCTTAGAGACTGACAAGGCTGAGTGTATTAAAAGGTCGTGTATTGATGAAATCCATGTTCCTTAAATGTATTTGTCCTCAGAACCTTCTTCATAAAATACTGGTTCGCTTCTTGCAGAACAGGATTGTGGAAATGCTGCCAACTTCTGAGATATCTGACGAGGCTTTGCAGTGTCCCAAGTATTCTCTTCTCCTGGCTAAATATTATCCATTCCTATAACTATGTGCTCCCTGGTCTTGAGTCCTTTTTACCGTCTTGATCATTCTTTTTCACATGTCCCATGCATCTCTATTTGCCTTTGTCTGCCCTGTCCTTGAGCATGATTTCTAGGTGTGGCCCAATGGTTAGACTAGACAAGGGCAGACTCTTTAGGACTCTTGGTTTTCTGTAGGAAAAGGGGTTTAGAAGTGGGAGAGGGTCATACATGTCACTTTTGGTCTCTCTTTCCCTGTTCTCAACAGACAGAACTCCCCCGAATCTCACGGTCCCGTGAGTGTGAGATTGCCCATCTTCAAACTTCAGGAGAATTTACTGGGCACAGAAGCAACAGTGTCTGGAAAAGAACGGCCCCTAGAGGGCAATATGGTCACAAGAAAAGACGCTTGGTCTCCCATGATTTTTCTGGGTGCTAAACCTATACAGATGCTACTCTGAGGAAGTGCTGTACTCGTTCAGTGTATTTTTGTATTTACCAAATGTCTTAGGAAATAGTCAAAATGTCAACTGGAGCATAAAAGGCAAACACCGAGGAAAGGTGGGAGTCCCAGAGGAAGGAATCAGGCATCGTCTCAAAGAGGAAAGGCCCTGAAGTCAGTCACTCGCCTGGGGCAGTGCTTGTGGCTATTGTGTCTTCCTTGCTACTATGATTCTGCTTCTGGTTTAGGGCTTTGGTTATTGGGAAAGATATTCATGTTTATTCTAAGCTGTAGCAAACTTCCTTAAGAGTGACGCATACACTAATGTTCCTGGGCATTAGCATTTGATTAGAATTTTAATGAAAATGAAAGGTTGACATTTTATTTAAATCAGTAATAAACTGTTTTATGTCACAATATAATCAATATGAACAATTATTGTAATGGTTTAGAGCAAAGGTTTGGCCAGGGTTGAGTCACAATCTGGCATATGCTGCTTCCCAGCAGGGTGAACCTGGCCGTGCGATTTGAGCTTCTTTAACTTCACAGAGAGTTGTTTCTTCAACTCTGTATGAGGAACCACTGTCTGCCTTAAAGGCTGGTTGTGAGGATTAAATATAATGTCAAACGTAAAACATCTTGCAGAACAGTGGTTCTCAAAGTGTAGTCACTGGACCAGCTGCATCAGCATCAGCATCACCTGGTAACACCTTAGAAAGGCAAATTCTTACAATAGGAGGGGGAGAAAAAAATGCAAATTCTCAGGTCCCACACCAGATCTACTGAATCAGTAACTCCGGGGGGTTGGACTTAGCAATCTGTGTGTGTGTGTGTGTGTGTGTGTGTATGTGTGTGTGACGGAGTCTCGCTCTGTCGCCCAGATTGTAGTGCAGTGGCACAATCTCAGCTCATTGCAACCTCCACCTCCCAGATTCAAGGAATTCCTGTGCCTCAGACTCCCGAGTAGCTCGGATTATAGGCACACACCACCATGCCTGGCTAATTTTTTGTATTTTTAGCATACACGGGGTTTTGCCATGGTTCCCAGGCTGGTCTCGAACTCCTAACCTCAGGCAATCCACCTGCTTTGGCCTCCCAGAGTGCTAGGATTGCAGGCATGAGCCACTGCACCTGGCCAGCAATCTGTGTTTTAATAAACCCTCCAAGTGACCCTGAGGCATGCTAAAGTTTGAGAAATGCTGTTGTATAGTCATTGGCTTATAGATGCTAAATAATAATATTTGTTGTTATTGTTATTGTTATGAATTGTTACTGAGAGTCCAAAATATACAGTCTCTACTTCTTAGAGGCCTAGAGTCTTGTTGGAGGACCAAGATGTTGAATGTGAGATAGTCAAATAATCACGGTCATTATTGACAAGAAGAGAAGTAGAACTTCTGAGGAAAGGGAAATAGGGGTCTGCAGGACTAATTTGACTCGTTGAAGTTTTTGTGATGGAGAAGGACTGAAGGATGAGCAGCATTGTAAAGGTAGAGAGATAGTCAGGCACGGTGGCTCACGCCTGTAATATCAGCACTTTGGGAGGCTGAGGTGGATGGATTGCTTGAGCCCGGGAGTTCAAGACCAGCCTGGGCAGCATGGCAAAACCACATCTCTACAAAAACAAAACAAAACAAAAATTAGCTGGGTGTGGTGGTGTACTCCTGTAGTCCCAGCTACTTGGGATGCTAAGGTGGGTGGATCACTTGAGCCTGGGAGGTCAAGGCTACTGTGAACTGTGATAATTGCATCATCCAGCTTGGGGAACAGAGCAAGACCCCGTCTCAAAAAAGTCAGAAAGAAAGACAGAAAGAAAAGGCAGAGAGATATTAGCAGGGCATTCTGGTTGAGGGAAATAGCAAGAGCAAAAGAACTATGGCTTAGAGGGGAGAATACTCAAGAAGTACTGAGAAGTCAGCTAAGTCAATGTGTCAGCTAAGTTCAACAAAAGTTTAACATTTCTGAGTATCTATTGCAGGCCAGATACTGTGTTAGTACTGGGGACATGGACATCAGAAAGGCTCAGGCAACAAATTCCTAAAGTTGCTATAATTATGGAATAGAATAGCATCATCATTATAATGTTCTTCATTTTCATCATCATAAATACCATGTATTGAGAACTCCCTATGTATCAGACACCATTCTGAGCACTTTACATAAATCTGCTCATTTAATTCTAAAAATAACTTGATAGCATATGTATTATTATTCCCCCACTCCATACATGAAGAAACTGTGGCTTAGAGGGTTTAGATAGTCAAAAGTCATGCAAGGAATTAAATGGAGGAGCTGGGAACTGAGCCTAGTTCTGCCTGATTCTAAGGGGTTTTTAAATAAGTAGTCAATTCTTTTTGAGGGCTGGAGGGTTTGCAGGGCACTGCCAAGAAGTCTCACTCCATATTGCATTGCTCCTCTCCATGTCTCAGCCCTCTGTGCAGATAGGCGAGGCCACATGATTACTACAGGCCAAAGCAGCATGACCTGAAGGGACATGCATCACTTCTGGGATCAGGCATTGAAAAACTTGTCGACAATTTTCCAGCCCCTCTTTTGTTGCAGTATCAACCAAGTGGGCAGATTTGTGTTCTAAATGTGCCTTGACAAGATCATGGAACCTTTGCTGGCCAAAGTCCCTGAGTAAATCTGTGATGCAGGGCACCCTGGGCATTTCTGCCGGATGTGTAGTTTAAGCAAGAAATATACCAAGTGAACAGGCTGTGATTTGGGGGTTATTTGCTACTGCAGCATAAGCCTAGTCTATGCTGACTAATACAGTTTGAAAAAGGGGATAAACTTAGGTTTGTAGGGTAGAGAGAGTCCTCAGTTTTGGCCTAAAGTTTTTCCAGTGTAGTTTGCAGGCAAGTTGAACCATTGAAAGTTTCTTTGCACAAAGTGGAAATACCTTTTTTTTTTTTTTCTTCTGAGATGGCCTCTTGTCCTGTTGCCCAGCCTTGAGTGTGATGTTTTAGTCTCGGCTCACTGCAACCTCCACCTCCCAGGTTCAAGCAATTTTCCTGCCTCAGCCTCTTGAGTATCTGGGATTACAGGTACGTGCCACCACACCCAGCTAATTTTTGTATTTAGTAGAGATGGGGTTTCAGGTTTTGTCATGTTGGCAGGCTGGTCTTGAACTCCTGACCTCAGGTAATCCACTTGCCTTGGCCTCCCAAAGTGCTGGGATTACAGGCATGAGCCACTGCACCTGGCCCAAAGTGTAAATCTTTGGGTCTCTTTTAGGAACTGAGTTAAAGGTAGGCACAGGGATGCATAAATAGCTTTTTTTTTTTTTTTTTTTTTTTTTTTTTTTTTTAGATAACCCTGTTTTAAGATGTGCTTTCCAGTTATCTCCCAGAAACCAAGCCGTTCCAAGATCCTGGAAAGTCCAACAATTTGAGGTTAATTCTAAATTTTACTGGCTTCTTTAGATACATAAAATCAACACACACACAGACACCAAAACCAAAATGAAACATTCTCTTCTCTGCTTGTGTGTCCTAATTTTCAGTCTGGGAAAATATGATTACCTTAGACATGTTCTCCTGGCTGCCCCCAGGAATATCTTCAGAGTTCAGTTCCATGAGCAGAGCTTGATCTTGAAATCTACATCCAACCCTTTCTTCCTGCCTTTGGCAGAGGAGCCGTGACAGCCCTGCTCTCTGTGAGCCTGGCCACTGGCATGTGTGTGGTATACTGCATTTAGTTTCCCTGAAGGATATGCTGGGAGCTCTGTCGGACCTTTTAGATTCTTGGCATGCTTTGGAGCTCAGCTGAGGTGGACAGGATTTCTAAGCCTGCTGAGTAATTCTTTGTTATTTATTTTTAATGTCAAATTAAAACAAGAACTACCAGGACCTCGAGGGAAACATCTTTGAACAGAATATAGCACCATGGTGGGTCTTTCTACCAGGTAGAAATTCAAGAGCCAATTGCCAAGGGCAAGTGAAAGAAGGGGAGGAGGCTGTATACATCTATAAACATTTGTACAGAGATACAAACATATACTCATTTAGATGAGGATCTCTCACCAGGAAAATCACATTTCAACAATGAGTATATTCACAAAGAAATTCAATGTAGAACTGATACTGGTTGTTTATTTACTTGGTTTCATGAGGCCAAAGTTTATGGAGATCTAAAGTACTAAGAGGCAGTATGTTCTTAAATAAATATTCTACAGAAGAGTTCAAGGAGGGGCTGATCTCTTGTCCATTCTGTGTAAATTCTTGGCCATAGCATTGGAAGGTCTGGGATAGCAGCGCCCAAAAAGGTATGGCATCAGATCTTAGGCTGAGAGACCTTACACATGTCACTAAACACGAGTGGGCTTCAGTCTTCTTATCTGAGAAATGCAGATTTGGTCATTAATTCAACAAATATCTATGTGCCTTGACTATTCTAAATGTTGGGGATACAGTCGGGGAATAAGGTAAGATGGTAAGTAGGGGAATAAGTAGGGGATATAGTAGGGGTTGTGCTCGCACATGAGGAAACCAATAAATGAACCAGCTAATTATTTTGATTGGTAGTGCTATGAGGGGAAAAAAGGTTGAAAAGATAGAAAATGATTGAGGGGTACAGAGGTAATTTAGGTTGGACTTGAATGGTGTGACAAGACAGCCACGTGAGGTTCTGGTACTAGACGGAACCACATCATGAAGTCCCCAAGTCACAAATGAAGTGAGAAGGTGATGACCAGAAAGGAGCCAATGAGCCAGGGAGATGCAGAGGCGGGAGATGTGGAGGCAGGGACAGGCAAGCAGCAGATGACAGAGGGCCACGTAGAGCATGGGGGGCACTGTTTGGATTTTATTCCGAGTGCAATGGGAAGTCATTAAAAGGCTTTACGCAGAGGAGTGACCTGATCCAATGTATTTTTTTAAAAATTGTGGTTTGTTTGCCATAGGGTCTTGCTGGAGGCCGGAGTGCAGTGGTGTAATCATGGCTGACTGCAGCTTTGAACTCCCAGGCTCAAGTGATCCTCCTGCCTTAGCATCCCAAGTAGCTGAGACTACAGCCATGCGCCATCACGTTTGGCCAATTTTTAATTTTTTTTTGTAAACACAGGGTGTCGCTATGTTGCTCAGGCTAGTCTTCAACTCCTGAGTTCAAGCAATCTGCTTTCCTTAGCAAGTGCTGGGATTATAGGCATGAGTCATTGCGTCTGGCCAATGTGCATTTTTAAAAGCCTCATTCAGGCTGCTATGTCAAAGATAGATTATTGAGAAGTCAAGAGTAGGAGCAGAGAGACAAGTTAGGAAACTCTTATAGCATCTCTCAAGATTGAATCTGCATCGGGGAAGCAAAGGAATTTTAAAATGATGCATCTTAGTGTCTGGCCAAAATAACCCCCCTAAGTACATAGCCCATCCCCTAACTGAAAACTGCTAGGGATGAAGAGAGTTCACTATTCAAGCTACATATTCCATATATTGAATCAGAGGTGAATTAAAGTTATCAAAGCTCATTATTACTAACTAACAATCATGGGGTAAAGAGTGATGATTTATTCCCTTAGGTATTGACACTAGTCATGGTTTAGCCAGGAAACAAAAATTACTTGAATATTTAATATGGAAGGCCTTTCATGGAGACAATGGGATACATAGGCAATTAAAAGGCTGAGATGCAGGCCAGGAGCACTGGCTCACGCCTGTAATCCCAGCACTTTGGGAGGCCGAGGCAGGCAGATCACTTGAGGCCAGGAGTTCGAGAGCAGCCTAGTCAACATGGCAAAACCCCATCTCTACTAAAAATACAAAAATTAGCCTAGTGTATTGGCAGGCACCTGTAATCGCAGCTACTTTGGAGGCTGAGGCATGAGAATCGCTTGAACTCAGGAAACGGAGGCTGCAGTGAGCCGAGATCACACCATTGCACTCCAGCCTGGGCTGCAGAGCGAGAGTCTGTCTCAAAAAAAAAAAAAAAAAGGAAAGGCTGAGATGCCAAGCAAGGGACAGTGAGGCAACCAGAGATGAAAGTCATAGGAAGCCTCTACCACGCCAAGGCTGGGGGGACAAGGGGAGGAGAGAGTACAATTCAAGCCTGGGGGAACTGGAGTTGCCTGAGTAAGCTGGACCATGGTGGCCCCGTCTAGAGTGAACTAACGGCATAAAGGAAATAAAGTCACTGCCGGAGATGCCTGGGAAAAATATCCCAGCTTCTGCCTCTTCCTGCTTTTCAATCCCTTACCAGTGCCCCACATTGGCCAAACCCGGCAAGAAGCAAGCTGCAGTGGCAGCCTGGGAAGCACAGCCTGCAGTCCTGCTGGGATACAGAACAGAGCAGGGAAGGGGGAACATGGACCCGGGGCAAACAGGCCCAGGACAGGACCTCACTCTACCTTCTGCCTCCAGATTCAAAAAGCAGGTGCTGCCACTTAGGGTTGGCAAAGAATGGATGGTGGAGGAGGCGAGATTGATTTATGAGCTGGTAGGAATTCTTAAGTATCATTTTGTTTTATATGGTGCCTGCAGCTGAGTCTATGTCAGGCATTCTTTGGCTTGCTGTTTCGAAGCTTGGCAGGCAGTAATGCCTCTGTAGCAGGGAGTTCCAGCTGACCTCTCAGCTTCACCACTGCTCAGGCTGGGGCATTTCTGGACATCCTGGATGAACTGGTGGGGCAGCCCCTACATAGGTATATTTTCAGGAAGGATCAAGGAGCTTAACAGAATAACACTGATCTTGAAGAAAGAGGGTTCCTGGTACAATGACATGGCTTTGATTGTTGGGAAGTGAGTTGGCATGCAGTTCTTGGTTTTTATGATTGAATCAGTTTCTAAGACCAGCCTCTCTGTGGTTTTGTTTTTGTGTATGTGGGGGTGTGTCCTGTGAGCTCTGACACGATGGAGCTATTCCACTAAACTCTGTTAATACCCTCGGCTGTGAGCATATCTCTTTGGAACCCTGGACAGCATGTGCCCTAAAGTAAGGAGAAAGGCCTTCCTCCTTCTGCATGGAAAGCAGTGTGACTCCTAGGCAGTGCGAAGTCTAGGGGCTAAAACACTGTCTTCCTGCTTCAAGAACTTCAAATATCAGTGGCAGTTACAAAGGTGGCTCCAAGGAGCAGTGGAGTACAATTTTGGTGGGATTCAAGTGAGAAGTCAAGGAAAAATATGAATGCCTTTGGGGACACTAAGTTTCCAGATATCTTGAAATAGTAGACTGAGACAAGGACAACAAAACGGCAGTGACGCATATAATTAGAATTTGAAAGGCCATGAACATTTATTTAATCCACTCATGTACTTCTCTGTGTGTTGGATATACGTTGATGAAAAATTTCTTATAAAATTTTATGTAATCCATTCTCACATATTTGCAGGAACTTTGTGTGTACATCTCATCCATCTTTCCATTCATCTATCCACCCACCTGCCTGTCCATCCATTTAACAGAGATGTATATTGAAAACGTACTAAGTACAAGGATCTGGGAACACAGCAGTGAACAAGACAAGATGACTGTTTTCATGGAGTTTATATGTGTTTGTGTGTGCATGTATGCGTCTGTGTGTATAATAAATACTAAAAAGTGACATAAAAACACAAAACTCTAATAGTAAGATAAACAAGTGTCTGAGAGGCCCCAAATGGAGATGAGCTTAATCTGGGTTGTCAGAGCAATCCTTACAGGAAGTAACTCTTTTTTTTTTTCTTTTTTTGAGACGGAGTCTTGTTCTGTTATCTAGTCTGGAATGCAATGGTGTGATCTCAGCTCACTGCAACCTCTGCCTTCCAGGTTCAAGTGATTCTCCTGCTTCAGTCTCCCAAGTAGCTGGGATTACAGGTGTGAGGGTGCCACTACACCAGTTAATTTTGTATTTTTAGTAGAGATGGGATTTCACCGTGTTGGCCAGGCTGGTCTTGAACTCCTGACCTCAAGTGATACACCCACTTCGGCCTCCCGAAGTGCTGTGATTACAGGCATGAGCCACTGCACCCAGCCTAGAGGAATTGACTCTTAATAAGTGATCTGAAGAACGAGGAAGAATGAACAAGGTGATGAGGGAATGGCAAAACATTCTAGGTGGAGCGAAATCATGAGCAAATGGCCTGCGATGGGACAAATCAGTTTGTATATGAGGGACTGATTAAGGGCAGAGGTGCAGGATGCAGAGACAGGAAAGAACCTGGGTTCTGGAGAGGCAAGTAAGGACCTGACACACAGGGCCTTGCAAGCCAAGGTAAGGAGTTGTATCTGCCCTAACCATTGGTGACCATTTGTAACCTGGTTTCCAGTGTCTGGTCCTTTACACGTAGCTCATTTTGTTTTTGTTAGACAATGTTTCTTCATATTGGGTTGGAATCATTTTTGCTTTAGCTTCTGGCTCTAGGCTGTATCCCCTGGAGCCTTGCAGAGAAATCCTACTGCTTATCTACTCTTTCTCTAGATCACATGTCCTCTAACTCTCCTGTTCTTTTAAGTGTAGCCCATCCTCATAAGACAGGGTTTTAAGAACCTTTCCTGTCAATGTTGCCTTCTTTGGGACACACTTCAGTTGGCCAGCATCCTTCCTCAGATGCAGTTCTTCAGAACCAAACACCTGGGGCTGGGTGAAAGTAAAGAAGGACTTTCACCTCTCTTGTTTAGGACACTTAGCTTCTATAGACGTGTCTTTAAGATCAAAGTCTTTTTCTGAGTGCCTCCTCACAGTGCTGATTCAAAATAAACTTGCAGTCAGCTAAAACCTTTAAATTCACTTCTTGTAAGCTGCTATTAAACCAGGTGGTTCTCATCCAATATGTATGTAGGCATTTATTTTTAATTTATACCTTGTCTATTTCTAAAAACGACTTCAGCCTAGAACAGAACTCAAGTATACAGCTATACAGTTAAAATAAAGATCCAAGGGAGTGCAGAAACATATTTTCACAGTAGACTTTCTGAAGACAAGTGCAGGTCTCTAGCTATACCCCATTTCTATCTCATTTTGTTGACTTAGGACTCTAGGCTACACTGTGCTATATGTATTTTCAAATCTCCTTCTTGTCTTTGAGTTGGAAGCCACTCTCAGCACTGGTTCATCTACCAATTTGCTGTTGATCACCATTCTTACATATTTCCTGATTCTTTAAGTCAGAGGTCCCAGTTCCATCATTTACTAGCTGTGTGACCTTGGGCAGGTTAATTCACCTCCCTGTACCTTAGTTTCCTCATTTGCATAATGGTACCTAGCTGATCAAGGTGTTGTATGTATTAAATAAAGCAATAATGTAAAGCCCTTTGAATAGTGTGCTATTCAAGGTAAGCTCTTGATACATTTTAATTATTTTATTATTATGAATATAAACATTGATTGAGAATTGATTGTGTTCTAGGCAATATGGTAGATACTTAAATACAATATTGTATTTACTCCTCCCGTTAAGCCAGTCAAGTAGTTACTATAATCACCTCCATTAGAGGTAAATGACTCATTTGGGTTCCCACAGCCAGCAATTTGGTGTTTGCAAGACGAGATAATGGAAGGACATTGCAGGCAGTGGGAACCACACTAGCAAAGACCTGGCCTACTTAATGTACAGTGAATCACTGTAGTCTAGAATATGTGGGTTTGCACCAGGGTGGACAGCATCTTTCTTTCCTTCCATTTCTAAAATAGGGCTTGTTTCCTAGAGTTTGTACCTGTACCCTGGCCCAACTCCTCTTCTGGGAGGCTCGTATTTCTCTGTCCTGCATTGAGACTGGATGGTGTGTCTTATCTTACGTATTTGTTCCTGGTAAGTGACACAAAAAGTCATGCTGCTCTTTGGAAGTAACTAGTAATTACACCTCAATTTCTGTAGAAAAAAGAAGACTGACCATCAGTCTCCTGCCATTCTGGTAATATGACCATAACTATCTGTGAGATTTATTCTATTGTGCTTGGGCTAGGGAGTGCCATTCACTGTTTTTGAAATGTCTCTGGACGAGAACCAGGGTTTCATCTACACCTTTCAACTACAGCTACATTTCAGTATTGGCTTGACACAGACAGTATATAAATGGAATATTTGCATAATGTATTGAATTTCTAGTTAAGTCTTAATGATAATTAACTGAACTGGATTGTCCCATAGGAAATAATGAGATAATGAGTGTTGCTCGCCTTGCGTCTAAGACTTTAAAATGTCAAATAACTTAGGGAAAAGTTTTTGCCTTTACCTAGTTGCCTCATCTGTTCTGCTTTTGCTGCCTTTCCCACAAACTAACGTGCACTAGACTTCCCAGGGAATAAGCACTCACCCATATTGCATTTTCCTTGTGTCTACCTGTCTGCTGAGAAGCGTGTCAAGCTTCCACAGTAATGTGCCCCTAGAACAATCCATGTTTGTTTCTTAGGATTTCTGAATGTCCATTAAGAAACCAGTTATTTCAAGAAATTTTTATTATAGTAACATAATTTGGATTAGCTTTTATTAAAAAGACAACTCTCTCCTTTCTTTCTCCGCTTTGTTAAAATATTTAGGAGGTCTTAGGCTCTGAAAAAGATTATGCCAATCCCCACTTTAACTACTCTGTGTGATTCTAGGGAAAAAACAACAGTAAATTTTAAAATAAGTATGAGGAAGTTCCACACAATCTGATTCTGGGTGGGCCGGGGGAACATGAGCAGGCCGCTCAGGGCTTCACTGTCTGTTAACTTTGGTGTATGCTCATGGTAGCATTTATTCCTGTTGTAACTTAGTACCTATGTGCATAATTATCTTCTTGCCCATTTCCTTTATTAGACTGTAACTTTCATGAAGGCAAGAAACATATCTATCTGTTTACTGCTATACCCCTGGTATCATCTGAAACATCATCTGTTTCAAAACCAGAGCCAGGAATACAGTATGCACTCAATTAATAATAATAATGAAAGATAAATAATAATGAAAAGATAGATAATAATAAAAATAAATTATAATAAAATTATAGCTAAATTGATAGGTTATTATATAAAAGACACATTTCTAGGTGCTTTCCATGTAACTTTTTTTTTTTTTTTTTACAACAACCTGTTTAATATTCACTATATTGATGTGGACATTGAAGCACAGAGAGGTTAAGAAACATCAACAACATCACACAGGAGGAAAGCTTCCTTCAGTTTTAACATTCTAGGAATTTAAATAGCTTTAAAACCAATCTCAACTGGGTTGAAATACTCTGTTCCACAACAGCTATCAGCAAGATTATTGACCTGAAGCGTTAGTGACTGGTGGAAGAGTTCTTGGTCTTCAGTGACACTGTTGAAAGTGCTCAAGACCCCCACTGCTTGAAGAAAATTGGACCCCAATTTTCTTTCTGTCTTTTAAAGTTTAAAATGTTTCTATCATAGCGGAAAATTGCAGAAGTACAGGATAGGTTCAGAAGGGCATATGGAGTGAGAACAGATTGCTTCCAGTAGGCAAGAAAAACATTTGAGTTCTGATGTGGATTACACCTTTGGAAAAGAGCAATGGCTGTTGCTAGTTCTATAATAAGATGTTTCAGATTCTCAGATCCTCATCTGGTGCCTTTCTTACAAAAGCCAATGGCTTATAAGTTCCAAAGTTCTTAAGTGGTCAAGGTCCACCACGATCTTGTTTTAAACTTCATTTGGATCTTCTTTTTGCATTTTTCTCCACCTACTTGCTGTCAGTCAGGACTTTCTGTTTTGAGTAACAGAAAACTCACCTCACACTGGCTTGAGTGAAAAAGGATGATTTACTGGTTCAGATAATGGAAAGAGTTCACTGGGAGAACTAACTTCATCTAGGGGCTCAAATGATGTCATTGTGAATCTAGTGTTTCCCCACATCTGCTTTCCTCTGTGATCAGTGAGTTCAGGGAGGTTCTTCCCAGGCAGAACCTCTCATCTCCCTATCTCAGTAGCCCTTGATACCCCAGGCTTACACCCTGTACTCTCAGCAGCCAGTTTGAATTAATTAGCATAATGCTAGCTGCTGTAAGATGCAACTTTTTAAGATTAATTGTCTTCGTGATTAGCAAAAAGAGCTTATTTGTTTTCTCTTATGACATCTGGATGCAGGTGTTCCTTGTTAGTGAGTGGCTTTTCTCCATGCAATGATTCAGGGCCCACCATCCTTTGGGGCTCAGAGTTTTCTTAGCAAATGGGGAAGGAAAGCGTGGAGAAACTGCCATCATTTTTTAAAAAATGTTTACTCTGCACCTTCTCTCAACTCTCTTTAGTGAAATTGACCACATGACCAAATATGGACACAGGAAGGACTAGAAAATGTAGCCCCAGACTGAGCAACTGCTTTCTAGCCACAGTTTCACACCACAGGCAGGAGCTCATGAATTTGTTGATTGCTGTCAGTCTCTGTCACAAATTTCCAGTAATGACAACCAGAGTCTCGGAAATTAAGAAGTCTTGGTCTGGTTTGGGTCATACACCTATTCTTGAATAAATAACTGTGCTTCAAGAGATGGAATTCATTCATTTATTCTATCATTTATTCCACAAATATTTATGACAGTTATTATGTGCTAAATACTATTCCCAACCCTGGGAATACAGCAGTGAATACAACAGGTGAAAGTCCCTGCTCTCATGCAGTTTATATTCTAGTGAAGCCAGATGACTAAAACATATGGCATTGCAGATGGTGCTATGATCAACAATACACTAAGGAAGAAGGATAGGGAACACTGGGAGTCACAGATTGGAGTTTTCTTTTGGGTGTTACAGAGGCTTCCCCCAGAAAGTGGCATCTGAATGAAGATTGGAAGGAGATGAAGGAGTGAATCATGTATGGGGGAAGAGTGCTGCAGGTAGAGCGGACGGCTAGTACCAACGACTAAGACAGGGGCAAGTCTGGCATATTTGTGAAAAGCAAGGAGGCCAGTGCTAGGGTCTAAATGTCCCCTCTTCACCCCAAATTCATATGTTGAAACTTAATTCCCATTGTGGTGGGATTAAGAGGTGGGGCCTTTTGGGGAGTGACTAAGTCATGAAGGCTCTGCCCTCATGAATAAACTAGTGGCTTCTAAAAGGGTGGGAGGGAACTAGGTCAGATCCTTTGTGCCCTTTTACCTTCTGCCTTGTGAAGACACCTAGAAGATGCTATAATGAGGAATGGGCCTTAGCCAAACATCAAACATGCCAGCGTCTTTATCTTGGACGTCCCAGTCTCCAGAACTGTGAGCAATAAATTTCTGTTATTTATCAATTACTCAGTCTCAGACATTTTGTTACAGCAGGACAAACAGAATAAGACAGCCAATGTGACTGAAATGAAGTGAGCTGGGAGAAAGAAAGAGAAGGAGAGGACAGGGGAGTAACAGGTAGACAATCAGATAGGACTTTGCTGATTACTGTAAGGACTGTGGCTTTTCCCAAGTAAGATGGGTGGTCTAGGAGAGTTTTGAACAGGAGTAAAATGAAGTGAGTTATGTTTCAAAACTGATTTCATAGTAACCCCTCTGATTATTACACTGAAAATAGACTGTAGAAGAGACTGTGGAAGCCAGATAAGAGGCAGGTGTGGTTATCCAGTGATGAAATGATGTTGGCATGGGCCAGGAGCGTGAAGATGGAAGTAAGTGGTCGGATTTCGGATACTTTTTAAAGACAGATGAATTATGCTGATTTTCTGGGCTTGGGTGACATGTTTTATCCTGAAGCAAGATAGTGGAATCAACACATCGGAACCACATGAGTCAGAGAGAAATGATTTCCTAAAGAAAATTGAAAAGGGAATTGGGAAGATGAGACTGGGCAGTAGTACTCAGTCAGAGTGGGCTGATACTACAGTAATCAACAACCTCAAGACCTCAATGGCTTAAAGAAGTAAAGTTGAACTTACTGCACTAGTGACATGCCTAGTGCAGGTTAACAGGGGACTTGAGCTTGTTATAGTAACTCAGTGTTTTAACTATATTACCATGGATGAGGTTTGGTGAGAGCAGATGCAAATCAAGAGAAGAAATACAGCTCCCTGGGAGAACACAGCACCGCATGAAGAACCACTTGGGGGATGCACCTTGGTCAGTCATGATGCAGAGGAATATGAGGGAACTGTGGGCACTATTGTGGTTTCTGTGGGAAGGGGAGGGTAAGGCAGAGCATGCAGGCATAGGAGTGGCTAATTTGAATGATTTCAGTGGCTCTGGAGTATAGGACCTGTCCTTGGTTGTAGAGTACTTGGCCCTGGGGCAATTAGGGTGAGTATATAGTGGCCTGGAGCATGAGAACCTGATACAGCAGGTGGTTGGGGTGTGGCCTTAATTGCCTGTCCTAGAAGGAAACTGTCTGGTTTTTGGCCAGGGCCTCAAAACTGGGTTAAGACAGCTGGTGGGAAGATGGCTCAAGTCCATGAGTTTGAGGCTGTAGTGTGCTATAATCACACCTGTGAATAGCCACTGCACTCCAGCCTAGCAACATAGCAAGACCCTGCCTCAAAACCAAACCAAACCAAACCAGTTAAGGGCAGAACTTTTTTTTTTTTTTTTTTTTTTTTTTTTACGAAATCTATGTTACACTCAGGGACTCAGACTGACAGAAACTCCACAATCTTATAATATCACTATCTCAGCAGGAGGCCTTAAGATTGAAGTCAACAGCATGGGCAAATTGTGTACAAGCTCCTAAATATTTCACCAAAAGAGACTCATGACACTTCCTATGATGATTGACTGGCCAAAGCAAGTCACATGGCCATACCTAACTTCAAGAAGGTGTGTGTCTGGATGGAAAGGAGAATCAGAAATCTTGGTGATCAACAGTAAGGTCTACCAAAGGAGGCAAAGCTCACAGATATCCACCATATACTCCACATTTTCCAAAACCACCACATGTGTCCACTTTTTTAGACTTCTGTTGTCCATCTTCTGAACTTTATTCATCTCCTGAGACCAAGCCCTAAAGCCCCTTCTTGTGTAATTGCCCTTTCTCTTCTCTCCAGGAAACATTTTTTTTTTCTTTTTCTGTGCTCTGGTAGTAGTTAATTTATGCCATTTTGAAAACTTAATTCTAATATTAGCTTGGTTCTAGTCATCTGTTGCTATCTAATAAACTACCCCCAAACTTTGGCTTATAGAAACAATAATCATTTATTTTGCTCAAAAATTGTGGTTTGGTCAGGGCAATCTCTATCTCCTTCACAGGGCATCAGCTACAATGGCTTATCCAGGGCTGAAGGATGGCTCACATGGCTGACCAGTTGGATGCTGGGCTCCCCATGGGAACTTTGGGCTTCCTCCCAGCATGGTGGCTGGGCTCTATGAAGGAGTGTCCAAAGAGTGTCCAAGTGACTTCTAAGGCTAGATCTTCAAAGTTAATATGACTTTTAAGTCAACGCAACTTTTAAGATCTAGCCTTAGAAGTCACATGATGTCATCTTAGCTGTAAGCACCAGCCCTTCCTGATTCAAAGGGAGGGAATACAGACCCCATCTTTCACTGGGCAGAATGTTAAAGTCACACTGTAAGAAGAGCATGTGAGATGGAAAGTTCTGTTGTAGTCATTTTTAGAACATACAACCTAGCAAAGCTCTTTACACTTCCAATCCATTGTATAATTAAGCAGGGAAACAAATAATACTAATTGTTGTGTGGGTGCTCATTCCCCTTGTATCACTGTGTGCTCCTTTATAATAGTGGCTATGGTTTGTTCATCTTTGTATGTCCAGTGCAGAGCACAGAGGTAGATGCTCGAGGGAAGACACGGCTTAGTAGGCACTGCTTTACCTTTTCTTCCTTACCAACAGATCCCTAAACTTGTTTAGGTGACAACATGCTCAAGAAAGGTGGGCCCAGACCTAGGGGATGAATCATGATTGGTCTTCAGCCTTTATGACTATCATATTCCTTTATTCTGGATTATCAATTTAGGAATGGTTATGTGGTCTAATTCTCTCCAAAGAGATGCAAAAGAAAGTCTGTTGAAAGGAATCGTGACAAAGACTTTTCATTCTAGAAAAAGAGGTGGGCATGGAGAAATCCCACGTTCCTTCCTACTTTTGGGTGGTGGTGTGTGAAGATGCTATGTTTGAAGCTGTGGCAGCCATCTTGAAATCATGATGATCTCTCCAGGGGAATCTCAAAAAAACCAACCAATATTCTTGGCATTATTTAGCTGCTAGATTAACCAATTTCTGGACCTGCTTCTCTCCAACTTCTTGTTATGTGAGGTAATTAATTCCTATTATTTAAAGCCAACTTTAATTGGCTCTTTCAGCTGTTATTTGCAGCTGAAAGCATTCTCACTGAAACAGAGCTCAATTAATGTTCATAGAATTGAATTGAATTCCCCTAACTGATTTGGCTCATTTTGTAATCTGGGCCATGGACAAGAATAAGCGTAGAGGATTGTAAAATCTCATTCCTATGTATGCTGCTACTCTGAGTTTCTTCTGTGAACCTCAGGGATTTCAAAGTTGGATTGCCTGAAATGTTTCCAAACCAGAGTCCATTGGCTCACATATGTCTAAATGGTAGCTTTCCTTAGGAAAAAAAAATTCTTTTTGGTCCAAGTATTTAAAACACAAAAGACCTCTGGGTGTGCTGGCTTCTTGGCATTCCCAAGTCTTGCAGCTGAGACATAATGACTAACTACAGGCAATTAGAGGGTGAAGTTGCTACCAGCAGTTTGAATGAATGGAGAATGCAGCTGGGTGCAGGCAGGTCTTTCTGGCCTCAACTAGGGAAAACTTTGCCAAAACACCTGTAAACTTTCCCAGCCTGCTTCAGCAAAATCTCCCTCTTTTAGGGAGCATCCATCCCCTCATGTTTGCAGCATGATACCTAAGCAATTGTCCTTTGACATTTTCTTCTTTATAGGCAGTTGTTATTATTATTTAATAGCATATTTTAATCCCTTTCTTCAAGCAGATTCTAAATAAGGCTACAGGGCTCTAGCCAGATCATGTTGTGATGGGTTAAGGATGGCTATGAAGAAAAGCCCTGTAGGTAGGTGAAGTATGGGACTACATGGGTGGTTTTTCACAGCTTCAGTTTTTGTCAGTCCCACACCTAGTCCTTCCTCTCTTCTCCCCTTCCTTTTGTTGTAGAACCTCAAAATTTAGGTTTGCATACTTGAGGCACAGTAAGCCAAACACTGACACATCAGTGCTTAGGAACAGAGAAAGGTTTATTTGATTTGGCCAAAGCCAAAGATGATGGCAGAGATGAGCTCTCAAATCTGATCTGCCTTTGAATATAACCAGGGGCTTTTATGAGTAAGGCAGGAAATGAGGTTCCCTTGATGATCAAAACTGTTTGCATCCCTCAGCCCAATCAAACTCCTGGATGCTCTCAAGGAGGTCTGCATGACTAAGGATCATTGTTCTCTAAAAGAAAAGCAAGTTCATGAATCTTGCAAGCAGCCCCAGGGGGTTAGGATATGAAGTTAATCAATTACTAGCGACTCCTCTCTACAGAAATGACTATGAGCAGGCCTGTGTGCCTGGAAGAAAACAAAGAAGGAAAAGTTAAACACACACACACACACACACACACACACACACACACATCCCTTATGAGTTTTATGATGAAGGCTCAGTTACACTTTCATCAGCCACAGAGGAGACAAGTGACCCAGCCTAACTCTCAGAAGGCCCCACTCTCTTCAGCCAGAATGACTAGTTAAGGGTGGACACAGGCCCCCATGACCCACCAGCACAACCCGAGCCCCTGTGAGAGAGTTGGGTATGGATTTTTCAAGGGGGAGGTCTTTAGTCCTGTGTCAGTGTGCGTGGCAAGGATGATGACATCCTGGCCCTGCTGAAGACAGGCTTCTTATCCCACGAAGAGAGTTTGTCTGCAACTGAAAGACAGTAACACCAAGGAGAGAAGAGGTGGGAGGGAGAGAAAGAGCACCGGCCGTGTGTATGGATACCGTGAGCTGACTTTTTAGTTATGCAAACCAATAACCTCCAACTCCCATTCCTTTCATTTTGTGCATTCCTTAAGCTCGTCTGCACCATGTTTATATTTTTAGCCACTCCACGAGTCCTGGCTAGTAGAGCACAGTTAAAGATCTAAGAGCAGACAAAAAAATGCCCCAGTGCTTAAGTGTTTTTTGTTCCAACTAGATGAAATTGTTGTTATTTTGAGGACAAAGTCGTCACTATCCAGCTGGAGAATATGATGTGGGACAGATACATTTTGATATAGAGGATGAAGAAGAAAAATATCTGGAGTCTTAGATGTATTCAGACTTCTTTTCCAAGCCTGCAGCAAGGTCCTGCAGGGCACCCAGAGATTCACTCAAGAGCACTGGCTATCCTAGGGTTTGAGAAGGAAGAAAGAATGGAAGAACTACAGGCTAATATTTCCTATGTCAAAGTTTTGTGGGTAGCTGGATGGTGTTTCTATTGGAGACAAGAAAAGTAAAAATGATCCCAATTGTAGCAGGAACACTTATGTGCATCTTTTTGGAGAAGTTCTATGAGTTTAACTCTTTTATTTTTGTCTTATTTATTTTTTTCAGACAGATCACTCTGTCAACCAGGCTGGAGTATAGTGGTACAATCTCAGCTCATTGCAACCTCTGCCTCCTGAGTTCAAATGATTCTCATGCTTCAGACTCCTGAGTAGCTGAGATTTCAGGTGTGTACCACCACGCCTGGAGAATTTTTTGTATTTTCAGTAAAGATGGAGTTTTCCATGTTGGCCAGGCTGGTCTCGAACTCCTGGACTCAAGTGATCTGCCTCCCTTGGCCTCCCAAAGTGTTGGGATTACACGGCATGATCCACTATGTCCAGCCAATAAGTGTAACTCTTGGGAGACATTTAGGAAAGATGAAGGAGTCATTGATTGGATTGTCACAAATGTAGCAGTGATGCAAAAGCACAGAGAAAGACTCAAGTCATAGGGTGACCAATTGTCCTAGTTTGCTTGGGACTGAGGGGATGCCTAGGATGTGAGACTTTTATTTTTAGAACTGGGAAAGTCCTGGGCAAAATGGGACAAGGTGCTTACCTTACTTGAGGGTTTCTTAAGCATCTAATTGATCAGCACATTTATCAAGCAACTGCTGTGTGCCAAGCACTACCTTAGTTTCTAAGGACCCACAAATGAATAAGATGCAGTCCTTGCCCTAGAAGAGATTTAGAGTCATGAAGCAAAATGTGGATTTCAATCTCACATAAGAAATTCTGTGGCTTTATCAGTGTTCACAGCAGTTTCACCCAAAACATTTGAGTCTATGGCTGATGTGAAATCTTAAACCAGGAATTTAGGTCTTAAGGCTTCCCATGCAGGAAAACATACTGAAAAATTACTGTGATTGGTTGATTAGGCAAGAGTGAAGTTCTTTTGATTAGAAGTTTAGTTCAGTTACCTGTCCAAAATAGACATTGTTGAAGCCCTGCCCAGATCCCGTTTACCCAGCTGTTGCATCTCCCAGCTGCTGGCAGTGCTGGCTGCTCACGGCTCTTTGCTAGATCCTTCTCTAAAGAATTGCCCTTGGTTCACAAGAACAACCTCAGTAGAAAATGCCTGGGAGCTCATGGTCCCACATCTACTTGTAAAAGACCAGGAACAGCCCAGTTCTCTTGCATTCACATGTGTTCTCTGATGCTATCATATTCCAGAGCTTCCTGTGGGATCAGACTGAAGCTAGACTGTAGCTGAAGCCACATCTTTTCTCTTGCCATCTCCTATTCCCCACACTTTCTTACAGGCTTCTCCTGAGAGCACTCCTGTTGTGGACTGAATTGTCATCTCCTGCTCCCTAAATTCATATGTTGAACCCCTCCCTCCCAGAACCTCAGAATGCATCTGTATTTGGAGGTAGGGCCTTTAAAGAGGGGACTTAGTTAAAATAAGGCCATTAGAGTGGGCCCTAACCCAAGCTGACTGGTGTCCTTATGAAAAGAGGAAATCTGGATACACAAAGAGACACCAGGGGTGCACGTGCACAGAGAAATGGCCATGTGAGGACACAACAAGAAGGCAGCCATCTGCAAGCAAAGGACAGAGCCTGGGAGGAAACCTGACCTGCCTGTACCTTGATCTTCAACTTCCAGTCTCCAGAACTATGAGAAAATAAATTTCCATTGAAACCATCCTGCCTGTGATATTTCGTTATGGCAGCCCAAGCTGACTCATATGGCTCCCTCAAAAAACCCCGTGCATAAGAATCCTCATCTCAGGGTCTGCTTTCCAGGAACCCAACCAAAGATATTGTCTTAGAATAACTTGGAAAGTCAACAGGAAAAAAATTCAGCAGTCAGGTGTTTCCACTAACTTCTCCATCAAAGCTTTGTGGGATCTAAAATTTAAGAAATGCCAGAAGATTGCCTTTTCGTTTTACTTAGTCACTTGTTGGTACTTTCTCTATAAGAAATATACATGTATACATACATGTTTACTTTCTTAATGTTTTATTAAAATATAAGAATTTGAAAATTGAAGCAAGAAAACGTACTTCTAAGTTAGGTGACCACCCTTACTGCCTTTCATACTTGAAGGTGGATAGTGGGTCCACTGCATGTCATGTCTCTGGTTTATGTTTTTGAAGCACAGGGTTGGAAGAGTTCTGAAGATTAAAGGAGGATCACAAGAATGATAATGCTGAGAATAATATTAACAGTGATCAGAGGAAGAGGAAGAGTATAGTATAAAATTCAAGAGAATGAGTTTTACAAAGATCTAGAACCAGAAATACCATTTGACCCAGCAATTCCATGACTAGCTATATGCCCAGAGGAATAGAAATCATTCTCTGATAAAGATACATGCATGTGTGTGTTCATTGCAGCGCTATCCACAATAGCAAAGACAAGGAATCAACCCAAATGCCCATCACCACAAGACTGAATAAAGAAAATGTGGTATGTAAACACCATGGAATACTATGCAACCATAAAAAGAATGAGATTATGTCCTTTGCAGGGACATGGATGGAGCTGGAAGCCATTTTTTTTTTTCAGCAAACTAACACAAGAACAGAAAATCAAACACTGCATATTCTCACTTATAAGTGGGAGCCGAACAATGAGAACACATGGACACAGGGAGGGGAACAACATACACTGGGGCCTGTTGAGGGAGTTGGGGAGGGAGACCATCAGGATAAATAGCTAACGTATGTGGGGCTTAATACCTAGGCAATGGATTGATAGGTGCAGCAAACCACCATGGCACGTATTTACCTATTTAACAAACCTGCACGTCCTGCACCATGTATTCCAGAACTTAAAATAAACAAAAAGAGTATGAGTTTTAGAGAGAGAAGGATTTGGCCTTCTGATCTCTCTTTAAATATCAGTTTTCCCATCTGCAAAATGGCAATATTAATTGCTAAGGATAACAAGAGCCGCATGGAGTTCTTGTAAGGAATTAAGGACATAATGCTTGTCAAACATTAGCACATACCCTGACCTATAAATGCTCAGTAATGGACAGCTATTATGAAAATACCGGGAGAGAAACATTTTTGTAAACAGAGAGGGTCTCAGGTAATGGTATTTTGAAGTCACTTAGAATACCACTTCTAAGAACTGATAGTTAAATTTTCAGGAAATATGTGAGCCTGTTGTTAATCTCAGCCATCCTTGAGGTCAGCTGCAGAGAAAATGGTCTCAAGCTATACATCAGGGCTCTTTCCCCTCCCCAAGAGCCAGCTGTGATGCATTTACCAGTACCGCGAGGTCTAGGATTGCTCAAAGGTGAGACTTTTGGTGCCCATTTACAATGCTGTTCTGCAGGTGAGTGTGCTCCAACTCTGCTGTTGACTTTTGCCCCGCCTGTTTCAGATTCTACAGCTTCACCCTTGCTATCTCTGCTGCTTCACTCATTTTTCTCAAATCCTCCCTTTCTTTCAAGGCCCAGCCTCAAACATCATCTCCTCCTAAAGCTCCATCCCGACCCTTCCTGCCCTCTCCTCTGAACTCTGCAGGCATCTGCCATATCGCTCATTTGTTAACACACTGTTGCATCAGTGCCTTCTCTTCAGAAGTTCTTCAGGCTCAGTGACAGCAGGTGCCTTTGTTTTACCCCACTCCTCCTTCCCTAGTATATAGCTCAGTGACAATCAGGCTTCAAAGACTCCCTTCCCTGGGAGTCAGCTCATCTAATTATATGTGAGTTTCCTTCATTTAACCTCAGCCAATCAGTTTCTAATTTGCAAAATGAGTAGATGGGACTAGTTTGTTTCCACATTCCCTTCCAATACCATCTTTCTAATAAATCCTGGCTGAACTGAGTTGACTTTGCCCTGGATTGTGAATTCCTCAAGAACTTAGAGCATCTGTGTATAGTTATCCAACCCAATCGCCTAACAGGATCAGCTACACACAGTAAGTTTTCAACAAAGGTTTATTAACCTCAGCAGGAGCAACAAACACTTCTGGGTAAAGTTACATATAGGATCCATTATGAGAGAAGACTATGTGAATCAATGAGTAAGTCCAATTTACATCAGCAAGTCCCACGCCTAACCCACTTCTGTTTGTATAAACTTGCTGTGAGCTTTCAACCACTTTAAAACAATCTCCTTATGGCTCAGTGAATGAGTCAGGATTTCTGGGGGCCTGATGCACAAAATCACGATCAAAGCTGGTTGGTGAGTCACATCCTTCGTGAGTGATCACTCCTGGGCAGGAAAATATACAGTCTTCCCCCACCCCACCAATCCTCACCCACTGTTGCTCAGTATCTCCTCTACCTGGTCAGAGCCAAGGGTCACAGAGACATTGGCTGAAGACAAGAGTAGAGATCACAAGGGGACTGAACCAGAAGCCGGTTCCATGGGACATTCTTTGTATTCCTTCCTCTTGGGTAGGAAAGGTCGGTCACATTGGATATCCTGGTGCAGGTAATTTTTGTTCCCCTCCTGTATTAGTCCATTTTCACACAGGTGTAAAGAACTTCCTGAGACTGAGTAATGTATAAAGGAGAGAGGTTTAATTGACTCACAGTTCCACATAGCTGGGGAGGCCTCAGGAAACTTACAATCATGGAGAAACTTGAAGGGGCAGCAGGCACCTTCTTTTTTTTTTTTGAGATGGAGTCTCATTCTGTCGCCCAGGCTGGAGTGCAGTGGCACAATCTCGGCTCACTGCAAGCTCCGCCTCTCAGGTTCACACCATTCTCCTGCCTCAGTCTCCCGAGTAGCTGGGACTACAGGCACCCACCACCATGCCCGGCTAATTTTTTGTATTTTTAATAGAGATGGGATTTCACTGTGTTAGCCAGGATGGTCTCGATCTCCTGACCCCGTGATCTGCCCACCTCGGCCTCCCAAAGTGTTGGGATCACAGACGTGAGCCACCGTGCCCGGCCATAGGCACGTTCTTCACAAGACGGCCAGGCAGAGAGAGTGGGAAGGAGGAACTGCCAAACACTTATAAAACCATCAGATCTCCTGAGAATTCCTTCACGATCACAGCAACAGTATGGGGGAAACTGCCCCGTGATCCAATCACCTCCCTCCAGGTCCCTCCCTTGACACATGGGAATTACAGTTTGAGATGAGATTTGGGTGGAGACACAGAGCCAAACCACATCACCTCTACTATTTGTGAAGATTCGTTATGATGAGGCTTCTGCCATGGAAATGTTAACATTTGACTCCAGTGTTGCTGACGTTTTGAAATAAAGTTTTTGCAAGGAGTGCAACACATCATTTTCCTTACACACCTGCTGGCATCATTACATTCCCTGGTCAGGAACCAGGAGGTTCACATGACTTATAGTACCAGATCTTTAACAATCTAACTTCCTAATTCCTTAGTCCTTTCTGTCCAGGACTCCCAATTGCTTATTCTCTGTGGAAATTACATTCTCATTCTCCCTTCTACCTGAATTCCTACCTGCCTGCCTCCTTCTTCTCCTCTCTACTTCCTTTCTTTCTTTATCTGCTATTGATAGTACTTGGAGCTGCTGATACAATTTAGACACTACCCAGGCCTTCAATGAGTTCCTGCTTTCTGCTGTTGCCGTGAGCTGAAATTCTTTTTCGTCTTTACTTATGCAAAGCTGCTGGGAGGTAGCTCAAAGTCTAACCCAACCAAGAACAGAGTCATTTATTCACTTATTTGTTTACTAAATTAATATTTGTGGAGCACCCACTCTGTGTTAGCCTGTGCCAGATGTTTGCTGTTCAGGTAGGAAAAAAGGTTCCTGTTTGCATGGAGCTTGCATTACACAGAGAAAAAAGATGAAAAGTAGATAAAATATCCAATATCAGTGGTGGTTCCAGAATCTCTACATCAAATGGGCTCAGGGGTGGAAATTTGGTAGGAAAGTTGGTTAGAAGAAACTGAGTTTTAAAATCTGATTTTGCATGGTGAGAGTTAATGTTAAAAATTGATAAGATGTTGCCAGGGCCTGGAGATGGAGAGGGAGGAATGGGAGTTGTTGCTTTACAGGCACAGAGTTTCAGTTTTGCAAGATGAAGAGCTCTGGAGGTGAGTAGTAGTGCTGGTTAATGCCACTGAACTGTACGCTTACAAATTGTTAAGGTGGCAAGTTTTATGTTATGTGAACTTTACCACAATTAACAAAAAACACAAATTAAGTTTGCTCAAGTTTACATAAGACTGAGAAAATATCAGCAGTCTGCATCCAAAACTGTTATTGTGGGAACTCACTCCTCAGTACCACTTATCAGAGAGTGATAAATACTGTGGGAAAATAAAGCAGGGAGGTCTGTTTCACTGTGGCTGGCTGATTGGCGGTCATAGAAGCCCCTGAGTTGATGATGTTAAACTGAGAGATGGTTGTCAAGAGGGAGCCAGGCGTGTGCTGATCTGGAAGCAGAACTGCCCCCACAAGAGGAATGGCTAGGGCAAAGTCTCCAGGGTGAGAAGGAGCAAGTTTGGAATATTCCAGAAACTGAAAGCAAGGGCCTGTGTGGCTGAAGCATGGTGGAGGAGGGGCTGATGGGTGAGAGATGGGGCTGGAGAGGTGGGCTGTCTTACAGGAACACAGTCAAGTCCATTTGTTTGCAAACATTTGTTTCAAACTGTCGAGGGCTACTTTCATGCTACAGGGGTGGACTTGAGTAGTTGTGATGGAGTTTTGGCCCGCAATACCAAAAGTATTTGCTATCTTGCCCTTTTAGAAAAGGTTTGCCGACCTCTGCTTTAGAGGGTTATGAGCAGGGAAGTGGCACAATCTGATGGGAAGTTTAGAAAGATCACTGTGGCTGCTGGGTGGCATATTTGTAGCTGACCCTCAAGTGTCTCCTATGTAGGTCTGAGCTCCAGCTGGACTGAGGGCAGGGTCTCTACTTTGTTCCCCGATGATTCCCTACGAGATAGTGGGCATGAGAAAGCTGAGACAAATAGAGGTGCAGGGACTTGCTTCAGGTCTCAGAGCTGTGAGTAGAGGAGCAAATATGGAAATTGCTACCTAAATGACTTCATAGCCTAGGCGTTTTCTTTTACACCCAGCTGCCTTTGACTGGAGAAGCATAAAATGCCTCTGTAATCTATAATTCTGGAGCAAAACAAGGTAAATCAATCAAATGCAGGTGGCATAAAGTATGTGTAAAAAGAAGTTATTTTTAAACATAATCATGCATCACTTAACGGTGCGGATATATGCTGAGAAATGTGTCATTAGGCAATTTCGTCACTGTGTGAATATCATGAAATGTACTTACAAAAACCCAGTCGTGCAGCCTATTACACATCTAGGCTAGCTGGGATAGCCTATTGCTCCTAGGCTGCAAACCTGCATGGCATGCTGTTGTACTGAATACTGTAGGCCATGGTAACACAATGGTTAAGTATGTGTGTCTCTAAATATAGCTAACCAGGGAAACTGTAAAGTAAAATTAGAGTATTATAATCTTATGAGACCACTGTCATACATGCAGTCAATTGTTCACCATAATGCTGTTTTGCAGCACATGACTGTATTATTTTTGGTGAAAGATGACCAGGAGTAGAGGTGACCTCCAAAAATCATTATCCCATCCTCCAATACCTGGGAAAGTAACTCATAGATCTGAACAAGATAGATGATGATGTGTGATGCTTGATTGATGTAGAACTATATTCAGAAATCTCCATTTGTTTTCTTTAAACCAGCTATAGATTGTGTTGAGTAATTTAAATAACCAAAATAACTGTTTTCAAATAGTCTCCCTGCCAGGTTTGATACCTCAAATACTTGAAATGTTCTGAGGAAAGAAGCTGAGATTACCAAAGTGAAGAATAAAAAGGGAAGCCAGATTTTTGAACCAAGAGGGAGATTGTGCCAGGCCTAAGCCAGCAGAGAGAGCATTTTGAATGGGAGTTTTCAAGAAGCAGGTTTTGGCTAGTTGAGGTGAAACTGTGAATCACAAAATAATGACATTGTGAGCTGTAAACAGTTTTAATTTATACAAGTGACATTTAAAATGCTAATCAGACCTTAAGATAATTGCTGGAAGTTAGAAAGTCTCTGCTGGGAACTCTTCCAGTTTCTATGGAAATGGTTCAAAACATAACCAGATCAGTGAAGATGTTTCTGGTTTACCTGACTTGGGTTTCAACTTCTACAAAGCCAAGGAATGTAAGTGACTATTACTTGTGGTGACACTTTTGGTAATTGAAATGTATAGACTCCAGTCTGTAAGTAGAGAGTGAGAACTCATCTCAGCAAGGGGAGATTTCAATGTAGCTTCTGTAATCTGTTCACCTTGCAAATGGAGATGTATCAACAGTAAGAAAATTAACTCTGTCTTCAACCACGTCTGGTTTTGTGCATTGACTGCAGGTCGTACATACACACAAAAAATCTCAAAGACGTTTTTTTCCCCACTATTAGCAATTTATTACACAGTTTTTCAATATAGTGTTTGTTTAACAATCAGTAGGAGTTCAAGTGCCTGCCATGTGCTGGACACTGCTTTGGCCCCCAGATGTGGTGAGGAACAAGGCCAGTAAGGTCTCTACTCCCAGGAACTCATATGTGAAGGGAGAGATTAACACACACAACTGCTACATACATACAGAAAGTAATATTGCATCTCTGATGAGTAGTGCAACCAAAAATAAGCAGGGTAATAGGATTGAGTGGATGATTAGAGGGCTCCATCTACCTGAAGATCAGGGCAAGAGTATTCCAGGTAGAGGGAACAGTATGTACAAAGGTCCTGAGGCAGAAACAAGTTGCCATTTTCTCTTTCTCTCTCTCTCTCTTTCTTTCTTTCTTTTTTCTTTTTCTTTTTCTTTTTCTTTTTTTTTTTTTGAGACAGGGCCTCTCTCTGGCACCCAGGCTGGAGTGCAGTGGTGTGATCTTGGCTCACTGCAACCTCTGCTTCCTGGGTTCAAGCAATTCTCCTGCCTCAGCCTCCCGAGTAACTGGGATTACAGGCACGTGCCACCACACCCAGCTAATTTTGTATTTTTAGCAGAGACAGGGGTTCACCATGTTGGCTAGGCTGGTCTCAAACTCCTGAAAGGTGATATGCCCGTATCAACTTCCCAAAGTGCTGGGATTACAGGCATGAACCACCACACCTGGCCAACATTTTCAAAAGGAGCAAAAACACCTATCTCAAGGAGAATAGTACGAGATAGAGCGGGTGGTAGGAAGAGAAAGAGTTTGGGTTTTCCATCAGTGCCCTTGGGGGTCTCCCTAGACCACCTGTGGTATTTCCCTTTTGAAAGTCCCTCTGTGACACCTGTCAGGTGTCCCATGAAGGAGAGCCCTCTGCTTTGTGGAGACACGATGATGTCTAAGATCTTTTATGACTTTGGATGACAGTGAGTGGTTTTTAAAAAATGGTTCCTTGAAGGGCACGATCCTGTAAAACCACTCGAACACTGATATGGTTTGGCTGTGTTCTCAACCGAATCTCACCTTGAATCGTAGCTCTCATAATCCCCATGTGTCATGGGAGAGACCTCATGGGAAGTAATTGAATCTTGGGGCAGGTTTTTCCCGTGCTGTTCTCATGATAGTAAAAAGTCTCAGAAGATCTGATGGTTTTGTAAAGGGCAGTTTCCCTGCAGATGGTCTCTTTCTCACCACCATGTAAGATGTGCTCTTCCTCCTCCTTTCCCTTCTGCCATGTTTTTGAGGCCTCCCCAGCCATGCTGAACTGGAGTCATTTGAATCTTTTTCCTTTATAAATTACCCAGTCTTGGGTATGTCTCCATTAGCAGTGTGAGAACATACTAACACAAACACTCAAGCTTAGTTTTCTTACTTGTGAAAAGGGGTGAAAAATATGCCAACACTTCCTTTGTACGCCACTTTTACCTTAATTTTGTATTTTTTTATTTTGTATTTTATTTTTTTATTTTGTATTTTAAATTTTGTAATTTTGCTATTTTTTGTAGCCATATAAAAATATGGCTATTTTATGAAACCTCTCTGAAATCTCAGGAAATGACCTCACATGATCAATTTAAATCAGAATTTTCCAACTAGATTTCACAAGCCAACAGTTACTGTTTGATGGTATTTTTTCGGTCTAATGTTGGCCTGCACAGTGTTAAGACTTTTTTTTTTTTTTTTGGTAATAGCCATATAAAAATCAAATACCTACCACCACACTCCCTATTGTCACCCCACATTCTACTGCTTTACTCACTTACTTTACTAGGATGTCATCTGTAGATTTGGAATTAGTGACCACTGACTGAAACACTTGAAATAATTTTAATCCCTGTCAATTTTATATGGCTATAAAAATAAAATAGAAGACTAGGTAAGAAAAAAATTAAGGTAAAAGTCACGTACAAAGGAAGGCTGATGATAGCATTGGTGGCACTTTGAGCATCTACAAGCCTTTCCTGCTCATACTGATAACTCTCTTCATTAAACTTCTCTTTGGCCACTTACATAGCAAGATTTCAAGATCCCAGAAACATCTAATCTCTTCAAAATATCTACCACCACCTACTTCCTTATGCACAAAATTCTGTTTCTTTGATTTTAGCCTACTTCTTGCAAAGCTTACCACCGAGTTCTTTGCCTCTAGCACTGCCCTGTTACATCGCAGGCACTAAATAAATGCTTGTAGAATAAATTAGCCTCCATTCATTGGTTTTAATTATGCTTTCTGGATTCCCTCTCTTGTGACAACTCAAGTCTTAAAGGCAGTGCTCAGGTCTCTCATGATTGTTGTTTCTTCTTCTTTTGCCATGGTCCCAATCTCTCCATCATCCAGGCGGCTTGCCTTCTGACACTTGTCAAAGTGTCTCTTAAAGCGTGGTACCTGGAGCACATCATTGCACTTTGCTGGCAGCCACTGTCAGCTCTGTGTACACTGTGCTGGCCTCAGCAAGTAGTCAGTGATCCCTGAGACTATGCCCAAGCTATCCAACAGTCATTAACCATGTGTGGGAATAAAGAAGTTGTTCAACAAAAACATTTATACACAGAAGTCTTGATTCTGTTGCTGCCCATGCAAATAATCTGGAGCATCAGGCCACAGTGAAGTAGCTCCTTGTTTCAAAAACACCAGCCACACCTTGTACAGAAGGTCTTGTGTAAGTTTCTAGATGCTGGCTGATTAGAAGCACCTGAATTATAAGAGTTAGGCTGGGCTGCTGCCTTTGGACTAGGTGGGAGAAAGCTGCTAAAAGCTCCCCCAGGGGATGGTTTTCTCGTGAACAAATGGATTTAGATGAACAAATTACCTGCAATTAATTTCAGCCCTATGCACGGTAAATTGAATTGGGGTTACCTGTGAATTCCAAAAGATGTGGCTTAAGCTAATCATATTTTACCCCTTATTTTACTTTTTGAAAACTGAATTAAAATATAATTATTAACTCAAAGCATGTGTGTGCATGTGTGGGTGCTTGTGTGCGCACACACACGCGCACACACACACACACGCAGTGCTCTTTCTGAGAGCCAGAACTCTGCTAAGAATAGAGCGATGAAGGCTCCAGCAAATCTTTTCTTTTAAGATCCATCTTATCCTCTTTGAAGCACGCGAAGAGCAAATTGCAATGTGAAGTGTCTCTGCACAATCAGCAATCCCTTTCTGTACTCATTTTCTGCATGGGCACCCCCAACTCCTTTGCATTAACTCTCTCTCAAAGCTCAGGAAATGACCTCGCATGATCAATTTAAATCAGAATTTTCCAACTGGATTCCACAAGCCATCAGTTACTGTTTGATGGTATTTGTTTGGTCTGGTATTAGCCTGCACAGTGTTAAAATATATATATATATATATATATTTGTATTAGTTGTCAAGAAATTTAATATAGACCTTCACTCAAAAATGAACATCTAGACATTTAGGCTTTAAAAAAAAGTATGGGATCACTCAAGGTCCACGTTCCTGCCTGGCAACAATGAGTAGAGCTGAGTAGTTGCTCTCCATTCAGGAGATGCGTGGACCCTTCAGCTAGCTGCAGTCCCCACCACTCCCTGTCATTCTACTGCTTTACTCATTTACTTGACCTGCGTGACTCCTGTAGATTTGGAATTAGTGACCACCAATTGAAACACTTTGAAATAATTTTAATCCCTGTCAATCTTCTTCCCTAGAGAATTGGCATCTTCAGCCTTAGATAGTCTCTTATTAAGGGAATTTCACATGGATCAGAGAGAGATTTTATTTAAAAAATCCCCTTTAAAAGACCCCTTTAAATCCTACCAGGTAGGAATTTATTTTTAGGTTTGTGCATAAGGCAGACTCTATCCTCGTTAGTGGATGCTTTTATTATTTACGTGTTTTAATAATGTTGTTTCTCTCTCTTTTATATCTTTCTCCAGGTTCCTCACCTGCCTTGAGGCTAAGGTAAATTTTGTACAGTGAACTTCATATCTCTTTTTGTACTCATTACACAGGAAGCTTTTCATTTGGCTGGGATGCCCTTTCTCTGTCCTTTCTCTAGGCTTCATTATTGGCTAGTTTTCTTTGGTGAACCCTGTTTGCCATCCATTTTCCCAGCCCTGTAGATAAGCTTTTTCTTTTTGCAACCTGAATGGTGTCTGGCAGTGTGGTATTCTACCAATTAAACAATGACGTTCAGCTGGACCATGTTGCCAACCTGTTTGAAAATAATAATGTATCCTCTTATCTCAAACTCTGCTGAAAATTTTTGCTGCTCTTTTTTTTTTTGTCAAGAACCTCACTTTTAGAGCACATTTCTTGCAGTGTGGATATTAGTCTTGCCATTTATATCTCTTCCCAAACTTTATCTTGTTGTTTTCATGGGCTTTGGAGTCAGAGACCTGGGTGCAAGTCACTTCAGAGATTGGAGCTGTGTGATCATAGGCAAGTTATTTAACTTCTCTGAGCTACAGTTTTCATATCTGCAAAATGGGGACAATAATAGTACCTGCCTTTTAGGGTGGCTGTAAGGAGTATATCTTATAATAATCGTAAAGCACTTAGCTGAGAACTTGGCACATAGTAGTTGCTCAGTAAGTATGGGTAGCACGTTTACTTAGTATCTCACAGTTTTCAAAGTGCTTTCACATTCTTATAATGCCCATAAAACCCAGTGAGATAAGGTGAGGCTCAGAATCAATATCAGAACCAGGGAGGATGGGAGTGGAGAGAGGCTGTGCTAATTATTGGGGATTATGGTGCTACAAATCCTCTACTGAAATGTTTAGATCTTGATAGGGGACCCATTCCACCCATCCCTTGTGGGAATGAACCTGCTTCCCCACCCACAGATAAAGGTCCTCGTTAGGGCTGGGGGAATGATCACTGTAGGAACAGACTTTTAAGGGTGACCAGCTACTCTGGTTTGCCTGGGACTGAAGTGTTTCCTGGAATAAAAGCCTTTCAGTGCTGAAACTTGGACAGCCCTGGGAAAACTGGGGTTGTTGGTCACCCTCGACTCCCCAGGAGGCCACTGTAAAGCTAGAGGAAAGGAAACACATTCAGGAACTCTTGGGCACTTTGTCTCTCTTTGGCTGAGAGTGCTGCTTTTTAGTGCAGGCTTTAGCTCAAGAACTAGAGGTTCAGCATGCTTGAACAAACATATAAAATATTTCATGAAGAACTTTTTTTTTTTTTTTGAGATAGGGTCTCATTCTGCTGTCCAGGCTGGAGTACAGTAGCACGATCTTGGCTCACTGCAACCTCTGCCTCTCAGGTTCAAGCAATTCTCCTGCCTCAGTCTCCTGAGTAGCTAGGATTACAGGTGCTCACCACTGCGCCCAGCTAATTTTTGTATTTTTAGGAGAGGTAGGGTTTCATTATGTTGGCCAGGCTGGTCTCAAGCTCCTGACCTCAAGTAACCCTTCCACCCCCACCTTCGAAAGTGCTGGGATTACAGGTGTGAGCCACCCTGCCTGGCCATGAATAACTTTTGTATTGGTTACATGTTGAAATGGCAATATTTGGATATGTTGGGTTAAAAAAGTTACAAAATTTCCAAAAAAAAAAAGGCAACAGCATAGCAAAAATTATTTTTTCTTGGAGAGGCTGAGGCAGGAGAATGGCGTGAACTCAGGAGGCGGAGCTTGCAGTGAGCCGAGATCGCACCACTGCACTCCAGCCCGGGTGACAGAGTGAGACGCCATCTCAAAAAAAAAAAAAAAAACAAAACATTTTTTCTCTACTTACACTTAAAATATCACTGGTGTGTATGCTCTGTGTGGAGCTAAGAGACCAGGTAAGAACAGTCCCCAGCAAAGCCACTCCTGTACATCCCCCGTGAAGCCATCTTGAGGCCATTATGTTCTGTATCACAGGCCCTTGCTACTTAAAGTATGGCCTGTGGACCAGCAGTATCAGCATCACCTGGGAACCCATCAGAGCTGCAGATTCACAGGCCCCACAGCAGGCTGCTGAATCAAACTGTAGTTTAACAAGATCCCCAGGCAAATCACATGCCCCGTAAAGTTTGAGAAGCTCTGGTCCAGGCTGCAATCAGGTTCTTGAACTTTGGTGGGTCTCAGAATCTCCTGGGGAACTTGGTAAAGGCAAGCAAGTGCTTTCCTACTTCAACAAGTAGAGGTCTCGCTGCACTTGATTAGCTCTCCAGGTGATTCAGATCCCACAGTTTGCAGACCACTGGCTGAAATGATTAGGTATTGACAGCAGGTGAAGGTGGACTCCTCTCACCAGTCTGAAATCCACCCGCAATGTTGCAGACGCGGAACAGAGACACAAAAGTAGGCATGTTTGCGATTGCTCTTAGCTTCTCAGTCACAGCAGAAGCCCAATTTATCTACAATAGCAAAGAGATCCCCTGGTATTAGCCAGGACTCATACACCTGTGCCACTTGATGCATCATCTCTGTTGGTCCATCCTTCGCCAAGGTGAGTGTGCCCTCTGGGTAGGAATTATTGGGAGGAAAAGGACTTTGCAGACAAGAGGGCCTGGCTTTGCCATATCTACTGGTCACACACTGAGTTCTCCTTGAGGAGACTCCAGCCGAATTGAATAGTTCTTTATTGAGCAAATGCCTTGGGGTCAGAGTGGGAGGTCACATCTAACTAAAGTGTTACATGCAACATGATAGCAGGGCTTTACACTAGTGAGACCTGGGGTGATGGGGAGTGTTTAAGATGAGAACAGAAACAAGGTATTGAGGTTAAAGTCCCTCAGTGGCAATTGACCTTTGGAGCTGTAGCAAATGTCTGTGCCATCTGTGCCCACATTTCAGCTCTGTGCCCGGCCCTGGTTTTTGCTGTAGCTGTGCCGGATGGTTTCATGTGGGCTTTGACTTACTCGCCACTGGCAGTGTCTCACCCAAAGGGTTGGCTTTCTCTAGCACGGGAGGCCTTCCCAGTCTGGAAGATTAGAGGCATTAACTCCCCAAGGGACAGCTCTCAAACAATGGGAGAAGAGCCAGTAGATAAATACTTCAGACTCTGGTCCTTCAGGGGACATTTCTGGAATGCTTTCTTTGTTTTCTCCAGTCCTGCAGGAAATTGAGTTCCTGTTGCCTCTTGAGAACTCAGCAGTGCCCCTCATATTAGCTGCTCCTTTCCTGTCTGCCTCGCCTCACCCCTACACCCCCCACTTCCTTGGTTTGTCTTTCAAACAGAGTACCTTCCACCAAACCCTTGGCTCTGCCTCTGGGGGACCTAAACAAAGGCAGGAGCAAACCCTGGTTTCTTGGCCTTCTTCTCCAGTCTCTAACCCTGCTAAGGAGGCAGTCTAGTGTGGTGTATTCTCTCACATGACATTTTGTTCATAGTTTGACCTATGCTCTCAGGCCAGGCCCATGTGTAATCACTGGAGTGAGAAGCTCTTCCATATTGGTACAAAATGCTGATTTATGGAAGTAAAAGCAATGAGAACATGACTAGAAGACCTAGTTCTCAGGCAGCTGGTCCCCAACCATGTTCAGTCCCCCTTAGACCACACAGCAGGCTGGGATGCTTTCATCCAACCTTTCTTCTCTCTCTCTGTCCATCACTCAGACTGAGAAGTCAGACAGCCCCTCCTGCTTTTCTTCCACATAGCTCCTCTCCTAATCACATCCTTGCGGCTTAATCCCATCTTGGTGTCTGCTCTTCAGAGGATCTGGACTATCACAAAGAGAATTGTGTCACTACATCCCATCTGCTTTCCTCCTATTCTCCTTGTCTGCTGGACTCTTTCTTCAACTGTCTTGGTTGCTTTTCCCCTGATACTTCATTGCTCTGCTCCAACCTCCCTATCAATCAATGACTTCTGTGACTTCTCTTTGTCTGATGGGATTCCTGGTATCTCTGGTCTGGTTTTAGCAGCTGTGTGGTTGGTATGGGGGTGGGGTCTCATGTGCAAGGTCTGTATGGATTGTCTGGCTTTCCAGTTTGTGAAGTGCTGCCTCTCAGGGCATTCATCATGCAGATGTATTGACATTAAAAGACAGCAGTAAAATATGGAATTCTGGGTTTCTTTATTTTGATTTGGATACGCAGGGAACCAATATTTTTGCTGCTGAGGGTCAAGCACGGCCCTGGATGAAGTCGTTCACCTGTTTTTAAAATTTAATCCTTAGTGTTCTCCTGAGAAGTAGGAGGCATGATTCTCATTTCATAGACAAGGAGAGTGAGGCTCAACAACCTTCCCTGCCTTGCCTGAGCCCGTGAATTCACCCACTGTGTTTGCCTGAGGTGTACAAAGTGCTTGATTGAGCTGTTCTTTTTGGTTTGTCCTGTAGCTCCTGGGACCTATGGTGAGCATATTGTTAATTGTATAATGTGGAAACTGAGGCAAGGGGTGGCAGTAACTCTGAGTATTCTGAGATCAGAACTGGCAAGGGCTGAGCAACTGTGTCAAAAAGAACCGGTGTTGGCCCACATATTGTGGTTTTAGTTGTGTTTTTGCCTGGGTTTTGACTATGAAAGCCCTGAGGTGAGATGAAAGATGGTTTCATCCAACTAAAAAAGACTGTGAGACTGTGTGTGTGTGTGTGTGTGTGTGTGTGTGTGTGTGTGTGTGTGTGTGTGTCTGGCTCATTGGAGCCAATTCTCTGTTCTCTGCACACTAGGGTTTAAAAGATGCATGACGAACCATACTTGCCTGGTGCTAATGTTTTATTCAGTTTCATGTGATCCCTCTGATGCCTGCTGTATCATCAGAGGCCACTTCCAAAGGAGCCATGTGAGAAACGACACCATGCCCAGAACAAGAGCTCTGCGTTGCTTTTTAAATCTGCTGTAAGCAGCCTCATTTGTACAGATTTGGTTCCTAATGATCTTGTTCTGGCTTTTCTCTGCTTCCTGAGCCTGGGTCAGATATGCAGTTAGGAAGATATCAGAGGGGAGATTCTTTCATGGTTATGAGCTTCATTCATCCTGAGTTAGGCCAGCTGTGGCAGGTGGACTCTGGGGCTGGCTACTTTGTTTCGGGGCCTCTTAGGTCAGGCACTTGAAGTTTCTTTTGGAAACTGGTTCAGGAAAATATCAGAAGGAGCTGCCGGTACAGTAGGAGGCTTCTAGTATCTAGGCATGCTGTAGGTAACCTCAAGAATGTATTGTTTCTGGGAGTAGTGGTTGGCTGATAAAAGGCAAGGCGTTGAGTTCTGTGTACCTTTGCCTGGGTGAGGTATAGGGATGTGTGTGAGGAAAGAGATCTGTTTTCAGTGAAAATAAATTCTCAAGTCACCCTAAGGAATTGTTCATTCATTTATTTCTTTGCTCAGTTGTTTAATAAGCTCCCCTGATCCGTCAAGCACTGTGTTATCTGCTGGGGATATGGGAGTGAACAAGACAGATAATCTTTGTCTCGTGAGCTTAGAGTCTGTAGACATAGAGGTTTAGGAGCAATGTTTAGTTTTGTGCAAGACGCATGGATATGGGTAAATTTGGCCCACCTGGAGCTTGGCCTTTATGGGGTAGCCTTGAAATTTAATAAGAATATCAAGTAATTTTAACATTTGTATTAATAGTTGTATGTGTTATTTTCATTCAGCACCTTTCTTTCCTTTTCTTTCTGCAAGAGGCCCTGACTCTGGGCATAATATCTCACACCCACAGCTATGGATAATTGGTCTAAAGTTGAGGAATGTAGCCAAGCTTGACCAATCATAGTCCTTCCCTAGGATTTTTAAAACCAGTCTAGGAGTGTGCCTCTCTTCTGTCCCCAATCCATTTCTGCCTCCTTTCACCCCATCTCTCCCCAACCCCACCTTCTGGTAATGGAGTAGAGAGAGAGGAGAGGAAGGCAAGGGAGGGGGGTGGCAGAGAGAGGGGTGGGCAGCAGAGAATGTACTGGAGGGGTGCTTGACACAGACTGGGGTGGGGAGTGTTAGGAAAAGCTTTTTGGAAAAGAGTTGGGTCTTGAGGGTTGAGCAGGAGTTTGTCATGTCATTGTTATAGTTTTCCAAGTAAAGGACAGGGTGACCAAAGGTAAGAGAGTAAACATTCTTGGTCCATTCCTACAACTTCCAAAAGTGCAGGTGCTATAGCACAGGCCATGTGAGGGAGGAGTAAGGAGGGAGCAGGAAGGGGCCTGGGACCAGCTCAGGAAGTGTAGAGTTGATCCTGAAGGCATGGCCAGCACTGAGCGTTTGCTGTTCTATGGTTTAAGCATAACCCGGGCCCCATAGATGCCAAGGCCTGATGAAAGAGCTGCTGGCACTGACAGATCTCCTGGGCTTCCAGTTCCCCTTTCCCATTCAGCATCTGAATGCTGTATCTCCAACATACAAAACCAGCGACGTCCCTTGAGTGAGTCCACTTCTTAACAAACTACTCCCCTGTGCCTCCCAAGTTTAAGTGCACCTGCTCTTATTGTCTGGGTAACACAAAGATTTTTGTTTTAAGCTTCTTTTTTTCTTTGCCTCTTTTAAAAGTTCAGCGAATGACTTGTAGTTCTTGAAGTGTCAGTATAGATTGCATGTCTAATTTACTCTACTTGCCCAGAGACACTTGAGATAATTACAGTGGGAAATTCTGTTTTCTAAAAAACCTGCATACTGAGAGGATTATTTTGCCAGGTTCTCCACAGGACTCTGTCCCTTATGGAAATAAAAGAGTACTTTATATACCTACTGGGGTGATTCTGAGGCTCCAAGCCCCAATTTTCTCAGTGTTTCCAGAGATCTGGCACAGAGGCTGTAGCATGTTTTTCAAAATTCAGTTTAGGAAATATAATACATTCAGACATAGGTAATTTCAAGTTTAACCTTTCTCTTCTGAGAGTTTCAAATGTGTGAATGGCCACTGTATCGTAGGAACAGGTTGCTGATTGGAATAATGAATGACTTTTAATAAATATCATTTTTATTTTTCTATCTTTGTAAACTGTAGTGAAGTATAACATATACATAGGAAAGGGCACAGATCTGCCATGTACAGCTCAATAAATGTTTCACTGATTGGTTCGCATGCGTAACCAACTCTCAGATCAAGAAACAGAACATTGGTGGGAGCACTGCAGAAGTCCCCTTGGGTCCTCACCTCCCCTGCTCCTCTTCCCAGGGTGACTGTGACCACAAATTTGTTTTGCCTCATTCGATATTGTATTTGCGAGTTTCATCCTTGTTGACTGTACTTGTACTTCATTTCATCAGTCTCTTGGCATTCTGTTGAATGAGTATATTGTAAATTTTTCAAACCACTGTGAATGACCATTTGGGCTGTTTCTGCTTTTTGCCTATTATGAAGAGTGCTGCTACAAGCATTCTTGTTCATAGCAGATGGACTTTGTGCATTTAATCTCATAGTCTCTGTGTTAGGGTTTGCCAGAGCAACACAATCACAATCAGCAGTGTGTGTGTGTGTGTGTGTATGTGTGTGTGTGTGTGTGTGTATTTTTAAGGAACTGGATCATGAAATTATGGAGGTGTAAGTCCAAAGCCTGCAGGATAGGCTGGCAGGTTGAAGACCCAGGGGAGAATTTCAGTTCAAGCTCAAAGGTCATCTGCTGGCAGAATTTCCCAAACCCTGGGGGAGGTCAGCCTTTGTTCTGTTAAAACCTTCAACTGATGGTCAAGGTCCACCCACATTATGGAGGGCAGCCTGCTTTACTCAAGGTCTGTAGATTTACATGTGACTCTTATTCAAAAAACACCTTCATAGAAACATCCAGGACAATGTTTGAAAAAAATATCTGGGCACCATGGCCCAGCCAAGTTGACATACAGAATTAACCATTGCAGTTACTTACTGTTTGCTATGTGACTTCTCCTGTGCTAGTGCTGGGTTGGGAGAAAGGGGTGAGTAAAATATGGTAGGAGTGCTTTAAAATATAGTGTATTAATAGAACAGTTGAGGTATAGTTAGGCCAACAGATCAGGAGGTAACTGTCATTGAAAAGATATAGTTTGGGTAGGACATGATGGCTCACACTTATAATCCCAGCACTTTGGGAGGCTGAGGCTGGTGGATTCACATGAGGCCAGGAGTTTGAGACCAGCCTGGCCAACATGGCAAAACCCCATCTCTACTAAAAATTACAAAAAAATTGGCTGGACATGGTGGCACACACTTGCAATCCCAACTACTAGGGAGCCTGAGGCATGAGAGTAGCCTGAACCTGGGAGGCAGAAGTTGCAGTGAGCCGAGATTGGAGATCATACCACTGCACTCTAGCCTGGATGACAGAGTGAGACACTGTCTAAAAGAAAAAAAAGATAGTTTGTTACAGTTCCCCTGGGGAAGGGAACAGCACACCACACCATGCAGGGCCACATGGGGAAGCACCAGCACTGGTCAGGAGGCAGAGGGGGGAACAGGGGGATGGGGATTATACTGTGGTTTCTGGAAGAAGAAATGGGTGAGGCAGGGTAAGGAGGATCAGGATTGGCTAGCTGAATAATTCCTACGGGCTCTGGGGGAAGAGGGGCTGTCCCTAGCTGTGTGATATATGGCCCTGGGGTAATTGGGGCAGGTGGCTAGAGTAAGCTGGAATGGTAAAAGAGGTCGTTGTGTTATATGCTCTGGGTTGGTTGGTTTGCATTTGCAAAATGTATTTTCTAAGAATTGACTAGTCCTGGCAGGGTCAGCAAGGCCCCAGATACTAAAGCATGGAATACTATGCAACCATAAAAAGGAAAAAGATCATGGCCTTTGCAGGGACATGAATGGAGCTGGAAGCTGTTATCCTCAGCAAATTAATGCAGGAACAGAAAACCAAACACTGCATATTCTCACTGATAAGTGGGAGCTGAATGATGAGAACACGTGAACACAGTGGAGAACAACACACACTAAGTGGAGAGGGAGGGAAAGCATCAGGAAGAATAGCTAGTGGATGCTGGGCTTAATACCTAGGAGATGGGATGATCTGTGCAGCAAACCACCATGGTACACCTGTGTAACAAACCTGCACATCCTGCACATGTACCCTGATCTTAAAATAAAGGTTGAAGGTTAAAAAAAAAAAAGTATGTATATATAAAAGAAAAGAAGGTGATATGGAGATAGGAAAAACTCTGAAGTAGGACTCGGGACCTAGAGTGCGTCATTAATCACTGATTCTTATTACATTTTGCAATAATGATGCCCACTCTACTGATGAAAACCCGAGGCCTAGAGGAGCTAATCAGGTCGCTGGCAGGGAGAGGCTGAAACTTAAATCTGAGCCTCTCTGACTTGACTTTCTTAATCTTTATGCTTTCCTCCCTCCCAGGATTGTTCAAAACATGTTATTCTTAACTCTTCAGCCACACAGGGTTATTAGAAGATAATGAGTTTATATAAGTGAGGATGCTTCGTTTCCAGTGATGAGCTAGACAGGTAGATGGTAAAATTTTTATGAGTTTATGTTATAGGAATGTGACTATGATTCAACCCTTGACATATATAAATTCAACTTACAGGAACTTAGAACCAGGAGAAGTATTTGGAGATCATTTGGTCCCTGTCTCTGTTCTTAAATAGGTGAGATCTGAAACTACTTATTTTCTCCTGGAGAGTAGCCGGTCTCTCCCTTGGTTGCATCGTATATTATGACTGTGAAGAGAAAAAGATCAATGGACATTTATTTCACGGGGATTTTGCTTAATAAGTTACTTCTTCTGGCCGGGCGCGGTGGCTCAAGCCTGTAATCCTAGCACTTTGGGAGGCCGAGACGGGCGGATCACGAGGTCAGGAGATTGAGACCATCCTGGCGAACACGGTGAAATCCTGTCTCTATTAAAAATACAAAAAACTAGCCGGGCGAGGTGGCAGGCGCCTGTATTCCCAGCTACTCAGGAGGCTGAGACAGGAGAATGGCGTAAACCCGGGAGGTGGAGCTTGCAGTGAGCCGAGATCGCGCCACTGCACTCCAGCCTGGGCGACAGAGCGAGACTCCATCTCAAATAAATAAATAAATAAATAAATAAAAATAAGTTACTTCTTCTGTGTACCCAAGAGAATCTTGATGATCTGAGTGTTATTAAAGAAGCTTTGGATGAACCTAATGTACCCAAAAGACATGGTTGAAGATGTGGCTCAATATGCCTTACACAGATCACCCGGTCTGTGATTAGTAACAGTCTCACAAAATTCAGAGTTCTTTGCCTGTGGGAAGTGGTGGAAAGAGTCCTGGACTGGAGATAAGGCATTACTGCTGGTTCTGCTTGACTGCAAAGTGATTGGTTGATCTTGAATGGTGACTTGATCATCTGAGCATCCATCTTCTCACTTAAAAAATCAAAGGACTGGTTAGATGATGTTTCAAGTTCCTTTCAGCATGGACAGACAATGTTCAATCATCTAGGATTTGGATGGCTAATGTCATTTTGCTAGAGGGACAAAGCACTTATAAGTAGCTAGGAATCTGGTCGCTTTGATGTCTGGTAGTTAATAAATACAGATTTTCATGAATAGCTGAGCTGGTCTTTAACTCTCTTGCCAGCTCTCTGCTGACTCCACTTCCTTGGTTAGCCCTGGGTTACTGTAAATTAAGCTAACTGCATTTTCTGGGAATAGTGCTCTGTAAATCAACACTGGAGGAGAGTGGCTCTGTCAAGAAGGCTTTTCATGAGATACTCTAACCATTGCAAAGACAACATATTATCTGGCAGCTGTTTCTGAATATTAGTTTATGTCTGGGCAATTGTTTTCTTAATAATCCAAAGCTGTCAAGGAAACATAGCTCATGTAGCTTGGAAACTTGCCCTGCCATCTCTGCCTGGTAGCAGCTCATTCATTGTTTTTCTTCTTCCCCACAAACCCTTTCCTTCTGTATGTGGCAAAATTAAATTAAATGGTCAGTTTTGGGTTAATTATATCATGAAACAACTCCATCCTTTTTTTTAAATCAAAAAGACATTTTTTTCTAAAATATCAGCGCTCGTTTTTGTATTGTCATTCATGTGACTCTCCGAAATAGGCTGATTTATCATCAGTGAATTGATGGTTATTTTCAGCACTGGGGCTTAATCAGACATGCCCCTATACCTCCAAATAATCATTTTTTTGTTTTAATTATCTAGTTAAAAAATACAGAAGCCATCTCAGTGTTACTTTGAATATCCACAATGGCAAAAAAAAAAAAAAAAAAGAAGCCACTTCTGTGACATCTGTAGCTGGTGTGCTGAGCTTGTAGAGTTACTGGAGTTCAATTGTCTCATTAAAATGGAAGGGGGTGCTGATATTTCAGCCCTCCCCGCTGCCCATTGAACCTATCAGTGCTAAGCTCAGAAGAGAGCTACAACTTGACCCTTAGGTTCCTATAATTCTCCAGAAGCTTCCTAGATTTACTCACAAGTAGGGGAGACAGCTAAATCAATCTCCAGTTTACCTTTCCACCCACAGAGACTCAGTAAATAATTGCAGTGGCCTATGAGAGAGAAGCAGTGATGAGGTCTTTTTAATGAGAATGAGCCACCCCCAACCATAACAAGGGTGACAGACTTAGTCACCTCTCCGTGGGGAAAATGGCCAGGATTAGGCAGTTTATTACTGAAATGGAGACTTGGAGAGAGAACTCTCAAAAGCAGACATGAACTGCTGCTGATTGTGCACATGCTGCTTCCAAGGAATAGCTTCTTCCCAGGATGTCTTGGCTCCATGGAAGACCACATTATGCCAAGAAATCTGGGCTCAAAGGAATTAGTTATGAGGCATTTCATGAGCAGCCAGGACACTGGGATGTTCCACCTACCAAGAATGACTTGCGCTGGGATGTGAGGTGAATGGTACCAAATTGACCTAGAGATGGTAGGTGGGGCTTCATCACCATCCTAGTGACTATATTTGTGATACAATTTGAGCTGTTGAGATGATTTTAAAATAGACCTAATACCTCTTGCCTGGGGAGAAGGGGAGAATTACTAGTCACGACAGAAACTTCATGAGTGATTAACATGGGTTTGAGTTTGGCGGTGGCATAATTTGGACATAGAAGGAATAGCCGATGTGCTATGTGCCTCACACACATGCTTTTGGCACTGACTACCCATAGTACACCTGTGAACATCTGCGCTCTCTGTGGGAGGGTGGTGGTCATTGTGTCTGCTCAGCCTGTGTGTGTAGGGCAAGTTGGAAGAGCTGGATCGTGCTCTGGAAGCAAACTTCTAATGACAGGTGGAGATTTGGTGAATAAGTGCCCCCATCTCCTCTGCTTCTTGATTGGGATAAGCCTGGGGCACAGTCTACACTGTGTCCCAGAGCTCTTCAGTGAACTTGACCTCCAGTCATCCTTGGCACTAACTTGCTCAATGATGTACCTTTAGTTAACTTCTTTCCAATTCCCATCTTATTTCTCTACTCTGTTACCAGTGTTTCTCAGATGAAAGAATTCCTCTGAATCCTTGCCTCAGGTTTGTTTCCAGAGAAAGTTAACCTAATTTAAGGGGTGGGATTGCTACAAAACAAGACAGGTTACTTATTACTAGGATATAATGTCACTGTCCCCACCCACCACTCTAGTATCTCAGAGGACGATTACTCAGCATGACACAGCATATTCCTGTTGGCCTCATGGAGATAGTTCAGGTCAGAGATACTTTCTCTAGCTCTTGGCAGGGTACAAGGTGAAATGCTAATAGATTTAGTTAGGCTAAGGCTAGATTATGCTGCAATAACAAGTAAGCCACACATAGTTTCATGTTGGTTAAATGGTTCTCCCTGGAGACTTTTCTCTAAGCGTGACTCAGGTTTTTGGTCTGTTTTTATCTGTGGGAAGCTGCAACAACCGGCAGTGTTAGTGGGTGAGGTGCAGGTGGTGGCTGTCAGGGTTCTCCACTGAGCAGGGAGCTAAGATCTGAGGGGGAGGTGAGGATGAGCAAATCTGGAGAGAAGCATAAAATAGGTCCAGTACAGGTGGCAAATGTATCTGCAGGCAAGATTTGTGTTAAAGATATGTGCTAAAAATAAAACAGAATGCAGGTTACTTATCAGAATACATGCTCAATTTGATTGCTGGTGTGTGAAACACTCATGCTGTTAGGTTGTCCCAACTCAATAACTATCACCCCGTCTATAGAATAGTATACCAGCTAGTATCGCTAGTCAGATAACTAGTACCTAATCTAGTGCCGAAAAGGTCAAACCAGTTGTTTATCAATTTGCATCTTGTATTCCGAAAAGACACTTTGTGGTGGGAATATAGCGACTTTTCAACTGGAAAGTTTGGTGGCATATGGGCCCAGTTAAAATCTGGAGCTTTGAGCAAGTTGGACAGACTTTTATAGGATTGTTTATCTAGGTTTCCCATTTATTTTTTTAAATTGAGAAACATAGGAGTAAAAGGAATGCAGAATGTAACTTCAAGGTCACAGCCATAGAGAAATTTATGAATTTTTCTTTTTTTCTCAAATTGTTATATATGCTTGGATAGGGGGTAAAGTATGAACATAGCATTTTGAGTCAGAAAACCAGGGTTTGAGCTTCAGCTCAAACATGTCAGTTGTGTCACTTTGAGTAGTTTTCTAACTTCTCAACTTCAGTTTTCTCCTAAGATTGGGATGATAATCTGTGTCTAAGGATTAAATGACTTAGGACAAAGTACTTGGTTTGGTATCTGACATATGGCAAGGGCTTAACGATGGCTATTTTTTTTTTTTTAATCTCCTGACATATAAAACGGGACTTCAGTTATTTATTCACTGTGTCAACAAATATTTCTAGAATATCTACTGAGTGCTAGGCCCTATGCTAGATGCTAGGACTGAAATGGTGAGTAAATACAAAGTGTAATCCTTGGCTTGAAAGTTCCTGGTCTGGTCAAGTAGATAGATAAGATGTTGGTGAACTTTTTCTTAAAGGGTCATGTGGAAATTATTTTAGGTTTTATGGGCTATAGGGTCTCTGTTAAACCCATCCAACTCTGCCATTGTAGTAGGAACGTAGCCTTAGATAATACATAAATGAATAAATATGGCTGTATTCCAATAAAACTTCATTTGCACAGACGGTCAGATTTGCCCTGTGGCTATGGTTTGCTACTCATTGAAATAGCTAGTAATTGCCATTAACAGCTATTATTTATTGAGAGCTCACTATGTACTTTTTCCTTTATTTATTTAACATTTATTTAGCAAACACTTAAATAGCAGTTGCTATCAGCCATGCAATGTTCTAATCACTTCACACATATTAACTCATTTAAAATGTCCTCAAACAACTCCAAGAGGTTGGTACTATCCCCATTTTACAATATTTTACAAGTACTAGGGTCATTCCCATATTTTTTGTTGTTGTTGCTGAGATGGAGTCTCACCCTGTCCCCTTGTTGGAGTGGAGCGGCATGATCTCGGCTCACTGCAACCTCCACCTCCCAAGTTCAAGCAATTCTTCTGCCTCAGTCTCCCCAATAGCTGGGACTACAGGTGCACGCCGCCACACTCGGCTAATTTTTTTTTTTGTATTTTTTTGGTAGAGACAGGGTTTTACTATGTTGCCCAGGCTGGTTGCGAACTCCTGAGCCCAGGCAATCTACCTGCCTCAGCCTCCCAAACTGGTAGGATTACAGGCGTGAGCCTCCATGCGCAGCCGGGTCATTCCCATTTTTATAGATGAGGAAGTCAAGTTGGTAGGAGGTGAAATAAGCCAGAGATGGAGTTGGGCTTTGAACCCAAATGATCTCTAGTGCCAAAGTCTGGTCTTGCAACCATGATGTCCCACTGCTTCCCTCACACAAGCACTTAACTAAGTACTCTGATTCATGATGGAGGTAACAGTTACCTCTACCTCTCAGGTTGTGACCTTCCAAAGAAATGAAAGTGCTTGGTAAATTGTAGCAGGTTAAGGAATTATTAGTTGGTTTTTCTTTCTCTCTGGAACAGTAGCCTCTGATACTCGAGGTGAGACATTTGGCTTTGGTTTCTGAACTGCAGAGTAGAAATGGGCTGGACATGGCTTGTCTGCAGGTCTCAGAAAGGAAAATGAGCCAGCTCTCTGAGGCCACATCTCATTTCTCCCTTTAAATGTCTATGAATTAAAATAAAATGTTAACATAGGTTCTTATAATATGCAAAGTCTTGTGCTAAGTCTTTCATACGCATTCATGGAGTTCCACCTACAGAAAAACCCCAGGAGGTAGTTATCATGTCCATGGAACAGAGGAACCAGAATCTCGGGAAATGTTAAACAACATGTCCCATGGCTGAAAGTGATGGAGCCAGGATTTGAACCTGGCTTCTCTGCTGCCTGCATTTTTGATCATGGGAGCCAGGGGCAGGGCATGTGTGCACATTGTTCCTGATCCTGTCCTTGATTTCCATCGACTGATCAGCATAGAGAGCAGTTGAGAAGAATTGGTTAAACTGACTGTAACTGACAAAAAAGACGATATTCATCTTATTCAGACACTGTCTGTGACATGGAAAGAATTTGATAAACAATAGCGTGCCCATCTTGATCATTAGGGCTTCTGAAAAATAATGGTTTGGCCTGGAGGTATCATTACCTGGAGCAGACAGCTTAGTGTCTGTTTCAAAACAGTGATAATTTTTATTCCCTACCATAAATGATCACTTAAGCAGCTTGAAATGACGACAGGTCACAGTGCCCCCTGTGCTTGTGTGTTTTGTGCTAGAAAGCTAAAATTGCTCTTAAAGAGAAATGCCCATCTGTGCCCCCAAAGTGCTTGTTAACTCTCCTCATGTTTTAATCAACAGTGTACTGCCAAAAGTTGTCTCGGGCACAGGCAGAGGCACAGGCAGTACAGTAGGTGTTTTTGCTGAGTGGAAGGAGGGCAGGTGGGGTCTGAGATGGCTTTAGAAATGCCCTGGGAGGCACTTGGGATTGAATTTTGTCTTCCCAGAAGATCTATTGAAGTCTTAACTCTTGATACTTGGTACCTATGAATGTGACCTTATTTGGAAATAGGATCTTTGCAAATGTAATTAAGATGTTAAGTCAACATGAGTTCCTACTGGAGTAAGATGGACCCTTAATCCAATACAACTGATGTCCTTATACGAAGAGGAGAGAGAAATGCAGATGGAAGGCAGCCAAATGCAGGTAACAGAGGCAGAGGTTGAAGTAATACAGCTGCAAGCCAAAGATTGATGAGCACCACCAGGAGCTAGAAGAGTCGGGGAGGGATTCTCCTCTACAGGTTTCAGAGGGAGAGGGGCCCTGCTCATTTATTTATTTATTTATTTATTTATTTATTTATTTATTTATTTATTGACAGAGTCTTGCTCTGTCACCCAGGCTAAGGTGCAATGGTGCAGTTTCGGGTCACTGCAACCTCCACCTCCCAGGTTCAAGCAATTCTCCTGCCTGTATCTGCCACCACGCCCGGCTAATTTTGTATTTTTAGTAGAGATGGGGGTTTTGTCATGTTGGCCAGGCTGGTCTTGAACTCCTGACCTACAGTGATCTGCCCACTTTGGCTTCCCAAAGTGCTGGGATTATAGGCATGAGCCGCCACACTCGACCCGTGCTCACTTCTTGATTTTAGGTTTCTGGACTTTGGAACTGAGAGACAATAAGTTTGTTCTCAGCCACCCAGTTTATGTTGTAACAACAGCCATAGTAAACCAATACAGAGCTAAGATTCATAGACATAAGGTGGGTGTGTGTGCACAGGGGAGAGGGGATGAAGCATTGAATAACTGTGTTCATTTATTTCTTTGTTTGCCACTAACACAGAAGGCAGCATTTTATGGTAATTAAGAGGAAGTCTTGGGAACTAGACAGACCTACATTTGAATTTCAGCTCTGCCACTTCTCTGGGTGAATTTTGATTACAGCAATAACCTCTAACATTTATTAATTACAACATTCTAGCCCCTGTGCCTGGAGGTGAATATGTGATATCTCCTATTTTATTGGAGAGGAAACTGAGGCACAGAAAGTCACTTGCTTACAGTTAAGTAGACATTAAATGAATGGAATTAGAACCTAGGTACTTTGGCTCCAGAGATTCCTCTATTAACTACCACGAAACACTTGAGACTCGCTTTCCTCAGCTGTTAAATGGGTAGGATTAAAATGGTTAACAGAATTTTTTATGAGGATAGCAGTTAAAAGAATTCAACCAATGTATACATGTAATTAAATCCAGTTATTTTTTAAACATCTTTATCATGAAATAATTTCTGGACTCACAAGAAATTGCAAACATAGTACAGTGAAAAACTGAAGACACTTCATCCAGCTTCTGCCAATCTAACATTTTTTTGACTCAGTGAAGTTTCAGCTGATTCTTTTTCCTTTGAAGTTCAATTTTTCTTTTCAACCTCTTAGACCACATTATTTCCTACTTATCTAGAAAAAAAGGGTGAAGGATTTTTATCTTTTACTTGATTACTTATTCTTATTATTTTTTAAGAGACAGGGTCTTGCTCTGTTATCCAAGCAAGAGTGCAGTGGTGCAATCATATCTTACTGTAACCTTGAACTCCTAGGCTCAAGCGATCCTCTTGCCTCAGCCTTCTGAGTAGCTAGGACTATAGTAGGTGCAAGCCACTGTGTCTGGCCTTACTTTTTAATTTTTAAAGAATAACCAAATGAAGGACATAAAAGGGACAAGAACTTGTCCATAGAAATGTATAAAGACACTACCATTGGGCAGAAGAAAGAGATCACTCAGTGAGGCATGAGGCAGTCTATTAAGAAGAATCTACTGAACCCTAATTCTTTGACTAGAATGAGGATAAAGGCAACAGATGATGTTTTACCTTTGTTTTAGATTCAAAAGGGAAATGAAACAAATGTATAGGTGAGGGAGTTGAAAGCCTCTCTTAATGACAACTTAAAAAATAATCTAAAGAACTAGGCGCAGTGATGTGTGCCTATATTCCCAGCTACTTGGGAGGCTGAGCTAGGAGAATTGCTTGTGCCCAGGAGTTTGAGTCCAGCCTGGGCAAAAGTGAGACCCTGTCTCTAAAAAAACAAAAACAATAGTCCAAAGGAATGGGAGGTTCAAACCAAGTCCAAAGGTGTAAGGTATCAAAAGAGATAGGTCAGCCACGAATGAACAAGCTCCGTGATGAATAGGCTAGGGAATTTGGAGCCTATTTCAGTCTTGGAGTATTTCCAGTGTCCATAATCCTGGAACAGGGGCATGTTTTGAAAGGTAAAGGTATTCTGGAGTGGAGGTGGGTCCTGGAAGTATGAACAGTGTAACTCAATAAGGTTGTCAATAATCAATACACTTTTATGGTAATGAAAAATGCGTTAACACAAATGAAATAAATTTGCAAGCATGTAGTGACGGTCTACTTAGAACTTTGTAGGAAGCATCATGAGAGACAAGTTAGGAAAAAAAGATGTGATTCTCCAAACTAGTTAGTGAAAACTAAAAGTTTGAGATTACAAGAGCAATTGCACCCAGAATTGTGGTAGTAAACTAGCATCCAGACAAAACAACACAATTAGTATTACAGGTGGCTTCAGTCCTCCTAGGCATGGCTACTTTTGTTCATAAATTGTGTTTCCAGTATATTTAAAGTGTTCTCTTAATGCTTCCACTACTACTTTTATTATAAAAGGTCCTGTTTGTAAGTTATTCTTCAGCCTCACATCCATTTTACCTGGGCAAGGAGGCTGTGTGGTCCAGTCTAGTCTTTGACACATTGAGTCTGTTTCTACCTGGAGGTCTTTGGAGAGCAAGTGTGATGTGGATTGGCTTGGGCTGGGGGGTGGGGGTTGCTCTTCAGCTTCCTCTCTACCCTCCTCTTCTGACCTTTTCATTGAATGACAGCTGTGCATGTGCAGAGGCTAGGGGCAAGGGTGAGAGCTCTCTTTAAGTTCTCACCCACCTCCAAGGTAAGGGTCCCTTCCAGTCTCAGGTCTTTGGGCTGTTGTGATTCCTCCCCACCCCCAGTATAACATCTTGCATAACTACAGTACGATTTCAAAACTAAGAAAGCGGCATTTGTCCAGTCTACAGAATGTATTAATCTTTTCCCAGTTTTTACATGGACTACTTTGTGTGTGGGAGTGCATGTGTGTGTAGTTGTATTCAGTTTTATCAAATGATAGATTCACATCACGACTACCACAATCAAGGTACAGCACTTTCCCCTCACCATGTGAAAATGCCCTTGAGCTGCTCTTGGGTTGTTGTAGCCCAGTCTCTATCCCTAATCCCTGGCTATCTCTAATCACTTCTCCATCTTTGTAGTTTTGTCATTTTGTGAATGTTATATAAATAGATCTGTACAAGTAGTAAGCTTTTGAAACTGGCTTTTTTTTCACTCAGTATAATAGCAAATGTTTTTTGAGCTCTTCTCTATGCCAGATGCCATGTCCAACTGTGAGTATGGCATGTTCTCAGTTATATGTGGGAGCTAAACAGTGGGTGCACATGGTCATACAGAGTGGAATAATAGACACTGGAGACTCCAAAAGGTAGAAGGGTGAGAGGGTGATGAAGTTTGAAAAATTACCTATTGGTTACAATATGGATGCAGTATATGCATGTAAGAAACCTGTACTTGTATACCCTAAATATATAAAAAGAAAAACAACAATAAAAGAAACTCTGGGTATAAAAGTGTCAAATTTGTCAAATTCTGCATTTTCACTTGAGCTAGTCAACTTGCTAGGTTGGTCTGCTTTGTTATTGAGGGGAAAATGTTCCCAAATTAAGTCAACAGACCATTTTTCTGGTGGCAGACTTTGCCTCTTTTTCATATTGGCTTGTGTTTCCCAGTGCATTTTCTTCCTCAAGCCAAACGTTTTCAGCATCGTAATTAAGAAATATGTGAAGAGCCTGTGAGAGTATTTTAATGGAAACAGCTTCACAAACACTAAATTGTCCTTTATTGCAGTGGTAGCCTGGAAACGTTAATTGAGACCTGGTGCAGGTTCATTGCTTTTGTTTCCATCTACCTCCGAGCTCCACCCCCAACTTCATGGGTGAGGTTTTGGGAAAAAGGTTAACGTTAACTCTCTCTGACTATAGCCAGCAGATGGGTGGGGGCAAAAATAAGGAATGCAAGGTGGCATGTTATCTGTTTGCCCATTTACTGAGAGAAAATCTCAGTCTATGAAAGTACAAGGTAGAGAGTAGAAAAGTGTTGTTTCAAAAAGATTGAGATCCTGATACACTGGTTTCTAGCCTCATGGTTGTTACTAAGAAGTTGTGTGCCAGCAGCCAGTCACTGAACTGCTTCAACTTCTTCTGTGGAAGGAATACTTTGGATTATTTGACCTTAAGTTCTTCTATAGATGGAGACAATACTTCTGTTTCTGTTTGGAGATCCTACTTTATAGTCATTTCATCTTAAGAACACCCAAACTGAGACTATTTGAAAGGCCAGTGGAACCCCTTATGGCCCCATTGCCTACCCTCTAGACTCATCTGCACCTGGACCTCCTACTCTGTCTTCCTGTGCCCCCTAGGAGGAGTGTCCCTGCTGCTGTCAAAAGCCAACCTCTCCCTCAATGCTTTAGGGTCCAGCCTTTAGCCCTTGCAAGGTCTTTGCTCCTGCAGGTCTCTTCCTCTTTGGTATCATTGATTTTTTGTCTGCTGGCTTGTTAAACCAGACATATGAATGAACTCTAGGTATCTCTTGTAAATAAACAGCTCTCTTTGGATGCCACATTCTCCTCCAGCTGATATCCTCTTCTTCTTCCTCCCTTCATGGCAAAAAATGTGTAAGCATTGCCCACACTTGCTGTTTCTTGTTCCTTATCTCCAAGTCTCTCCACAACTTGCTCCAATTAGGTTTTTGTTTTCATCAAGCCAGTAAAACTGGTTTTGTCTTTAACAACCTTCATGTGGCCAAGTCTAAGAGGCCCTTTGCTGTCTTCATCGTAGAGACTACTCATCATCTTTGACCTTCCTCCTGCCTTGGTCTCTGCAGTGCCACTTTCTTTGGGTCATTCCTCCTTATTCCATACTGTATTTCCTTCGTCGGAATGATGAGACTACTCTGGGTTTTGTCCTGAGCCCTTTTTTACATCTCTCTCCATATTCTCTCTAGGTTTCTCTCACAGACCCATGGCTTTAACAATATCTGAATGCTGATGATTGACATGTATGTGTCATTGACCCTGTCCCTTGCTCATGTATGAAATATTCTACATGGTTTCTCAACATGAATATTTTTTAGGAACTCCCAATTAATTTTTATTCCCAAATCTCCTTTTCTTTGTGTGCTTACCTAGTTTCTATAACCAGCATTCTAGGCTCTAGGCCAGAACTGAATGTTCCCCTTTCTGTCATTGGCCACATTGAATCCAAGTCCTTTGTGTTATCTCCTAAATGTATTGTAAATATTTCCATCTAATCATCTCCACTTTCACCGCTCTAGTCAATGTCATCACCATGTTTCACCTAACTATTGTCAAGCATCTGTAACTGATCTCTGTACTTCTATTCTTGTCTGCACTTATTTTCCACAGAACAGCCAAAGAGATTTAAAAAATGAACCCAAATCAAGTCAGATTATATCATTTTCCTGCTTAAAACTTTCCAGTATCTTCGCTTTGTGTTTTGGATAATATTCAGACTTTTCACCAGGACCAAAAGCAAGCTGCATCCTCTGGCTTTCTTCTACCTTTCCAACTGCTGCTCCATCACTCTGCTGGCTCACTGGGCTCCAGCCAAGCTGTGTCTTCCTTCCATTCCTCAAACAAGTCAAGCCCTTTTATACCTCTTGGCCTTTGTGCTTACACATCCCTTTGCCTGACATGTCTGTCTTTATAGTCTTTGTATAACTACCAACTTAGTCACATTTTGGCATAAACGTCAGCTCCTCAGAGACCTGTCATAATCACCTTTCCTAAAATGCCTTTCCCGATTTCCACAACTGTTCATCATGTATCCTGTATATTTTCTTCCTAGCATGTATTGCCCTCTATAATGGTTTTGTTTTACCAATTTATACTAGTTTAGTAGCTTTTTCTTCCTTATCTCTCTACTTTTTGTTCCAAGAACAGGAATACATTTAAAAATAACTTCTTTTTTAATGTTATTTTAGGCATAAAAGGAAAATAATAGTAATGTTAATAGTAGCAAATATTGAAGTTGTGCTTACTCTGGAGCAGGTGCTCTGCTTTCTAGGCTCGGCAATGGCTGCTCACTTTCCAAAGGGACTATAGCCAGAAGATGCAGGTTTGGACAAACCATGCCCCTTATTTTAGCATTATTAATGGTAATAGTTATGCATTATTAGCATTAATTATTAGCAATACAATTCACATTATTAATGCTGACTCTTTTTCATTATAGATAGAGTAGCAAAGAAAAGAACACAGTGTATAGTGAAAAACCCCAGCTCTGCCACTTACCTAATGTGGGAGCTTGGACAAGTCACTTCATTTCTGAGCTTCAGATTCTTAGTGAAAAAAGAGTACAATAACAACTATCTCCCAAGGTGTTAGGAGGATCTGATCAGATCAATAGCTCTGTCACAGTGGTAAATCAATGAATGTATTAAGTATCCAGCACAGACTCTGGCACTCTGTAGTTAGTATTATGTGTTAATATCTCTAGACTTTGGCTTTTGTCTAGGTTGAAGGCAAGGTTTATATCTTTTCTGTAAATGAGATCCACTGAAAATACACAGTGAATCCTAGGGCTGGCCAACCCCCAGGTGTACATCATTTAGCCACTTCCTCCCTTCCCTTCCAAGACCTTTGGCCAGCCTCTCCTCCAGAAACCCACTTCTCCTGTGTGTCCCCTACCCTGAGGTTCTAGACCCAGGTCTGCTCTTGCACACTCCCTTCCCAAGCATGACTTTTTTTGTGACTCCTGTGGCTGGCTGTCAAACTGGGAAGCAGTCTGATAAATGAATCCTATCTAGAGGTGAAATGTTGGATAATGTTTGAAAGTGCTACCACATTGGCATTTTAACAGAGGACTTACAGAGAGGCAAGGCTTGAAACCTAAGGGTCATCTCTCTCCTGGTGAAAATCCTAGCCCAGTGGCAGGTTGGAGTGGGGAAGCAGTAAGGAATATTGGGGGGCCAGGAAGCTTTCCTAGGGTGTGTAAATCATCCCTCCAACAGGTAGTTGCTGTCTCAGCTTTTTGTATAAGACAGGCCCTGCATGCTCACAAAGGGCACTCAGGAAGTAATTTACTGATGATTAGGATGCTTCCACTGAATAATGGAAAGCATCATCCAGGTGCACATCTGTTCATTTGGTCCAGGGGAGCTGAAGTCAGACGGGTCTGCTACAATTACAGGAAAAAACCTGATGCACTTATTTACTAGAAGCCAGCCAACCCTGAATGCTCAGTTACCTAGGACTAGATAGTGTTTCCCAGCAAGAGGAGAAGAGCAAAAAAAGTTTCTATCAACTTCTGTTAGAAATGGACTAAAAAAAGAAACATCCAGGGTATGTCTTAAGGTCATGCCTGAGCATGGAGATATATGTGTGTGCATGTGTGTGTGTATAAAACTTTTATTTTTGGAATAACTTTAGATTTATAGAAAAATTGCAAAGATACTACAGGGTTCCTGTATATCCTTCACCAAGCTTCCCTTAATGTTATGCTGTAGGTGTTTGGAGCTGTAACTTTTTGTCTCAGAGAGGAAAATCCTTCATTTATCATTTGGTTTTTGGGAACTCACTATGTGCCATGCACTGTGCTAGACACTAGGGATAGAATGATGAATAGGACAGACTTTGCCCCTTGCTTCATGAGTCTCATAGTCTAGCTTAGTGGTTTTCTTTTTTTTTTTTCTTTTCTTCTTTTTTGAGAGGGAGTTTCACTCTTGTCACCAACTCCACCTCCTGGGTTCAAGCAATTCTCCTGCCTCAGCTTACCGAGTAGCTGGGATTACAGGCACCTACCACCATGCCTGCCAAATTTTTGTATTTTTAGTAGAGACAGGGTTTTGCCATGTCGGCCAGGGTGGTCTCGAGCTCCTGACCTCAGGTGATCCACCGCCTTGCCTCCCAAAGTGCTGGGATTACAGGTGTGAGCCACCGTGTCCGGCAGCTTAGCAGTTTTCAAGGTGGGTGGTATCTGTAACACCATCACCACCTGCATACTTGTTAGGACTATAAAGTCTCAGGACCCACTTCAGACCTGAATCAGAAACTTCAGGGGTGAGGCCCAGTGATTTGTAGTTTCACAAGCCATCCAGGTGATTCTAAAATATGGTTATGTTTGAGAACTAATGGTCTAGTGGGGAGAAACAAATATTAAGTGGTTAATTACAAATAATGATGTGATTTTATCACAGGAGACAAAACTATAGTCCCACACAGTTGAGAAGCTCACCTAGCCTGAAGGTAGAGAAGGCCTGGCTGGGGAAGGGGTTCTTAAGCTGCCATCTGAAGGCCAATGAGAAGTTGTCCAAGTGGATTGGAGAAAAATGTATCCTGGGCTGGATAACGGTCTGGAACCAGGGTGAGAGAGACTTGACATTGAGATATTGCCCCTTCAACCCCTGTAAAAATTGTGAGTTAGAAAAGATTAGTTTTTGGTCTGAAAGTTTAACTAGAAAGTCCAACTAACTAGCTCTTTGTAGTCTCCAAGTATTTCAGTTTATCTGGGTTTTTTTTTTTTTTTTTTTTTTTTTTTTTTATATTCTCTGTAGAGTTTTATTTATTTATTTATTTATTTTTTTTTATTATACTTTAAGTTCTAGGGTACATGTGCATAACGTGCAGGTTACATATGTATACATGTGCCATGTTGGTGTGCTGCACCCATCAACTCGTCAGCACCCATCAATTCATCATTTATATCAGGTATAACTCCCCAATGCAATCCCTCCCCCCTCCCCCCTCCCCATGATAGGCCCCAGTGTGTGATGTTCCCCTTCCCGAGTCCAAGTGAGCTCATTGTTCAGTTCCCACCTATGAGTGAGAACATGCGGTGTTTGGTTTTCTCTTCTTGTGATAGTTTGCTAAGAATGATGGTTTCCAGCTGCATCCATGTCCCTACAAAGGACGCAAACTCATCCTTTTTTATGGCTGCATAGTATTCCATGGTGTATATGTGCCACATTTTCTTAATCCAGTCTGTCACTGATGGACATTTGGGTTGATTCCAAGTCTTTGCTATTGTGAATAGTGCCGCAATAAACATACGTGTGCATGTGTCTTTGTAGTAGCATAATTTATAATCCTTTGGGTATATACCCAGTAGTGGGATGGCTGGGTCATATGGTACATCTAGTTCTAGGTCCTTGAGGAATCGCCATACTGTTTTCCATAATGGTTGAACTAGTTTACAATCCCACCAACAGTGTAAAAGTGTTCCTATTTCTCCACATCCTCTCCAACACCTGTTGTTTCCTGATTTTTTAATGATTGCCATTCTAACTGGTGTGAGATGGTATCTCATTGTGGTTTTGATTTGCATTTCTCTGATGGCCAGTGATGATGAGCATTTTTTCATGTGTCTGTTGGCTGTATGAATGTCTTCTTTTGAGAAATGTCTGTTCATATCCTTTCCCCACTTTTGGATGGGGTTGTTTGTTTTTTTCTTGTATATTTGTTTGAGTTCTTTGTAGATTCTGGAAATGAGCCCTTTGTCAGATGAGTAGATTGCAAAAATTTTCTCCCATTCTGTAGGTTGCCTGTTCACTCTGATGGTAGTTTCTTTTGCTGTGCAGAAGCTCTTTAGTTTAATGAGATCCCATTTGTCAATTTTGGCTTTTGCTGCCGTTGCTTTTGGTGTTTTAGACATGAAGTCCTTGCCCGTGCCTATGTCCTGAATGGTACTACCTAGATTTTCTTCTAGGGTTTTTATGGTATTAGGTCTAACATTTAAGTCTCTAATCCATCTTGAATTAATCTTCGTATAAGGAGTAAGGAAAGGATCCAGTTTCAGCTTTCTACTTATGGCTAGCCAATTTTCCCAGCACCATTTATTAAATAGGGAATCCTTTCCCCATTTCTTGTTTTTCTCAGGTTTGTCAAATATCAGATGGTTGTAGATGTGTGGCATTATTTCTGAAGGCTCCGTTCTGTTCCATTGGTCTATATCTCTGTTTTGGTACCAGTACCATGCTGTTTTGGTTACTGTAGCCTTGTAGTATAGTTTGAAGTCAGGTAGCGTGACGCCTCCGGCTTTGTCCTTTTGACTTAGGATTGTCTTGGCAATACGGGCTCTTTTTTGGTTCCATATGAACTTTAAAGCAGTTTTTTCCAATTCGGTGAAGAAACTCATTGGTAGCTTGATGGGGATGGCATTGAATCTATAAATTACCTTGGGCAGTATGGCCATTTTCACAATATTGATTCTGCCTATCCATGAGCATGGTATGTTCTTCCATTTGTTTGTGTCCTCTTTGATTTCACTGAGCAGTGGTTTGTAGTTCTCCTTGAAGAGGTCCTTTACATCCCTTGTAAGTTGGATTCCTAGGTGTTTTATTCTCTTTGAAGCAATTGTGAATGGAAGTTCATTCCTGATTTGGCTCTCTGCTTGTCTGTTACTGGTGTATAAGAATGCTTGTGATTTTTGCACATTAATTTTGTATCCTGAGACTTTGCTGAAGTTGCTTATCAGCTTAAGAAGATTTTGGGCTGAGATGATGGGGTTTTCTAAATACACAATCATGTCATCTGCAAACAGGGACAATTTGACTTCCTCTTTTCCTAACTGAATACCCTTGATTTCTTTCTCTTGCCTGATTGCCCTAGCCAGAACTTCCAACACTATGTTGAATAGGAGTGGTGAGAGAGGGCATCCCTGTCTTGTGCCAGTTTTCAAAGGGAACTTTTCCAGTTTTTGCCCATTCAGTATGATATTAGCTGTGGGTTTGTCATAAATAGCTCTTATTATTTTGAGGTACGTTCCATCAATACCGAATTTGTTGAGCGTTTTTAGCATGAAGGGCTGTTGAATTTTGTCAAAAGCCTTTTCTGCATCTATTGAGATAATCATGTGGTTCTTCTCTTTGGTTCTGTTGATATGCTGGGTTACGGTGATTGATTTGCGAATGTTGAACCAGCCTTGCATCCCAGGGATGAAGCCCACTTGATCATGGTGGATAAGCTTTTTGATGTGCTGCTGAATCCGGTTTGCCAGGATTTTATTGAGGATTTTTGCATCGATGTTCATCAGGGAGATTGGTCTAAAATTCTCTTTTTTTGTTGTGTCTCTGCCAGGCTTTGGTATCAGGATGATGCTGGCCTCATAAAATGAGTTAGGGAGGATTCCCTCTTTTTCTATTGATTGGAATAGTTTCAGAAGGAATGGTACCAGCTCCTCCTTGTACCTCTGGTAGAATTCAGCTGTGAATCCATCTGGTCCTGGGCTTTTTTTGGTGGGCAGGCTATTAATTGTTGCCTCAATTTCAGAGGCTGCTATTGGTCTATTCAGGGATTCAACTTCTTCCTGGTTTAGTCTTGGAAGAGTGTACGCGTCCAGGAAATTATCCATTTCTTCTAGATTTTCTAGTTGATTTGCGTAGAGGTGTTTATAGTATTCTCTGATGGTAGTTTGTATTTCTGTGGGGTCGGTGGTGATATCCCCTTTATCATTTTTTATTGCGTCTATTTGATTCCTCTCTCTTTTCTTCTGTATTAATCTTGCTAGCGGTCTGTCAATTTTGTTGATCTTTTCAAAAAACCAACTCCTGGATTCATTGATTTTTTGGAGGGTTTTTTGTGTCTCTATCTCCTTCAGTTCTGCTCTGATCTTAGTTATTTCTTGCCTTCTGCTAGCTTTTGAATGTGTTTGCTCTTGCCTCTCTAGTTCTTTTAATTGTGATGTTAGAGTGTCAATTTTAGATCTTTCCTGCTTTCTCTTGTGGGCACTTAGTGCTATAAATTTCCCTCTACATACTGCTTTAAATGTGTCCCAGAGATTCTGGTATGTTGTATCTTTGTTCTCATTGGATTCAAAGAACATCTTTATTTCTGCTTTCATTTCGTTATGTACCCAGTAGTCATTCAGGAGCAGGTTGTTCAGTTTCCATGTAGTTGAGCGGTTTTGATTGAATTTCTTAGTCCTGAGTTCTAGTTTGATTGCACTGTGGTCAGAGAGACAGTTTGTTATAATTTCTGTTCTTTTACATTTGCTGAGGAGTGCTTTACTTCCAATTATGTGGTCAATTTTGGAATAAGTGTGATGTGGTGCTGAGAAGAATGTATATTCTGTTGACTTGGGGTGGAGAGTTCTATAGATGTCTATTAGGTCCGCTTGGTGCAGAGCTGAGTTCAATTCCTGGATATCCTTGTTAACTTTCTGTCTCGTTGATCTGTCTAATGTTGACAGTGGAGTGTTGAAGTCTCCCATTATTATTGTATGGGAGTCTAAGTCTCTTTGTAAGTCTCTAAGGACTTGCTTTATGAATCTGGGTGCTCCTGTATTAGGTGCATATATATTTAGGATAGTTAGCTCTTCCTGTTGGATTGATCCCTTTACCATTATGTAATGGCCTTCTTTGTCTCTTTTGATCTTTGATGGTTTAAAGTCTGTTTTATCAGAGACTAGGATTGCAACCCCTGCTTTTTTTTGTTCTCCATTTGCTTGGTAGATCTTCCTCCATCCTTTTATTTTGAGCCTATGTATGTCTCTGCATGTGAGATGGGTCTCCTGAAGACAGCAGACTGATGGGTCTTGACTCTTTATCCAGTTTGCCAGTCTGTGTCTTTTAATTGGAGCATTTAGTCCATTTACATTTAAGGTTAATATTGTTATGTGTGATCTTGATCCTGCCATTATGATATTAACTGGTTATTTTGCTCATTAGTTGATGCAGTTTCTTCCTAGGCTCAATGGTCTTTACATTTTGGCATGTTTTTGCAGTGGCTGGTACCGGTTGTTCCTTTCCATGTTTAGGGCTTTCTTCAGGGTCTCTTGTAAGGCAGGCCTGGTGGTGACAAAATCTCTAAGCATTTGCTTATCTGTAAAGAATTTTATTTCTCCTTCACTTATGAAACTTAGTTTGGCTGGATATGAAATTCTGGGTTTAAAATTCTTTTCTTTAAGAACGTTGAATATTGGCCCCCACTCTCTTCTGGCTTGTAGAGTTTCTGCTGAGAGATCTGCTGTCAGTCTGATGGGCTTCCCTTTGTGGGTAACCCGACCTTTCTCTCTGGCTGCCCTTAAGATTTTTTTCTTCATTTCAACTTTGGTGAATCTGGCAATTATGTGTCTTGGAGTTGCTCTTCTGGAGGAGTATCTTTGTGGCGTTCTCTGTATTTCCTGAATTTGAATGTTGGCCTGCCCTGCTAGGTTGGGGAAGTTCTCCTGGATGATATCCTGTAGAGTGTTTTCCAATTTGGTTCCATTTTCCCCCTCACTTTCAGGCACCCCAATCAGACGTAGATTTGGTCTTTTGACATAATCCCATACTTCTTGCAGGCTTTGTTCATTTCTTTTTCTTCTTTTTTCTTTTGGTTTCTCTTCTCGCTTCATTTCATTCATTTGATCCTCAATCGCTGATACTCTTTCTTCCAGTTGATCGAGTCGGTTACTGAAGCTTGTGCATTTGTCACGTATTTCTCGTGACATGGTTTTCATCTCTGTCATTTCGTTTATGACCTTCTCTGCATTAATTAGTCTAGCTGTCAATTCTTCCACTTTTTTTTCAAGATTTTTAGTTTCTTTGCGCTGGGTACGTAATTCCTCCTTTAGCTCTGAGAGGTTTGATGGACTGAAGCCTTCTTCTCTCATCTCATCAAAATCATTCTCTGACCAGCTTTGATCCGTTGCTGGCGATGGGCTGTGCTCCTTTGCAGGAGGAGATGCGCTCTTATTTTTTGAATTTCCAGCTTTTCTGCCCTGCTTTTTCCCCATCTTTGTGGTTTTATCTGTCACTGGTCTTTGATGATGGTGACGTACTGATGGGGTTTTGATTTAGGTGTCCTTCCTGTTTGATAGGTTTCCTTCTGACTGTCAGGACCCTCAGCTATAGGTCTGTTGGAGATTGCTTGAGGTCCACTCCAGACCCTGTTTGCCTGGGTATCAGCAGCAGAGGTTGCAGAAGATAGAATATTGCTGAACAGCGAGTGCACCTGTCTGATTCTTGCTTTGGAAGCTTCCTCTCAGGGGTGTACTCCACCCTGTGAGGTGTGGGGTGTCAGACTGCCCCTAGTGGGGGATGTCTCCCAGTTAGGCTACTCAGGGGTCAGTGACTCACTTGAGCAGGCAAACTGCCCCTTCTCAGATCTCAACCTCCGTGTTGGGAGATCCCCTGCTCTCTTCAAAGCTGTCAGACAGAGTCGTTCGCGTTTCACAGGCTCTACTCCTTTAGCTGAGCCCTGTTCCCAGAGGCGCAGTCTGCAGAGACAGGCAGGTTTCCTTGAGCTGCTGTGAGCTCCACCCAGTTCCAGCTTCCCAGGGGCTTTAGTTACCTACTTAAGCCTCAGCGATGGCGGGCGCCCCTCCCCCAGCCTCGCTGCTGCCTTGTGGTTAGATTGCGGCAGACTGCTGTGTTAGCAAGGAGAGAGGCTCCGTGGGCGTGGGACCCTCCCGGCCAGGTGTGGGATACAATCTCCGGTGTGCCGGTGTTACAGCGCAGTATTGGGGTGGGAGTTACCCGATTTTCCAGGTGTTGTGTGTCTCAGTTCCCCTGGCTAGGAAAAGGGACTCCCTTCCCCCTCGCGCTTCCCAGGTGAGGCGATGCCTCGCCCTGCTTCAGCTCTCGCTGGTCGGGCTGCAGCAGCTGACCAGCACCGATTGTCCGGCACTCCCGAGTGAGATGACCCCAGTACCTCAGTTGAAAATGCAGAAATCGCCGGTCTTCTGTGTCGCTCGCGCTGGGAGTTGGAGACTGAAGCTGCTCCTATTCGGCCATCTTGCTCCGCCCTTATCTGGGTTTTAAAAACCAAATGTGTGTTGCATTTAGAGGATGCTGTGTGTGATAAAAAGGAGGAGCTTCAAAATAAGGGACAAGAGACCCATTCTTGTCCAGACTCTGCTCCTATGGGCACAATTAGCCTGTGGGGGCAATTCAACTTCACTACCTCATTGTCCTTACCTGTAAAATGAGAAGGTTGGATTTTCCAGCCATTTTCTTTTTGATTTCATGATCCAGAATTAGCTATAAATGTCATTATACTGCTGTTTACTTTTAGAATGTACATTTCTATTAATTTAGTTCAGTAGCTAATTCTGCACATTGCCTACTGGCTGGCAACTTTAAGAGAGCTTTTTCTATTCTTTTCTCTAAAATTACTGCCATAAGTTTATCCCACAAAGATATATTATTTGCTCTAATGATCTGGTAATTATCAGGTAATGAAACGAGCAATGGTAAGTATATTATTAAGAGCAGTTGCTGCATGGAATACTTTTGGCACGCAATTAAAAATGTTACTTATATTTCAGTAATGCATATGAAGTTACATGCTGAGGAGAATGGAAATAGAGAATATCCTTTTTTCTTTTGCTGAACGAACTCTTAAAATCCATATATTAAAAAGTGGAAAGAGTCTGATTCCATGGACTGGAGTTTAAAGCCAAGCTTTATCTGGGAGTAGGCGATGTGCCCTGCTATCATTAATTAGAGGTCTTCCCTCCAGGGGAGTTGAGAATGTTGTTCCCAAGCTGGATTAGGCCATCACGTTTCTAAGCGGAGCATCCGGACTTAACTGGTCCCTCTTCATGCTCTACTGGGTTCATTAGGAGAGTAATAATCCTGATGGGTAGAGAGCTCTCCACTGAGTCAGGCACAGAAAGGCCTTTAGTAAGAATAAATAATATTTCAACCAAACTATATTCACACTACTACTGCTGCATCTGCGGCTGATTTATGGACGTCAGAATGAGCCATATAGTACTCAGGCATCTGCATTTTGAAGAACTTTGCGTAAGTGTAGAGATTCACAAGTATTAATTTTGGCCTTTGGGACTTTAACCTTTGATTTTAGTAACCCTCATACTGGTCTTTATTTTCTTTCAATATGACATATCTCAGAAATGTTTCACAAGACAAATGAGAAGTTATCAGGCAGTAGCTAGAAACAGTAAGATTCTTCCCAGGCTTGGCTATCCCTTGTCTGCACTGACAATTGTGTTATGTGCTTTATTTTCTATATATGCATGCATAATTTTCCATTCTTGACTGTAAGCTCCTTGAGGATAGGATCCATATCTGATTCACCTTGGTGTGTGATATTAGGTAGCACTTGAGGGTGCTAACTTTGAGGCAGGCATTTTGCATTTCATTTGTTATTCCCCATACCTCTATAAACGGTGCTGCAAAACATTCTAGCAATAAACTGGGGCCTTGTCTGTGAGGTAAGAATTACTAGTCCCATTTTATAGATGAGAAAACTGAGGTGCAGAGAGATTCCATAATTGCCTTAGGGACATTGAGCTAGTTAATGCTAGAATCAGCATTCAAATCCATTTCTCTCCAACTCAAGTCTGTGCTCCTAAATAAATTTTCTCTTGCAATGGCATGGACCCTCTAACATCAAGTGAACTCAATAAATAATTGTAGAATACATGAATGATGCTCCATCTAGATGGCATGGCAAGCTGGTGTACTCTGGGGAAGGTGAAAATGCATCAGGGGGCTAAGTGTAAACTTGGAAAGTATTAATATGTAGACAGAATCTGTCAGAGATTTTTTTTAGGTAGAATAAAGGAAATGCATCTCTAATTACCTGAGTAAACCATAGGATCTACTGTATTGCTTGTCTACCGTAGTGATGCTCAAAGCCAACCATCTCTGGTAGAAGCAATGTAGTTCTTGAGCTTGTTTGCTTTCCATATTGCATGGTTGATTGTATCACTTCAGGTCGGATATCACACTTCTTAATTTTTGTTAGCTGGTTCTGTTGACACTGCTTCTTTGCCCGAGGCAGTCTTCATAGGTTAGGGGTTCAGTTTTGGATAGAAAAATTACTAAGGGAGGGGAGTCATGAGGCTACATCATTCCATTCCACTCCATGCCATTTCATTCCATTGAAATTGTTTCCATGTTGCTTTATTCTATTCCATTCTACAGACATCTCTTGAGTACTATGTGCTGCCAAGCATGGTATTAGGTACTGAAGATGCAGTGAGAATCAGGTTAGGTATAGCCTCTGCCTTACCTAGGTTGGTGTCTGCTGGAGAGGTAGATAAGAAAACAGCCATTTGCAATGCAGATAGGTAAGACTGATGAATGGAATACTACAGGGAGGATGAGAGCTCAGAATGTCTTGGGGTCGGGGCTTAACTTATGAGTCAGAGAAGGTACTTAGAGTGAGTGAGACCTGAGAGAGGAAGAATCAGCCAAAGGACATTTTAGTGATCCAGTAACAGAAACAAGTTGAAGACAGACTCCAACTCTCTATATTTTTCACTCTCAAAAGATCAGCTTGCTTGCAAGGAGATCTCCATTCTGCTGAACTGGAAGCAGGTTATGATGTTAGACTTGTGTTTCTTCTCATAAATCTGGGCAGTGTGGAATGACGGCACTTGTTTACAAGGTGGGGTGGTCTGATGCTCAGAGAGTCCAATGGGTGCTACGGTTTGAATAATTGTGTCCCCTCCAAAATTCATGTTGAAACTTAATCCCCAATGCAACAATCTGTAGAGGTGTGTCCTTTGGGAGGGGATTAAGTTCTCAGGGCTTCACCCTCATAAATGTGATTAGCACCTTTATAACAGGGCTCGAGATCAAAGGGAACCTGTTCCTGCCTTTCCATCTCTTACACCGTGTGAGGACACAGAGTTCATCTCTTCCTGAGCATACAGCAACAAGGCACCATCTTGGAAACAGAGAATGGGCCCTCGCCAGGCACCAAACGTTGGCACCTGGATCTTTGACTTCTCAGCTTCCAGAAGTGTGAGACGTAAACTTCTATTCTTTATAAATTAATGAGTCTATAGTATTTTTTTTTATAAATGCACAAATGGACTAAGGCAGTGTGGGAAGAGGGAAGAATAGAGAATTAGAATATTTCTAGATTCATTTGCCTTTCTGAAGGAAACCTCAAACTTAATTTCTGGAAAATGTTAAAAAAAAATTTTCTTTTTCTGATCGGATTTGCTTTGCCTGAGTTAAAGAGAGGGTTCTTCACCTCCCCCATTTGACCATGTTTCTATGGATTCAGCATGAATATGGTTGGCCTCATGCACATTTAACAATATGTTCCTCATTCTTAAGGAATATTCTGTAGAGACATCTTCAAATAGATAACCAGCTGTTTTAGATCCTAAATTCTGAGGACACCACTCTGCATTTTCTCTCCTTTAACATTCTTTACATTTTCTTCTTATTACATTAGTGACAAAGGTGCTAGCATCATCAACACCTGCTCACCCCTCTTTTTTTTTGTTATACTTTAAGTTCCAGGGTACATGTGCACAACGTGCAGGTTTGTTACATATGTATACATGTGCCATGTTGGTGTGCTGCACCCATGAACTTGTCATTTACATTAAGTATATCTTCTAATGCTATCCCTCCCCCCACCCCACAACAGGCCCCAGTGTGTGATGTTCCCCTTCCTGTGTCCAAGTGTTCTCATTGCTCGATTCCCACCTATGAGTGAGAACATGCGGTGTTTGGTTTTCTGTCCTTGTGATAGTTTGCTCAGAATGATGGTTTCCAGGTTCATCCATGTCCCTCTACAAAGGGCATGAACTCATCCTTTTTTATGGCTGCATAGTATTCCATGGTGTATATGTGTCACATTTTCTTAATCCAGTCTATCATTGATGGACATTTGGGTTGGTTACAAGTCTTTGCTATTGTGAATAGTGCTGCAGTAAACATACGTGTGCATATGTCTTTGTAGCAACATGATTTATAATCCTTTGGGTATATACCTAGTAATGGAATGGCTGGGTCAAATGGTATTTCTAGTTCAAATTCCTTGAGGAATCACCACACTGTCTTCCACAATGGTTGAACTCGTTTACAGTCCCACCAACAGTGTGAAAGTGTTCCTGTTTCTCCACATCCTCTCCAGTACCTGTTGTTTCCTGACATTTTAATGATCAGCATTCTAACTGGTGTGAGATAGTATCTCATTGTGGTTTTGATTTGCATTTCTCTGATGGCTAGTGATGATGAGCATTCATGTGTCTGTTGGCCGCATAAATGTCTTCTTTTGAGAAATGTCTGTTCATATCCTTTGCCCACTTTTTGAGGTTTTTTTTTTTTTCCTTGTAAATTTGTTTAAGTCCTTTGTAGATTCTGGGTATTAGCCTTTTGTCAGATGGGTGGATTGCAAAAATGTTCTCCCATTGTGTAGGTTGCCTGTAACTCTGATGATAGTTTCTTTTGCTGTGCAGAAGCTCTTTAGTTTAATTAGATCCCATTTGTCAATTTTGGCTTTTGCTGACATTGTTTTTGGTGTTTTAGTCATGAAGTCCTTGCCCATGTCTATGGCCTGAATGGTATTACCTAGGTTTTCTTCTAGGGTTTTTATGGTTTTAAGTCTAACGTTTAAGTCTTTAATCCATCTTGAATTAATTTTTGTATAAGGTGTAAGGAAGGGATCCAGTTTCAGCTTTCTACATATGGCTATCCAGTTTTCACAGCACTATTTATTAAATAGGGAATCCTTTCCCCATTTCTTGTTTTTGTCAGGTTTGTCAAAGATCAGACAGTTGTAGATGCATCGTATTATTTCTGAGGGCTCGGTTCTGTTCCATTGGTCTATATCTCTGTTTTGGTACCAGTACCATGCTGTTTTGGTTACTGTAGCCTTGTAGTATAGTTTGAAGTCAAGTAGCATGATCCCTCCAGCTTTGTTCTTTTGACTTAGGATTGTCTTGGCAATGCAGGCTCTTTTTTGGTTCCATATGAACTTTAGTTTTTTCCAATTCTGTGAAGAAAGTCATTGGTATCTTGATGGGGATGGCATTGAATCTACAAATTACCTTGGGCAGTATGACCATTTTCACAGTATTAATTCTTCATATCCATGAGCATGGAATGTTTTTCCATTTGTTTGTGACCTATTTCATTTCATTGAGCAGTGGTTTGTAGTTCTCCTTGAAGAGGTCCTTCACATCCCTTGTAAGTTGGATTCCTAGATATTTTATTCTCTTTGAAGCAATTGTGAATGGGAGTTCACTCATGATTTGGCTCTCTGTTTGTTTGTTATTGTTGTATAGGAATGCTTGTGATTTTTGCATATTAGTTTTGTATCCTGAGACTTTGCTGGAGTTGCTTATCAACTTAAGGAGATTTTGGGTTGAGACAATGGGGTTTTCTAAATATACAATCATGTCATCTGCAAGCAGGGACAATTTGATTTCCTCTTTTCCTACTTGAATACCCTTTATTTCTTTCTCCTGCCTGATCACCCTGGCCAGAACTTCCAATACTGTGTTGAATAGGAGTGGTGAGAGAGGGCATCCCTGTCTTGTGTCATTTTTCAAAGGGAATGCTTCCAGTTTTTGCCCATTCATTACGATATTCGCTGTGGGTTTGTCATAAATAGCTCTTATTATTTTGAGGTATGTTCCATCAATACCTAATTTATTGAGAGTTTTTAGCATGAAGGGGTGTTGAATTTTGTTGAAGGCCTTCTCTGCATCTGTTGAGATAATCATGTGGTTTTTGTTTTTGGTTCTGTTTATATGCTGGATTACATTTATTGATTTGCATATATTGAAACAGCCTTGCATCCCAGGGATGAAGCCCACTTGATCATGGTGGATAAGCTTTTTGATGTGCTGCTGGATCTGGTTTGCCGGTATTTTATTGAGGATTTTTGCATCGATGTTCATCAGGGATATTGATCTAAAATTCTCTTTTTTTGTTGTATCTCTGCCAGGCTTTGGTATCAGGATAATGCTGGCCTCATAAAATGAGTTAGGGAGGATTCCCTCTTTTTCTATTGATTGGAATAGTTTCAGAAGGAATGGTACCAGCTCCTCCTTGTACCTCTGGTAGAATTCAGCTGTGAATCTGTCTGGTCCTGGACTTTTTTTGGTTGGTAGGCTATTAATTATTGCCATAATTTCAGAGCCTGTTACTGGTCTATTCAGGGATTCAACTTCTTCCTGGTTTAGTCTTGGGAGGGTGTATGTGTCCAGGAAATTATCAATTTTTTCTAGATTTTCTAGTTTATTTGTGTAGAGGTGTTTATAGTATTCTCTGATGGTAGTTTGTATATCTGTGGGATCAGTGGTGATATCCTGTTTATCATTTTTCATTGTATCTATTTGATTCTTCTCTCTTTTCTTCTTTGTTACTCTTTCTAGCAGTCTATCAGTTTTGTTGATCTTTTCAATAAACCAGCTCCTGGATTCATTAATTTTTTGAAGGGCTTTTTGTGTCTCTATCTCCTTCAGTTCTGGTCTGATCTTAGCTATTTCTTGCCTTCTGCTAGCTTTTGAATGTGTTTGCTCTTGCTTCCCTAGTTCTTTTAATTGTGATGTTTAGGCTGTCAATTTTAGATCTTTCCTGCTTTCTCTTGTGGGCATTGAGTGCTATAAATTTCCCTCTACACACTGCTTTAAATGTGTCCCAGAGATTCTGGTATGTTGTGTCTTTGTTCTCATTGGTTTCAAAGGACAGCTTTACTTCTGCCTTAATTTCGTTATATACCCAGTAGTTGTTCAGGAGCAGGTTGTTCAGTTTCCATGTAGTTGAGTGGTTTTGATTGAGTTCTAGTTTGATTGCACTGTGGTCTGAGAGACAGTTTGTTAAAATTTCTGTTCTTTTACATTTGCTGAGGAGTGCTTTACTTCTAACTATGTGGTCAATTTTGGAATAAGTGCATGTGGTGCTGAGAAGAATGTATATTCTGTTGATTTGGGGTGGAGAGTTCTGTAGATGTCTATTAGGTCTCCTTGGTGCAGAGCTGAGTTCAATTCCTGGATATCCTTGTTAACTTTCTGTCTCGTTGATCTGCCTAATGTTGACAGTGGGGTGTTAAAGTCTCCCATTATTATTGTGTGGGTGTGTAAGTTTCTTTGTAGGTCTCTAAGGACTTGCTTTATGGATTTGGGTGTTCCTGTATTGAGTGTATATATATTTAAGATAGTTGGCTCTTGTTGAATTGATCCTTTTACCATTATGTAATAGTCTTCTTTGTCTCTTCTGATCTTTGTTGGTTTAAAGTCTGTTGTATCAGAGACTGGGTTTGCAACCCCTGCTTTTTTTGGTTTTCCATTTGCTTGGTAGATCTTCCTCCATCCCTTTATTTTGAGCCTATTTTTGTCTGTGCAGGTGAGATGGGTCTCCTGAATACAGCACACTGATGGGTCTTGACTCTTTATCCAATTTGCCAGTCTGCGTCTTTTAATTGGAGCATTTATCCCATTTACATTTAAGGTTAATATTGTTATGTGTGAATTTGATACTGTCATTACGATGTTAGCTGGTTAATTTGCTCATTAGTTGATGCAGTTTCTTCCTAGCATCAATGGTCTTTACAATTTGGCATGTTTTTTCAGTGGCTAGTGCCAGTTGTTCCTTTCCATGTTTAGTGCTTCCTTCAGGAGCTCTTGTAAGGCGGGCCTAGTGGTGAGAAAATCTCTCAGCATTTGCTTGTCTGTAAAGGATTTTATTTCTCCTTCACTTATGAAGCTTAGTTTGGCTGGATATGAAATTCTGGGTTTAAAATTCTTTTCTTTAAGAATGTTGAATATTGGCCCCCACTCTGTTCTGGCTTGTAGAATTTCTGCCGAGAGATCTGCTGTTAGTCTGATGGGCTTCCCTTTGTGGGTGACCTGACCTTTCTCTCTGGCTGCCCTTAACATTTTTTCCTTCATTTCAACTTTGGTGAATCTGACAATTATGTGTCTTGGAGTTGCTCTTTGCGAGGAATGTCTTTGTGGCATTCTCTGTGTTTCCTGAATTTGAATGTTGGCCTGCCTTGCTTGGTTGGGGAAGTTCTCCTGGGTAATATCCTGAAGAGTGTTTTCCAACTTGGTTTCATTCTCCCCATCACTTTCAGGTACACCAATCATATATAGATTTGGTCTTTTCACATAGTCCCATGTTTCTTGGGGGCTTTGTTCATTTCTTTTTACTCCTTTTTCTGTAAGCTTCTCTTCTCTCTTTATTTCATTCATTTGATCTTCAATCACTAGTACCCTTTCTTCCAGTTGATTGAATTGGCTACTGAAGCTTGTGCATGTGTCACATAGTTCTTGTGCCATGGTTTTCAGATCCATCAGGTCATTTAAGGTCTTCTCTATGCTGTTTATTCTAGTTAGCCATTCATCTAATCTTTTCTCAAGGTTTTTAGCTTCTTTGCGATGGGTTTGAACATCCTCCTTTAGCTCGGAGAAGTTTGTTATTACTGATCGTCTGAAGCCTTCTTGTCTCAACTCGTCAGAGTCATTCCCTGTCCAGCTTTGTTCCATTGCTGGTGAGGAGCTGTGTTCCTTTGGAGGAGAAGAGGCACTCTGATTTTTAGAGTTTTTAGCTTTTCTGCTCTAGTTTCCCCACATCTTTGTGGTTTTTTTTTTTTTTTTTTTTGAGACGGAGTCTCGCTCTGTCGCCCAGGCTGGAGTACAGTGGCCGGATCTCAGCTCACTGTGAGCTCTGCCTCCGGGGTTTAGGCCATTCTCCTGCCTAAGCCTCCCGAGTAGCTGGGACTACAGGCGTCCGCCACCTCACCCGGCTAGTTTTTGTATTTTTTTTTGAGTAGAGACGGGGTTTCACTGTGTTAGCCAGGATGGTCTCGATCTCCTGACCTCGTGATCCACCTGTCTCGGCCTCCCAAAGTGCTGAGATTACAGGCTTGAGCCACCACACCCAGCCATCTTTGTGATTTTATATACCTTTGGTCTTTGATGATGGGGATGTCCAGATGGGATTTTGGTGTGGATGTTCTTTCTGTTTGTTAGTTTTCCTTCTAACAGTCAGGACCCTCAGCTGCAGGTCTGTTGGAGTTTGCTTGAGGTCCATTCCAGATCCTGTTTGCCTGGGTATCACCCGCGGAGGCTGCAGAACAGCAAATATTGCAGAATGGCAGATGCTGCTGCCTGATCCTTCCTCTGGAAGCTTCGTCTCAGAGGGGCACCTGGCCGTGTGAGGTGTCAGTCGGCTCCTGTTGGGAAGTATCTCCCAGTTCGGCTACTCGGGGGTCAGGGACACACTTGAGAAGGCAGTCTGTCCGTTTTCAGATCTCAAATTCTGTGCTGGGAGAACCACTACTCTCTTCAAGGCTGTCAGACAGGGACTTTTAAGTCTGCAGAAGTTTCTGCTGCCTATTGTTCAGCTATGCCCTGCCTGCAGAGGTGGAGTCTACAAAGACAGGCAGGCCTCCTTGAGTTGTGGTGGGCTCCACCCAGTTTGAGCTTCCCAGCTGCTCTGTTTACCTACTCAAGCCTCAGCAATGGTGGGTACCCCTCCCTAAGCCTCACTGCCACCTTGCAGTTTGATCTCAGACTGCTGTGCTAGCAATGAGCGAGGCTCCGTGGGCGTGGGACCCTTCAAGCTGGGTGTGGGATATAATCTCCTGGTGTGCCATTTGCTAAGACTGTTGGAAAAGTGCAATATTAGGGTGGGACTGACCGAATTTTCCGGGTGCCGTCTATCACAGCTTCCCTTGGCTAGGAAAGGGAATTTCCTGACCCCTTGTGCTTCCTGGGTGAGGTGATGCCTTGCCCTGCTTTGGCTCACGCTCCCTGGGCTGCACCAACTGTCCTGCACCCACTGTCTGACAAGCCCCAGTGAGATGAACCCGGTACCTCAGTTGGAAATGCAGAAATCACCCACCTTCTGCATCACTCACCCTTGGAGGTGTAGACTGGAGCTGTTCCTATTTGGCCACCTTGGAATCCCTCCCCTTACCCCTGTTTTAATAAAGTGATGGTACTCCAAATTTAGAGCAGTCTTTGGTTTTGAAGGGTATTGGAGAGGATATTGAGGTCAGGATGGCTTCTTAGTGGCCTCAAACCAACTTGTGATCATGATGATTGTGAAATTGGGATATAAGAGGGTTTACATGTTTTAGTTTTGTATAGCAAATGTCACAGTAATTGCTATAAAAATAGGAAGATTTTTCTCTCAAATGATGTATGTAAATGTATATTCTCCTTGACGTCACTGCTATCTTGTCACTTAAACACTAAAATTATTTCTAGTTTGTGTATCTCAAAATATCTGAACTCTGCTTAAAAAATCAGTGAATTTTTAGTCAAAGCTTTAAAAGTTATTTGACTAAGGAAGCTGATGTCATTTCGACCACTGCCACTGAATACTATATGTAATATTGTCATCTTAATCATCTGTACATATCTATTATATATTTTTTTCTACTTCTGATATTCTAAAACAGGGCTTTAAGATGAATCAGTGGAAAATTATTAAGGCTTTGTGTAGTAAATAATTTGGCCTTGCTCAAAAAGAGCTCTGGACTTTGTCCTCAGCTTCTGAAAGGCAACCTGTGTCATATCTGATAGGAGTGTCTTTGTTTTGGACAATGGCTGGACACACCAGAAAGATTAACCATGTGATCTAGGGTAGGGGTTTAGGGCCACACTGTCAACCTGGAAAGGGTTATCAGCCATGCGGGCCACCAGTCAATCATGCCTATGTAAGGGAGGCCTTTTATTGTAAGGGAGGCCTTTTATGGGTTGAATCATATGCCCCCTAAAAGATATGTTGAAGTCTTAAACTCCAGTATCATGGAATGTGACCTTTGGAAATAGGGTCATTGTGGATGTAATTTGTTAAGATAAAGCCAACCACCATCCAATAATATGACTGGTGTCCTTATGAAAAGGGAGAGACACGTGAAAGGAGAATGTCGTGTGGCGATAGAGGCAGAGATGGGAATGGATGCAGTTGCGAGTGAGAAGTGCAGACAAACACCAGAAACTAGAAGAGGCAAAGAAGGATTGTCCCCTACAGGTTTCAGAGGGAGTGAGGCCCTGCTGACACGCTGATTTCAGATTTCCATCCTCTAGAGCAGTGGGACAGAAACATTCAGTTATGTAAGCCACCCAGTTTATGGTACGTTTTTATGGCAATCTTAGGAAATGAATACAAGCCCCAATAAAAACTTTGAACATAGAAACTTAGATGAGCATCCCTGGTTGATAATTTCATGCATATTGTCACACATTGATGCTGAGAGGGTAATGTCCTGAGCACAGTGGAAGCTTCATGTTTGGTGTCCTTTCAGATTCTGCCCTTACTTTGACTGATTTTAATTTGTATCCTTTCCCTATAATAAACCATAACCATGCATATAATTGTTTTTAGGGAGTTTTGTAAGTCCTGTAGAATCATTGAACCAGAGGTGGTTTTTGAGAAACCCCTGAACTTGCGGTTGGTGTCTGAAGTGAGAATAGTCTTAGGAGTCTTGTAGAGACTCTCCCCTCTACCTTCCTGGCTGGACTCAACTCCTTGCTGTAGGTATCAGGAGTCTAGGGCTGGCCTGGCAGTCTAGAGATCTGTGTCCTCAAATCTCAACTTTTGGCTAACTCTACATAGGCTCTATAAAACAATCTGTCATCTTTTTGTCATCTTTATTCTGTGTCCTCCTTCTAACTGACACTCTGTTACTCTAACCCAAAGCCTTCCTACTGATCTGTGATTATTTAAGACCCTGCCCTGACTCCCATATACATGCACATACTTACAAATTCAGCCCCATTTCCTCTTCTTGATGGAAGGCTTTTGCTACTTCCTCTCTCACTAACTCAAAATTGATTTTCTAAGTAGCTTATAAAAGATTGGTGTTAGATGATTTATTAATATAATTGCCATTAATGTAAATAACTAGACTCAAGCTTTTCAAGAGTTGCTTCTGTTCATGGATCCTCTCCTCATAAAAGCAAAGCAAGACCCTTGCTCTCATTCCTTCTTTGCATCTAAGAATGATAAATAAGTTACTCTTAATAAGAATATAATAGTGAACCCAAAATTTCTGCAGACTTGGAGTTTGTTGACAGAGGAACCAAGGGCAAACATGGTTGTCTTCCCTATTTTTAAATATAGGTAACATTGCTTGATTATCCCATCTTACCTTTAATGACTTGCCTATGTCCATTTACACATTAGTAAATGGACATATTACTAAGCATATCAATAAGTAAATGGACATATTACTAAACATACATATTCTTAAATATCTTACCTTTAATAACTTGCCTATGCCCATTACTAGCATGTAAATGGACATAGGCAAGAGTATTAAGGTTCTCTAGAGGGACAAAACTAATAGAATAGACATATATATAAAGGCGAGTTTATTAAGTATTAACACACATGATCACAAGGTCCCACAATAGGCTGTGTGCAGGCTGAGGAGCAAGGAGAGCCAGTCCGAGTTCTAAAACTGAAGAACTTAGAGTCTGGTGTTTGAGGACAGGTAGCATCCAGCACGGGAGAAAGATGTAGGCTGGGAGGCTAAGCCAGTCTCTTTTCACGTTTTTCTGCCTGCTTGTATTCTAGCCACACTGGCCGCTGATTAGGTTGTGTCCATCCAGATTGAGGGTGGGTCTGCCTTTCCCAGCCCACTGACTCAAATGTTAATCTCCTTTGGCAACACCTTCACAGACACATCCAGGATGAATACTTTGTATCCTTCAGTCCAATCAAGTTGACACTCAGTATTAATCATCACAGCAAGTTATTAAAGGTAAGGTACTTAGGATGATCTGTAACCTCTCAGTACCTCAGTTTCTTTAATTCGTGTGTGAACAGCACTTACAAGGTCATTGTAAGGATTAAAGGACTTAGTGTGTAAAGAACTCAGAAAGTAGTGATCACCTTATAAATGTGTTAACTATTATCTGTCTTCTCGGATTTTTTTTAAAGCTTTTGGTCCTCTACTTATGCTTCTCTACCTTGCTTCCTGGCAGTTAAGACTTTAATAAAGTAACACAATTTTCTCAAAAAGGATAACATATTCTAATACAGATTTAGGATGTACGTTAATTCCTAAAAAGAAAAATGTCAGGAATAGGCAAAGGTTTGACACTGTAAGACTGTAGAATATGAATCAGTCTACCACACAATAAAATCGGGGCATGTAAGGCATTATAATTAGGTATTTTTTAAAGTAGAAATGAAAAGTTTACTTTGAATATTACAATAAATTATATCACCTTATGGTTGGGTGGCATTTTAAAGTTTTTTTCATACTTCATTTGAATGAGTTTCGTCTCTCAAAGAAGTGAGCATGGCAGGTACATCAAGACTTATTTAAAAGTAGGATTTGGAGTCTCATTAAAGTGTAATGTGTAATGACTTGTCCAGAAGTATTGTCTCTATTTGGGAAGGAATTTAAAATGTTGAGCTGTTAAAGATGGAACCACCTTCATCTATACAATTTGTTGATGGCTGACTTTAATTTTTAGTTTCAGTGACTTTAGTTCAAAGAACTGTGGTAACTTTGGTGTTAATGGACATTAGCTAGAACAGAAAAGAACACATTTGATTTTCTGAGTCTTTTGGCTATCTAATATTTTTGAACATTATACTAAAAATAATTTAGTGAAATAAGACTCTCCAGATACTTAAAAAAATAGACTGACTTTTTTAGGAAGCTAAAGAGGAAAAAAGACTTGAAAGCTTTCTCTCTCTTTTTAAACTTATGAAATACTCAATATGTTTAGTAAAAAGATTCAGGCTGAATGAGCAGCACTTGACTCTGATGGATAAAAGAGGTGGGATTTTTAACATAACTGTCAATTCTGAAAGGCAAATAATCTCATTATTAAAGACCTTGGCAGTTCAAATTGTTACTGAAGTTTTATGAATGCAAAGGATGTATAATTTCAATTAGGATGAAAGCAGCTCATTCCTTTGATTCAACAACAACAAAAAACACTTGGATGCTTCTACCTTTAAAGCAAGTTGTGGTTCTCACTTGGATAGTTGCAATTGATCAAGCATAGCATTTTTCTATGCAATCTTTCAGTTTTGTTTTTTGTATTTATTACATTAGGGCAGGGTAGGCCCCAAAGGCTAGAATTATGAGCAGTGGTTTTTTTGTGGCTGTTGTTGTCATTTTTTTTTTTTTTCCAATAAATGAAATCTATTCTTACCCAGCATAGCTGTTTCACATTAGAAAGCAGCACTGATTCAGGCCAATACAATGGCCTGAATTCAGGCCAAAATTAGTCTTGACCCATCTACCATCCTCTTTGGGTAACCTCCTCCAGATCAGGACTCTGTCTTCCTAAGGAACTAACAGTGCTTGTTCCTTCTATTCTAGTTTCTTTTCTCAGGAAGCACTTGGAATATTTATTCACACTAAGCTATTAGTGGCTTAAGGTTATTTTTCCCTGTGAATAAATATATATTTTAAAAGAGGTCAGCCCTGGCTGAGTGTGATGGCTCATGCCTGTAATCCCAGCACTTTGGGAGGCCAGGGTGGGTGGATCACCTGAGGTCAGGAGTTTGAGACCAGCCTGGCTAACATGGTGAAACTCTGTCTCTACTAAAATATAAAATTAGCTGAGCATGGTGGCAGATGCCTGTAATCCCAGCTACTCGGGAGGCTGAGGCAGAAAAATTGCTTGAACCTGGGAGGTAGAGGTTGCAGTGAGCCGAGATGGCACCATAACACTCTAACCCAGGTGGCAGAGTGAGACTCAGTCTCAAAAAAAAAAAAAAAAAAAAAAAAGTCACCCCAAAGAATATTACTCTCAAGTGGTGAAATCTGAGGTGTTTGAAATGGGAAAATTTTTGGTATCTGTCAGAGGTCCACCCTTTTAGCAGGTTTTAAGTATACTATGCAGTATTGTCAGCTATAGGCACTGCCGTGTAGTAGATCTCCAGAACTTACTCATCCTGCACAACTAAAATTTGATCCCTTTGAGCATCCTGTCCTCGTTTCCCTCTCCCTCTACCCACTGGCAACCGTCATTCTATTCTGTACTTTTTTTTTTTTTTTTTGAGGCAGAGTCTTGCTCTGTTGCCCATGTAGTGGTGTGATCTCAGCTTACTGCAACCTCCACTTCCTGGGTTTAAGCAATTCTCGAGCCTCAGCCTCCGAAGTGTAGCTGGGATTACTGGTACACGGGACCACACCTGGCTAATTTTTGTATTTTTAGTAGAGATGGGGTTTTGTCATGTTGGCCAGGCTGGTCTGGAACTCTTGGCTTCAAGTGATCCACCCACCTCGGCCTCCCAAAGTGCTAGGATTATAGGCGTGAGCCATTGTGTCTGGCATACTCGGTATTTATACGGGTTTGCCTATTTTAGATTTCATATAAGTAAGATTATATAATATGCTTTTCTGTGTCTTGCTTATTTCACTTAGTATAATGTTCTTCATGTTCACCCATGATAGTGCAAATGGCAAGATTTCCTTCTTTTGTGTATATACGCCACCTTATTCATTACGCATATACACCACATTTTCTTTATTCATTCATCTATTGATGAACATTTAGGTTATTTTTATAGCTTTGCTATTGTGAATAATCCTGAAATGAACATGTGGGTGCAGATAACTCTTTGAGGTAGTGATTTTTCTTTACTGTAATTTTGATTCTGTTTTCAGTTTTTTTTTTTATTATACTTTAAGTTCTAGGGTACATGTGCACAAAGTGCAGGTTTGTTATATACGTATACATGTGCCATGTTGGTTTACTGCACTCATCATCTCATCATTTACATTAGGTGTTTCTCCTAATGCTATCCCTCCACCAGCCCCCTAACCCCTGACAATCCCAGTGTGTGATGTTCCCCACTCTCTGTCCATGTTCACCTCCCACCTGTGAGTGAGAACATGTGGTGTTTGGTTTTCTGTCCCTGTGATAGTTTGCTTAGAATGATGGTTTTCAGCTTCATCCATGTCCCTGCAAAGGACATGAACTAATCCTTTTTAATGGCTGCATAGTATTCTGTGGTGTGTATGTGCCACATTTTCTTTAAACAGTCTATCATTGATGGGCATTTGGGTTGGTTCCAACTCTTGGCTGTTATGAATAATGCTGGAATAAACATACGTGTGCATGTGTCTTTATAGTAGAATGATTTATAATCCTTTGGGTATATACCCATTAATGGGATCGCTGTGTCAAATGGTATTTCTAGTTCTAGATCCTTGAGGAATCACCATACTTTCTTCCACGATGGTTGAACTAATTTACACTCCCACCAAAAGTGTAAAAGCATTCGTATTTCTCCATAGCCTCTCCAGCATCTGTTGTTTCCCGACTTTTTAAAGATTGCTATTCTAACTGGTGTGAGATGGTATCTCATCGTGGTTTTGATTTGCATTTCTCTGATGACCAGTGATAATGAGCATTTTTTCATGTCTGTTGGCTGCATAAATGTCTTCTTTTGAGAAGTGTCTGTTCATATCCTTTACCCACTTTTTGATGGAGTTTTTTTTTTCTCTTGTAAATTTGTTTAAGTTCTTTGTAGATTCTGGATATTAACCCTTTGTCAGATGGATGGATTGCAAAAATTTTCTCCCATTGTGTACGTTGCCTGTACACTCCGATGATAGTTTCTTTTGCTCTGCAGAAGCTCTTTAGTTTAATTAGATCCCATTTGTCAATTTTGGCTTTTTTTGCCATTGCTTTTGGTGTTTTAGTCATGGTCTTTGCCCATGCCTGTGTCCTGAATGCTGTTGCTGAGGTTTTCTTCTAGGGTTTTTATGGTGTTAGGTCTTATATTTAAGTCTTTAATCCATCTTGAGTTAATGTTTGTATACGGTATAAGGAAGGGATCCAGTTTCAGCTTTCTACATATGGCAAGCCAGTTTTCCCAATAGCATTTATTAAATAGGAAATTCTTTCCCCATTGCTTGTTTTTGTCAGGTTTGTCAAAGATTAGATGGTTGTAGATGTGTGGTGCTATTTGTGAGGCCTCTGTTCTGTTCCATTGGTCTATATCTCTGTTTCGGTTCCAGTACCATGCTGTTTTGGTTACAGTAGCCTTGTAGTATAGTTTGAAATCAGGAAGCATGATGCCTCCAGCTTTTTTTAAAATCAGGATGATGCTAGGCTCATAAAATGAGTCAGGGAGGATTCCCTCTTTTTCTATGAATTGGAATAGTTTCAGAAGGAATGGTACCAGCTCTTCTTTGTACGTCTCGTAGAATTCGGCTGTGAATCTGTCTGGTCCTGGACTCTTTTTCATTGGTAGGCTATTATTGCCTCAATTTCAGAACCTCTTATTGGTCTATTCAGAGATTCAACTTCTTCCTGGTTTAGTCTTGGGAGGATGTATCTGTCCAGGAATTTATCCATTTCTTCTATGTTTTCTAGTTTATTTGCGTAGAGCTGTTTAAGTATTCTCTGATGGTAGTTTGTATTTCTGTGGGCTCCATGGTGATATCCCGTTTATCATTTTTAATTGTATCTATTTGATTCTTCTCTCTTCTTTATTAGCCTTGCTAGCAGTCTATTTTGTTGATCTTTTAAAAAAACTGGCTCCTGGATTCATTGATTTTTTTGAAGGGATTTTATATCTCTATCTCTTTCAGGTCTGCTCTGATCTTAGTTATTTCTTGCCTTCTGCTAGTTTTTGAATTTGCTTGCTCTTGCCTCTCTAGTTCTTTTGATAGTGATGTTAGCGTGTCAATTTTAGATCTTTCCTGCCTTCTCTTGTGGGCATTTAGTGCTATACATTTCCCTTTACACACTGCTTTAAGTGTGTCCCAGAGAGTCTGGTATGTTGTGTCATTGTTTTCATCAGTTTCAAAGAACATCCTTATTTCTGCCTTCATTTTGTTATTTACCCAGTAGTCATTCAGGAGCAGGTTGTTCAGTTTCCATGTAGTTGTGCATTTTTGAGTGAGTTTCTTAATCCTGAGTTCTAGCTTGATTGCACTGTGGTTTGAGAGACAGTTTGTTGTGATTTCTGTTCTTTTACATTTGCTGAGGAGTGTTTTACTACCAATTATGTGGTCAATTTTGGAATAAGTGTGATGTGGTGCTGAGGAGAATGTATATTCTGTTGATTTGGGATGGAGAGTTCTGTAGATGTCTATTAGGTCTGCTTGCTTGGTCCAGAGCTGACTCAGGTTCATGTCCTGAATATCCTTGTTAACCTTCTATCTCATTGATCTGTCTAATATTGACAGCAGGGTGTTAAAGTCTCCCATTATTATTTTGTGGGAGTCTAAGTCTCTTTGTAGGTCTCTAAGGACTTGCTTTATGAATGTGGGTGCTCCTGTATTGGGTGCTTATATATTTAGGATAGTTAGCTCTTCTTGTTGAATCGATCCCTTTACTGTTATGTCCTGGCCTTCTTTGTCTCTTTTGATTTTTGTTGGTTTAAAGTCTGTTTTATCAGAGACTAGGATTGCAACCCCTGCTTTTTTTTTTTTTTTTTTGCTTTCCATATGCTTGGTAGATCTTCCTTCATCCTTCTTTTTTGGAGCCTATGTACGTCTTTGCACATGAGATGGGTCTCCTGAATACAGCACACCGATGGATCTTGACTCTTTTCCAATTTGCCAGTCTGTATCTTTTAATTGGGGCATTTAGCCCATTTACATTTAAGGTTAATATTGTTATGTTTGAATTTGATCCTGTCTTTATGATGTTAGCTGGTTATTTTGCCCATTAATTGATGCTGTTTGTTCATAGCATTGATGGTCTTTACTATTTGGCATATTTTTGCAGTGGCTGGTACCAGTTGTTCCTTACCATATTTAGAGCTTCCTTCAGGAGCTCTTGTATGGCAGGCCTGGTGGTGACAAAATCTCTCAGCATCTGCTTGTCTGTAAAGGGTTTTATTTCTCCTTCAGTTATGAAGCTTAGTTTGGCTGGATATGAAATTTCTGGGTTGAAAATTCTTTTCTTTAAGAATGTTGACTATTGGCCCCCACTCTCTTCTGGGTTGTACGGTTTCTGCCAAGAGTTCTGCTGTTAGTCTGATGGGCTTCCCTTTGTGGGCAACCTGACCTTTCTCTCTGGCTGCCCTTAACATTTTTTCCTTCATTTCATGTTTGGTGAATCTGACAATTATGTGTCTTGGGGTTGCTCTTCTTGAGGAGTATCTTTGTGGTATTCTCTGTATTTTCTGAATTTGAATGTTGACCCGCCATGGTAGGTTAGGGAAGTTCTCCTGGATAATATCCTGAAGAGTGTTTTCTAATTTGGTTCCATTCCCCCCATCACTTTCCAATATTCCAGTCAAATGTAGATTTGGTCTTTTCACATAGTACCATATATTTTGGAGGTTTTGTTCCCTTCTTTTCACTTTTTTCTCTAATCTTCAAGCTTTATTTCATTAAGTTGATCTTCAATCACTGATATCCTTTCTTCCTCTTGATCTAATCAGTTATTGAAGCTTGTGCATGTGTCCCGAAGTTCTTGTGCCATGGTTTTCAGTTCCATCAGATCATTTAAGGTATTCTTTATACTGTTTATTCTAGTTACCCATTTGTCTAACCTTTTTTCAAGGTTTTTAGCTTCCTTGCAATTGGTTAGAACTTGCTCCTTTAGCTCAGAGAAGTTTGTTATTACTGACCTTCTGAAGCCTACTTCTGTTAACTCTTCAAACTCATTCTCTGTCCAGTTTTGTCCCCTTGCTGGCGAGGAACTGCGATCTTTCAGAGGAGAAGAGGCACTCTATTTTTTGGAATTTTCAGCTTTTCTGCCCTGGTTTCTCCTCATCTTTGTGGTTTTATCCACCTTTGGTCTTTGATGTCGGTGACCTACAGATGGGGTTTTGGTACAGATGTCCTTTTTGTTGATGGCCGAATAGGAACAGCTCCAGTCTGCAGTTGTCGGTGAGATGGACTCAGAAGATGAGTGATTTTTGCATTTCCAACTGAGGTACGTGGTTCATCTCCTTGGGACTTGTTGGACAGTGAGTGCAGCCCATGAAGGGGGAGCTGAAGCAGGGCAGGGCATTGCCTTACCTGGGAAGTCCAAGGGGTTGGAGGATTTCACTTTCCTAGCCAAGGGAAGCCGTGACAGACTGTATCTGGAGAAACTGTACACCCTTGACCAAATACTGTACTTTGCCCAAAGTCATAGCAACTGGCAAGCCAGGAGATACCCTCCCGTGCCTGGCTCAGTGGGCCCCATGCCCATGGAGCCTTGCTCACTGCTAGCGCAGCAGTCTAAGATCGACCTGCAATGCCACGGCTTGAGGTGGAGGAGGGGCACCTGCCATTGCTGAGGTTTGAGTAGCTTACAGTGTAAACAAAGCAACTGGGAAGCATGGACTTGGCAGAGCCCACTGCAGCTCAGCAAGGCCTACTGCCTCTATAGATTCCACCTCTGGGGACAGATCATGGTAGAACAGAAGGCAGCAGGCAGCTTCTACACACTTAAACGTCCCTGTCTGACAGCTCTGGAGAGAGCAGTGGTTCTCTCAGCATTGCGTTTGAACTCTGAGAATGGACAGACTGCCTCCTCAAGTGGGTCCCTGACCCCCCCATGTAGCTGGGGAGACACCTCCTAGTAGGGGCCGACAGATACCTCATACAGGCAGGTGCCTCTCTGGGATGAAGCTTCCACAGGAAGGATCAGGCAGCAATATTTGCTGTTTTGCAGCCTCCACTGGTGGTACCCAGGATGGTATCAACAGCAGGGTCTGGAGTGGACCTCCAGCAAATTCCAACAGGCCTGCAGCTGAGGGATCTGACTGTTAGAAGGAAAACTAACAAACAGAAAGGAATAGCATCTACAGTTGTTTAAATATATACCCAGAAGTGGAGTTGCTGCATCATATGTTCTGTTTTTAATATTTCTTTTGTTTTTTGGTGATAGTGTTGCTGTCTATCCAGGCTAGGGGGCCCTGGTGTGATCTCAGCTCACTGCAACCTCCACTTCCCAGGTTCAAGCTATTCTCATGCCTAGGCCTCCTGAGTAGCTGGGATTACAGCTGTGTACCACCATGCCCGGCTAATTTTTGTATTTTTAGTAGAGACAGGGTATCATCGTGTTGGCGAGGCTGATCTTGAACTCCTTTCCTTGAGTGATCCACCAACCTCAGCTTCTCAAAGTGCTGAGATCATAGACATGAGCCACCATGCCTGGACTATTTTTAATTTTTTGAGGAGCCTCCATCCCTTTTTTTCATAAAGGCTATTCCATTTTATATTCCCACCAAAAGCAGACCTGGGTTCTTTTTTGTCTACACCCTGGGCCAGACACAGACATTTATGAGCTTTGGTTTTCTCTTCTTTCAAATGGGGACAATAATGAGACCATGTGACTGTTGTGAAAATTAAATGGTAATAGGAAAGCGTGTAAAGCACTTAGCATTGTGCTAGGAACAAACAAAATGCTCATTCAATTGTATAAATTGTATAATCATATACTAATTATGGTAGTTATGACTTAATGGGAAAAATTGCACGGAGTGGGGATCTTTGTGTGTGTGTGTGTGTGTGTGTTTGGAAAGGAATCAAAAGTGGGACGGTAGAAATAAAAATATGCAGAAAATAGCAAATTCAAGAGCCACTCCCATGGTCAGCCACACAGAAAAGAGAAGCAGGCACAAGACAAGGAGAGATGGAGAATGGAACCAACCACAAGAGTGGAATGAGGGAGGACCAGGACATACTAGAAATAGGACCAAACAGAGTTAAAGGTTTTTGTCAAGGCCACATTGGACACTCTAGATGTTAGCTGCTGTATCTGTAGGAACCCTGCATTACAGTAATGACATTATTATAAGAGAGTTGGTGTCCAGATGAGAAAGTCATAATTACAAGTGGAACCAAGCATGGCTTAATGAGCTCCACCTTGTGGCAAAGGTCTGGAGTCTGTAATGCAAAACCAGGAATGAGGTCTTGAGGAAAATCATTTGTGTCATAAACAAAAGGATGGTGTTGATGTTGAGGCCATTGTTGTTGTTGTTGTTGTTGCTTTCCTTTCTTTCTTTTTTTAAATTGTACTTTAAGTTCTGGGATACATGTGCCTAATGTGCAGGTTTGTTACATAGGTATACACTGCCATGGTGGTTTGCTGCACCCATCAACCTGTCATCTACATTAGGGATTTCTCCTAGTGTTATCCCTTCCCTACTCCCCCATCCCCCAACAGGCCCCAGTGTGTGATATTCTCTTCCCTGTGTCCAGTTGTTCTCATTGTTCAGCTCCCACTTATGAGTGAGAACATGTGGTGTTGGGTTTTCTGTTCTTGTGTTAGTTTGCTGAGAATGATGGTTTCCAGCTTCATTCATGTCCCTGCAAAGTATATGAACTCATCCTTTTTCTGTGACTGCAGAGTATTCCATGGTATATATGTGCCATATTTTCTTTATCCAGTCTATCATTGATGGACATTTGGGTTGATTCCAAGTCTTTGCTATTTTAAACAGTGCTGCAATATACATATGTGTGCATGTGTATAATTTATAAATGATTTATAATCCTTTGGGTAAGTACCCAGTGATGGGATTGCTCAGTCAAATGGTATTTCTGGTTCTAGATCCTTGAGGAATCACTACACTGTCTTCCACAATGGTTGAACTAATTTGCACTCCTACAAAAATAGTGTAAAAGTGTTCCTATTTCTCCACATCCTCTCCTGCATCTATGTTTCCTGACTTTCTATTGATCGCCATTCTAACTGGCATGAGATGGTGTCTCATTGTGGTTTTGGTTTGCATTTCTCTAATGATCAGTGATGATGAGCTTTTTTTCATATGTTTGTTGGACACATGAATGTCTTCTTTTGAGAAGTGTCTGTTCATATTCTTCTCACACTTTTTGATGGGATTGTTTGTTTTTTCTTGTGAGTTTAAGTTCCTTGTAGATTCTGGATATTAGCCCTTTGTCAGATGGGTAGATTGCAAAAATGTTCTCTTATTCTGTAGGGTGCCTCTTCACTCTGTTGATAGTTTCTTTTGCTTTGCAGAAGCTTTTTAGTTTAATTAGGCTCCATTTGTCAATTTTGGCTTTTGTTGCCATTGCTTTTGGTGTTTTAGTCATGAAGTCTTTGCCCATGCCTATGTCCTGGATGTTATTGCCAAGGTTTCTTCTAGGGGTTTTTATGGTTTTAGGTGTTATGTTTAAGTCTTTAATCCATCTCGAGTTAATTTTTGTATAAGGTGTAAGGAAGGGGTACAGTTTCAGGTTTCTGCATATGGCTAGCCAGTTTTCCTAACACCATTTATTAAATAAGGAATCCTTTCCCCATTGCTTGTTTTTGTCAGGTTTGTCGAAGATCAGATGGTTGTAGATGTGTGGTGCTGTTTCTGAGTCCTCTGTTCTGTTCCATTGGTCTATATCTCTGTTTTGATACTGGTACCATGCTGTTTTGGTTACTGTAGCCTTGTAGTATAGTTTGAAGCCAGGTAACGTGATGCCTCCAGCTTTGTTCTTTTTGCTTAGGATTGTTTTGGCAATGTGGGCTCTTTTTTGGTTCCATATGCAATTTAAAGTAGTTTTTTCTAATTCTGTGAAGAAAGTCGGTGGTGGCTTGATGGGGATAGCACTGAATCTATAAATTACCTTGGGCAGTATGGCCATTTTCATGATATTGATTCTTCCTATCCATGAGCATGGAATGTTCTTCCATTTGTTTGTGTCCTCTTATTTCGTTGAGCAGTGGTTTGCAGTTCTCCTTGAAGAGGTCCTTCACATCCATTGTAAGTTAGATTCCTAGGTATTTTATTCTCTTTGTAGTAATTATGAATGGAAATTCACTCATGATTTGGCTCTCTGTTTGTCTGTTATTGGTGTATAGGAATGCTTGTGATTTTTGCACATGGATTTTGTATTCTGAGACTTTGCTGAAGTTGCTTATCAGCTTACGGATATTTTGGGCTGAGACAATGGGATTTTCTAAATATACAATCATGTCATCTGCAAACAGAAACAATTTGAGTTTCTCTCTATTTGAATACCCTTTATTTCTTTTTCTTACCTGATTTCCCTGGTCAGGAATTCCAATACTATGTTGAATAGGAATGGTGAGAGAGGGCATCCTTGTCTTGTGCTGGTTTTCAAAGGAAATGCTTCCAGTTTTTGTCCATTCAGTGTGATATTGGCTGTGGGTTTGTCATAAATAGCTTTTACTATTTTCAGACACGTTCCATCAATACCTAGTTTATTGAGAGTTTTTAGCACAAGGAGTGTTGAATGTTGTCAAAGGCCTTTTCTGCATCTATTGCGATTATCATGTGGTTTTTTCCATTGGTTCTGTTTATGTGACGGATTGCATTGATTGATTTGTGTATGTTGAGCCAGCCTTGCATCCCAGGGATGAAGCTGACTTGATTGTAGTGGATAACCTTTTTGATGTGCTGCTGGATTTGGTTTGCCAGTATTTTATTGAGAATTTTTACATCGATATTCAACAGGGATATTGGTCTAAACTTTTCTTTTATTGTTGTGTCTCTGCCATGTTTTGGTATCAGGAGGATGCTGGCCTCATAAAATGAGTTAGGGAGGTTTCCCTCTTTTTCTATTGTTTTGAATAGTTTCAGAAGGACTGCTACCAGCTCATCTTTATACCTCTGGTAGAATTTGGCTGTGAATTTGTCTGGTCCTGGATGTTTTTGGATTGGTAGGCTATTAACTTACTACCTCAATTTCAGAACTTGTTATTGGTCTATTAGGGATTCAACTTCTTCCTGGTTTAGTCTTGGGTGCGTGTATATGTCCGGGAATTTATCCATTTCTTCTAGATTTTGCTTTATTTGCATAGAAGGGTTTGTAGTATTCTCTGATAATAGTTTGTATTTCTGTAGGATCAGTGGTGATATCTCCTTTATCATTTTTTATTATATCAATTTGATTCTTCTCTCTTCTTTATTAGTTTGGCTTGTCATCTATTTTGTTAATCTTTTCAAGAAACCAGCTCCTGGATTCATTGATTTTTTTTTCCTCTTTTTTGAAGGGTTTTTTGTGTCTCTGCTTCAGTTCTGCTCTGGTCTTAGTTATTTCTTGTCTTCTGCTAGCTTTTGAATTTGTTTGCTCTTGCTTCTCTAGTTCTTTTAATTTTGATGTTAGGGTGTCAATTTTAGATCTTTCCTGCTTTCTCTTATGGGCATTTAGTGCTATAAATTTCCCTGTAAACACTGCTTTAGTTGTGTCCCAGGGATTCTGGTACATTGTGTCTTTGTTCTCATTGGTTTCAAAGAACTTTATTTCTGCCTTAATTTCGTTATTTACCCAGTAGTCATTCAGGAGCAGGTTATTCAGTTTCCAGGTAGTTGTGCGGTTTTGAGTGAGTTTCTTAATCCTCTATTTTAATTTGATGGCACTGTGGTCTGAGAGACTGTTATGATTTCCATTCTTCTGCATTTGCTGTGTAGTGTTTTACTTCCAATTACATGGGCAATTTTAGAATAAGTGCAATGTGTTGCTGAAAATAATGTATATTCTGATGATTTGCAGTGTAGAGTTCTGTAGATGTCTATTAGGTCTGCTTCCTCCAGAGCTGGGTTCAAGGCCTGAATATCCTTGTTAATTTTCTATCTCATTGATCTGTCTAATATTGACAGCGAGGTGTTAATGTCTCCCACTATTATTGTGTGGGAGTCTAAGTCTCTCCACAGGTTTCTAAGAATTGCTTTATGAATCTGTGTGCTCCTGTATTGGGTGCATATATATTTAGGATAGTTAGCTCTTGTTGCACTGATCCCTTTACCTTTATGTAATGCCCTTCTGCTTTTTTATCTTCGTTGTTGTTGTTGTTTTTTTTTTTTTTTTTGAGATGGAGTCTGACTCTGTCACCCAGGCTGGAGTGCAGTGGCTGGATCTCAGCTCACTGCAAGCTCTGCCTTTCGGGTTTATGCCATTCTCCTGCCTCAGCCTCCCGAGTAGCTAGGACTACAGGTGCCCGCCACCTCGCCCGGCTAGTTTTTTGTATTTTTTTTTTTTTAGTAGAGATGGGGTTTCACCGTGTTAGCCAGGATGGTCTCGATCTCCTGACCTAGTGATCCGCCCATCTCGGCCTCCCAAAGTGCTGGGATTACAGGCGTGAGCCACCGCGCCCGGCCTATCTTTGTTGGTTTAAAGCCTGTTTTATCAGAGACTAGGATTGCAACACCTGCTTTTTTTTGCTTTCCATTTTCTTGTAAATATTCCTCCATCCCTTTATTTTGAGCCTATATGTGTCTTTGCATGTGAGGTGGGTCTCCTGAATACAGCTCACCAATGGGTTTGACTCTTGCAATTTGCCAGTCTGTGTCTCTTAACTGGGACATTTAGCCCATTTACAGTTAAGGTTATTATTGTTATGTGTGAATTTGATCCTGTCATTATGATGCTAGCTGGTTATTTTGTCCATTAGTTGATGCAGTTTCTTCATAGTGTTGATGCTCTTTTCAATTTCGTATGTTTTTGCAGTGGCTGGTACTGGTAGTTCCTTTCCATATTTAGTGCTTCCTTCAGGAGTTCTTGTTAGGCAGACCTGGTGGTGACCGAATCTCTTAGCATTTGCTTGTCTGTAAAGGATTTTATTTCTCCTTTGCTGATGAAGCTTAGTTTGGTTGGATATGAAATTCTAGGTTTAAAATTCTTTTCTTTTTTTTTTTTATTTTTTTATTTATTTTTTATTTTTTATTTATTTTTTATTTTTTTATTATTTTTATTATACTTTAAGTTCTAGGGTACATGTGCATAACGTGCAGGTTTGTTACATATGTATACATGTGCCATGTTGGTGTGCTGCACCCATCAACTCGTCAGCACCCATCAATTCATCATTTATATCAGGTATAACTCCAGAACATTGAATATTGGCCCCCCACTCTTCTGGCTTGTAGGATTTCTGCAGAGAGATCTGCTGTTAGTCTGATGGGCTTCCCTTTGTGGGTTACCTGATTTTTCTCTCTCACTGGCTGCCCTAACATTTTTTCCTTCTGAAACCTTTGTGAATCTGACAATGTGTCTTGGAGTTGCTCTTCTTGAGGAGGATCTTTGTGGTGTTCTGTGTATTTCCTGAATTTGAATGTTGGCCTGCCTTGCTAGGCTGGGGAAGTTCTCCTGGATAATATCCTGAAGAGCGTTTTCCAACTTGGTTCTATTCTTCCCATCACTTTTAGGTACAACAATCAAATGTAGGTTTGGTCTTTTCCCATAGTTCCATTTCTTGGAGGCTTTGTTCATTCCTTTCCATTCTTTCTTCTCTAATCTTGTCTTCACACTTTATTTCATTAAGTTGATCTTAAATCTCTGTTATCCTTTCTTCTGCTTGATTTGGCTATTGATACTTGTGTATGCTTCACGAAGTTCTTGTGCTGTGTTTTTCGGCTCCATCAGGTCATTTGTGTTCTTCTCCAAACTGATTATTCTAGTTAACAATTCTGCTAACCTTTTTTCAAGATTCTTAGTTTCCTTGCATTGGGTTAGAAGAACATGTTCCTTTAGCTTGGAGGAGTTTATTATTATCCACTTTCTGAAGCCTACTTCTGTCAATTTGGCAAACTCATTCTTCATCCAGTTTTGTTCCCTTTCTGGAGAGGAGTGTGATCCTTTGGATGACGAGTCATTCTGGTTTTTGGAATTTTCAGCCTTTTTGCACTGCTTTCTCCCCATCTTCATGGATTTATCTACATTTGGTCTTTGATGTTGGTGACCTTTAGATGGGGTTTCTGTGTGGACGTACTTTTTGTTCATGTTGATCCTATTCCTTTCTGTTAGTTTTCCTTCTAACAGGCCCCTCTGCTACAGGTCTGCTGGAATTTTCTGGAGGTCCACTCCAGACACTGCCTGGGTATCTCCAGCAGAGGCTGCAGAACAGCAAAGATTGCTGCCTGTTCTTTCCTCTGGAATCTTCGTCCCAGAGGGGCCTGGCCAGATGGCAGCTGGAGCTCTCCTGCATGAGGTGTCTGTCAGCCCTGCTGGGAGGTGTCTTTGAGGCAGGAGGCATGGGGGTCAGAGACGCACCTGAGGAGGCAGTCTGTCACTTAGCAGAGCTCAAGTGCTGTGTTGGGAGATCCACTGCTCTCTTCAGAGCTGGCAGGCAGTAACATTTAAGTCTGCTGAAGCTGTGCCCACTGCTGCCTCTTCCCCCAGGTGCTCTCTCCCAGGGAGATGGGAGTTTTATTTATAAGCCCCTGACTGGGGCTGCTGCCTTTCTTTCAGAGATGTCCTGCCCAGGGAGGAGGAATCTAGAGAGGCAGTCTGGCTATAGCAGTTTTGCTGAGCTGCGGTGGACTCCACTTGGTTCGAACTTCCCAGTGGCTTTGTTTACACTGTAAGGGGAAAACCACCTACTCAAACTTCAGTAATGGTGGACGCCTCTCCTCTCACCAAGCTCAATCATCCTAGGTTGACTTCAGACTGCTGTGCTGGCAGCGAGAATTTCAAGCCAGTGGATCTTAGCTTGCTGGGCTCCATGGGGGTGGGATCTGCTGAGCAAGACCACTTGGCTCCCTGGCTTCAGTCCTCTTTCCAGGGGAGTGAACGTTTCTGCCTCACTGGCATTCCAGGTGCCACTGGGGTATGAAAAAACTCCTGCAGCTAGCTCAGTGTCTGCCCAAATGGCCGCCCAGTTTTGTGCTTGTAACCCAGGTCCCTGGTGATATAGGCACTTGACAGCATTTCCTGACCTGGGGGTTGTATAGAATGTAGGAAAAGCAGAGTCCCTCATAGCTTCCCTTGGCTAGTAGAGGGAGTTCCCCAACCCCTTGTGCTTCCAGGGTGAGGTGACACCCCACCCTTCTTTGGCTCATCCTCCAGGGGCTATACCCAGTTTTTAACCAGTCGCAATGAGATGAGCCAGGTACCTCAGCTGGAAATGTAGACATAACCCGGCTTTTGCATTGATCTCACTGGGAGCTGCAGACCAGATTGCTTCCTATTTGGCCATCTTGCCGGCCACCTGAGGCCATAGTTTTAAACCTTTAGATACCACTAACTTCTTCCTCAGTCTGCTGACTCCACTCAAGTCAGTGCAGGTAATAAATCACACTTCTATCTGCGTCTTTCTGTTCTACTTATTGGCATTGTTGCTATTAAGAAAACAGGGGGAGAAAAGATGTAAGCTGCTTCTTTTCGTGTCTTGAGGAGGTTAGCAGGGTACAAGGTAATCTCAGAAGGCTATTACTTACTATTATCTCTCTCTTTCTTACCTTTGCCTAGAAGGGATGGACTTAGAGTGAGGAATAACACATGAAGTCAACAATCACTATTCTCTTTCACATACATACACATGGGTGTGTGTATGCCAACACACTCACACATGGTGAGCCAAGGTCTTTGGTAGGTGCCATGTAGGAATACACAATCCCTGGGTTCAGAATTTTTTTTTTTTTGAGAATGTAACCACATAGGAATATCCTTTTGTGAAGCAGCAGGCTTGTATGGTCAATTTAATGCAGGGTAAAATCAGTTCCTAAGTCTCAATGGAATAGGGAATGTCTCAATCTGGAGGCATGAGTCAAAAATCTCTCCCCATATTAGCTGCACTGATTTGAGTGTGCAGCTTTATCAAGGTAAGGTTTCTTATGGAGCTTTGCAGCCCCTAACCTGTTGCAAGTTGGTGAAGACAAAAGAGACTTGTCTGTCTCTCTGTTCTTTTCAGGGCTAGAAGTTACTCTTCCCTGAATTTTCTATTTTGGTATCCCGTCTCTTAGACACCAACACCTTGCTTGACCTCATTCCCTGTCTGTCTCTCTGGTGTATCACTATAACATAGAGACATGTTTTATATTTATAATCCTGTCTTTTATTTTTGATTTCTCAGGAGCTTAGGAATATTGTTGAAATATAGCTACACGCATGATGTGAAGGCAAAAGGGGACAAGGTACTGATCATCCCAGCCTTAACTCGTGATATTCTTACCCTTTAACAGGAAGCTAAAGACATCTCAAAGAGAGTTTATGCTCAACCTTCTTCCGGCCTATTTCAGTGTATGAACTTGAAATGGTTCAGTAGTAGATGGGAGTTTTAGAATGCTCTTCCTAGCTTAGGAAAAGTGACCGTTTCCTATTCAATGGATAAATCCATGCATTGGGGTGCTAAGTCTGCCACCTATCTTTTCTGTAGTTTTTATTTTTCTAATAATATACTGCTCTTCTTTTTCTGACGTCCCTCTGTGATGCTGTCTGGGAGCCACAGAGTGGGATGACCTAAAATCAGAGAAAGAGGTTAATTGAAATGAGGCTTGTCTGAGCCTAATGTAGCCAGCCTTTGGAAAGAGTGCTCTGAAATGGGGGTGGAGGGTAGAGGTCCAATAAATATTTTAATGCTTTGCCTTATACCAGGTCTTTCCTTGAAAAACTCTCCTGATCTTTACTGACATTAATTAAACTATGAGTAAATATGCATGTCTGCATATAATTCTGTCCAGATTGTAAAAAGGATGTTTAATTGTAAAGAAGGAACAACAGAGGTATGTGTTGAATCTGGGGAACTGAGAGTCTGTTATCTTTATGAAATGTGTTTTACAACCTTCCTGAATACTGTCAGTTCATCTGCTGCCTCTCCCCTCTATGTTGGGTTGAAGAAATAGCAAGTTGTGCTTCTAACGTAGAGCTAGATGCTAGAAAATTTCCTTCTACTTTTCTTGTGATTCTACCTTTACAAGAAGAGAAAAGTAGATCTGGGATGCATCATCGTTCAATTCTATTAACATGTTTATTTCAGTGTTATTTACATGCCAAAATGACTCTTCACTACAAAAATAATATATTTAAGAAATACCTAAATATCCAGAGTAAAATATGAGAGTATCTATTTACCACCTTGATTCCTTTCTCACTTACCTGTCTTCTGTAAACACCTCTTTGTATCAATTACCTCTGGGTTTATACTTCTCCTGAACCACACATATGTCCTTGTCACCTGTCTTGTATATCATATCATTGTCTATGGCTTTTCTCTGGGTTTTGATCTCCCTAAATTTATCTTATATGCTTTCTATATTTAGGGAGCTTTAAAATTTCTGGCTCACTGAAAGTTGAGAATGCAGAATTTCTTATCTAGCAATTATACTTAAACAAAAGAGCAATGCTACATATTTATTTTGTTTTCTAGTAACTTTCATGTTGTTTCATGTGATTTTGAGTAGCCAGGATGATGGTTGAAGATGTTTATTGTACATTTGATCTAATGTCTACATATACATTTAGAGATGTGGTTTACACTGCCTAAGTAATTTGGCTATAATTGCATGGCTCCTAGGATAGTGTCTGTTAAAGGTATTTTGTAAAAGTTTGCTGACAAATGGTTATGAGTTAAGCCATGACTAGAATTGGGTCTTCTGTCCCTTGTTTACTCTTTCCATGACAGCATACCAATTTCAAGTTTTCTCTCTTTCTCTCTCTGTATCTCTCTCTCTCTCTCTCTCCTTCTTTCTTTCCTTCCTTTCTTTTCTTTCTTTTCTTTCTGTCCCTCCCCTCTTCCCTCCCCTCCCCTCCTCTCCCCTCCCCTTCTCCCTCTCCTCCACTCCACTCCCCTCCCCTCCTCTGTAGCCCAGGCTGGAGTGCACTGGTGTGATCTTGGCTCACTGAAACCTCCACCTCCTGGGTCCCACTTCAAGCAATTATCCTGCCTTGGCCTCCCAAGTAGCTGGAATTACAGGAGTGCACCACCATGCCCGGCTAACTTTTGTATCTAGTAGAGACAGGATTTCACCATATTGGCCAGGCTGGTCTTGAACTCCTGACCTCATGATCTGCCCACCTCAGCCTCCCAAAGTGCTGGGATTATAGGCATGAGCCACTGTGCCCAGGCCCAAGTTTTCTATGAACTATGACTTTTCTGATTTGGATGCAGTGCTATTTGGGAGGTAGATATTCAAAACATAAGATCATAGTTTAAGTAGCTGTGTGAACTAGCATAGACTTGCAATAACATAGCCTTAAAAAATCTGCTCAGGAGAAATTAGCTTCTAGAAAATAAGTTTCTTAATAGAAATTGATAATGCAGTTGGAAGCTTACATGTAAGTCTTTGCTGTCTGTTTTCTTCTGACACTTTGAACATGAAGATAATGCTAACCATTCCGTCTTCTATTACTGAGTTGTTTGAACCCATAAACCTGACTTTGCACAAATAAAGCAAATGAGCCAAAGGCAAGATTTTGATGATACTCACAGCAGACTTATGCATTCAACTAACTGCTGGAGGAGATCCATAAATTTGAAATTGTTTGGGGTTATCTGTAGACTTGAGTTAAACTCCAATAGCCTATGATTGATAAATGCTTTCATTCATTCAAAAAGTATTTATTGAGCATCTACTATATGCCAGTACTTTAGTTACATGGAATTCTAGAAATATAGCAGTCAACAAAACAGACATGGTCCTCACAAGGCTTTCCATTTAATGTATAGGAGATCAACTTTCAATTAACAATTATAGTCAGATATTTTGTTATAATTAAGTGATGAGGTGAGAAAAGTATGTTATAAGAATTTAGTGTCTTCATGCAGTAGAGGAAAATTTGCTGGAGAGAGAGGAGCTGGGTCACATATTTTCCTAGGGTAGCATGTCATATGCCCCTTGCCGGCAGTGCCTAGAGGAATCTGTAGAACTGCTTGTGGTGAGGAAAATGTTATTATGGTATGTAGGTTTGAAGCTGAGTATATTCCCTGCAGAATTTTTTCTTTCTAAGCAGGAGGATCAATTTTCAAAGAACAATGGGTGACACCAGCACTATTTGTATTATCAAGCCTAGCGAAGTAGATAGGGTTGTGTACACTGTTGATGCCTGAATTAGATCTTCCAGGATTTCACTAAGCAGCATTTTCTTTATCCCAAGTGTTTTTTTAAATACAGAATTTTGCTCACAGTTACTTAGTAATCTATACCAGGTTTAATTTATTCTGTTTTGGCACTAATCACAGGCTGAATTATTTACATGGGAATAATTTTAAAATCTGTGTTTTGCATCTTCCAGACAAAATTAGAATTATAGTATATAAACTGCATAAGGAAAGGAAATCTCTTCCAAGATAGATCCTACTGTGAGTTTAAATGTGGAAAGCAGACTCTATTTTTTGTCCTCTTTTAAAAAAGTAAACTTAATTTTAGAATCATTTCAGATGTCAGAAAAATTGCGAAGGCAGTACAGAGCATTCCCCTGTACCCTACGCCTGTTTCCCCGGTTTTAACCTCTTATGTTAGTATGGTACATTTCTCACAGTTGATGAACAAATCTTGCTAAGTATTACTAACTAGAGTCCTTCCTGTATTCCCATGTCCTTAGTTTTTCCCTAATGTCCTTTTTCTGCATCAGGATCACACCTAGGATACCACATTACATGCAGTCATTATGTGTCTTCAGGATCCTCTTGGCTGTGGCCACTTCTCAGTTTGCTTCCTTGTTTTTGATGACTTGAGAGCATTGAGGAATGCTGGTCAGGTATTTTGTAGGGTGCTCCTTGATTGGAATTAGTTCATGCTTTTCTCATGATTAGACCAGGGTTATGGGTTTTGGAGAGCGAGGGCGTAGAGGTAAAACGCTATTCCCACCACATCATATTAAGGGTATGTACTATCAACATGACTCATCACTGATTAATCTTGATCACCTGGTTGAGGCAGTGTCAGTCAGGCTTCTCCATTGTAAAATTACTTCCCCCTCCCTCCACCCTTTCATGCTTTACTCTTTGGGAGGAAGTCGCTATGTGTGGCCCAGACTTAAGGATCAGAGTTCTCCTCCTTCTCCTTTAGGGTGGAATATCTGCATAAATTGCTTGGAATTCTTCTGCATGAGAGTTTTCTCTTCTCCCCCATTTATTTATTCAATTAATCATTCATTTATATTGCTATGGACTCATGGATATTTATTTTAACTTTGGGTTATAATTGAATGCTACTTTATTTTGCTGTTCAAATTGTTCCAGTTTTGGCCATTGGGAGCTCTTTCAGTTGGTTTTTGTGTCCCTTTGAAGTATTCCATCCTTGTGGGATTCTTGGAATACTTTTATTTTTCTTTTGAGATGGAGTCTGGTTCTGTCAGCCAGGCTGGAGTGCAGTGGCTTAATCTCAGCTCACTGCAACCCAGGCTCAAGCGATTCTCCTGCCTCAGCCTCCTGAGTAGCTGGTATTACGGGTGCCCACCACCACGCCTAGCTAATTTTTTGTATTTTTGGTAGAGATGGGGTTTCACCATGTTGGTCAGGCTGGTCTTGAACTCCTGACTTCAATTGATCCACGTGCCTTGGCCTTTCAAAGTGCTGGGATTACAGGCGTGAGCCACTGTGCCAGGTCTTTTTTTTTTTTTAATGTAAGAAGTATTGTGTTTATTGTAACTATTGACAATATGTTATAAACCTTAAGGTTAAAAAAAACAAAAAATCAAAATCTGAAATATTCAAACTGGGGAAATTATTCTACTATTTTGTCTTCATGTTTTCCGTGATCTTGGGTGATCCCCGGTAGCAGGGCTAAGTTTGTGAGTTTGTGTTTTGGGTGGTCTCTTGAGGCTGACAGGAAGAGCCCAGATCAGCAAACCTTTCCAGTAAAGGGCCAGATAGTAAATATTTTCCACTTTGCAGTCCAGAAGGTCCCTGTTGCAGCTACTGGACTCTGCATTTGTGGTGTGAAAACAGCCATAGACAATATGCAAATGAACAGGGTGGCTGTCTTCCACTATTTTCACTTTTAAAAGTGTAAACTCTGTTTCTAAAATTAGATGGTGGCCTGAATTTGGTCTGTGGCCTGCCGTTTACCTGTCCTATGTTGTTTTTTTGAGAGGGAGTCTTGCTATGCCGCCCAGGCTGGAGTGCGGTGGCTGGATCTCAGCTCACTGCAAGCTCCGCCTCCCGGGTTCACGCCATTCTCCTGTCTCAGCCTCCCGAGTAGATGGGACTACAGGCGCCTGCCTCATCGCCTGGCTAGTTTTTTGTATTTTTTAGTAGAGACGGGGTTTCACCGTATTAGCCAGGATAGTCTCGATCTCCTCACCTCGTGATCCTCCCATCTCAGCCTCCCAAAGTGCTGGGATTACAGGCTTGAGCCACCGCGCCCGGCTTACCTGTCCTATGTTAAAAGAACTGCCTGGGCAGACGTGAGTTTAAGTCTTGTCACCTGCTGCCTTGGTGTTGGGCAAGTAATTTAACTTCCGACGGCTCCAACATTCTTCAGCTTAATGATGGGCATAATAACAGTATTAACATTGGTCCCTTATAATGTTTAGGGTTTAAATGATATAAGTAAAGCACTTAGCTCAATGTCTAGCATGTGTCTGCTAACCATATTAGAGTGATTATATCATTTACTGTTAAAAGAGAACTCTTGGGGAGGAAAGTAAGTGATATCAATCATTGATCATGCAGGGACAAGGGGTGTGAATAGTGATCATCCAAAGTCTATCTCAGAATGTGTGTCCACCCCAGCTATTATTATTAGGATCATCTCTCTTACCTACTAATGCCTCTAATTTCCTGCAAGTGTTCTGTCCTCCTGCTTCCTATGTCAGGACCTGGACTGGGCCTGCCTAGTGCTCTGAAATTGCCCTTTATTATTTCTTCTCTTTGATCTCAGGAAGTGATCTGATTTGATGAGTCTAAGACCATGTTAGTTGATCTGGTTCAGCTTAGATACTTCATGTTTAAATGTGTTGAGTTTCCTCTTTAAGAGTTGGCAGTTTGCAATTAAACGTGATGCTCTACACATGTTCAGATGTTACAATTTTTTTTTTTCTTTCCTTTCGCTTGTACTGAACTTCCTAGCTCTTCTGTCGAGATTCGTGATTTGCCGTTTGCTTTGACCTCTGGTTACTGTGAGCCTTTTTGTCTTTACCTTGTGTGCCTGATTACCTTGTTCTGCCTTAGCTCCTTCACCTAATTGCTCTCACTGGGAAGATTCTGTTTTTCCAGAAGATGTAGGCCTTTTGGCTGCAGTTGGTTATTCTTGTTACCTTGGTGTACAGAAGGGGAACAGAGGACCAGCATAGAGAGGAAGGTGAGGCAGTTGCAGTGTTTGTCAGTGTGGTCTTGACCTTGTGAGAGAATGAGCTGAGTCCCCATTAGAATGCAGGTTTCTGGGTAGCCCCAGGCACAGTGACTTAGATTCCCTGGTGGCAATGCCTAGGAATCAGCATCCATCAAATACTCCTGATGATTCTAATGTGCTCTAAAGTTTAAGAACTACAGCAGTAAAGAATGTCTGAAAAGGGAGTATAAATTACAAGAAGCAGTCTGGCATTATATTTTGTAGAGAGCTGTCCTTGAGATCAGAGATCTGTTTTCTGTGCCAGAAGTCACTGCTAAGGTTCTGACCTAAGTGAATTTTCAAGACATTTTCTGATTGCTTTCACTTTTCTCTCTCCTTGAATGTCTGTTGCAAAGAGAAGTGCAAACGGGTCTTCATATTGGACAGGGAGGAAGTATTTGGAGTTGGGTTTTTCTGGAGGGTTTGAAGGGTGGGAGAAAAGATGGTTGGGGCCTTATTTAAAAATATTCTTCAAAGTTGGGGTAATTGAGTGTGATGGGAAGTCAAGGGAAGAGAAGTGAGGTGTGGGGAAAGTTAACAGGGAAAAGGAGGGTGGAGTTTATGGAGGGATGTAGGTGTACTTTAGCCTATAAACAGCATATGCTGTACTGAAGGACAAGCTTGAATCACCCTAAGAAAGAATTTCTCTAGCAGGACTCAGAAGGAGAGCAGGGAATTATTGAGGTTTTATTTAAAGCACACATTGGTTTAGTAATCCGTACTTGCCCAGAATTTCCTTCCATGTGTTTATGGAAAGACAGTTATTTTGAGGGAGGAATTTCAAATGCCTTTAGTGGTATGAATAGCAGAGATTTCCAGAGATCCTAGTTTTCAATTTGAACAGCATCTGTGTTCATGTTTAAGGGCATTTCTTTATCACACATGTCATGAGCGCCTACTTGCTGTGTATGAAGCTAGGCACCGTTGGGGAAACACAAAAGCATAACCTTGCATTTTCAAGAAGGTTTTATTCTTGGAGGGCAACCAAGAAATGCACACATAAACAGTGAAGTACTAGTAGAGCCTCTGTGATTGTTAAATGTCTCGTCCTTTTCGTGAGCAACTCAAAGGGGATGGCTTCTGAAGTAGATGTCTTGGGATAGGCCTCGATGGATAAGTATGACAAAGTAAGGGAAAAGGAACTGAGTTTATATGGGCATATTGTCAACCAGTGACAATGGAGTGAAAACATGCATGGTGGTCTGAGGAAGGGCAAGTTGTCCCATCTGTTGGCACTGCGGGTTGTTTCTGGGGCACAGTGGGAGATTACATGAAACATATCAGCTTGGGGTAGATTATAAAAAGGGCCTCAAAAGCCAAACTCTATGTTCTGTGGAAGGTCATACTATAAGATTTTTTTTTTTTTTTTTTTTTTTTTTGAGACAGGGCCTCTGTTGTGCAGGCTAGAATACAGTAGCATGATCATGGCTCACTGCAACCTTGACCTTCTGGGCTCAGGTGATCACCCTGCCTCAGTCTCCTCAAGTAATCCGCCTGCCTTGGCCTTCCAAAGTGCTGAGGTTACAGGCATGAACCACTGCGCCCGACCATAGCTGTAAGATTTTGAACAGAGGGGTAATATGCTGAGAATTGTGTTTTAGAAACACTTATTGGTTATATTTGACTGGGAGCAGTGAAGTTAGGACTTGATAGAGGGAGTGAGACATGTCAAGAAGGTCTTTTGATAATGTGAGCATGGTAAGAGCCAGACAAAGGTGAACACAGTGGGAATGTAGAGGATGGATGGGTGAAAAGATGTTGCAGAAGAATGTCCCACATCCTGGGCACCATGTAGAGGGCTCTGCATAGTCTCCCTTATTTCCTCAATGACTCTACGAGGGAGTATTTTTATCCCTGTCTATAAGATGAGGAAACTGAATTACAGAAAATTAACTTACATATCCAAAGACACACAACTAGTAAGTGACAGGTATAGTGCTGTGCTATCCAATGTGGTAGCCACTAGCTACGTGAGACTATATAAATTAGAATTAATTAAAATGAATTTCATTAATTAATTAAATTAAGTTTAATTAAATTAAATTAATTAATTAAAATGATTTTGAACTTACACCTTCTAACTCTTGAGTCTATGTTCTTTGTTTTAAATTTTTTTTTTTTTTTTTGAGACGGAGTCACTGCACTCCAGTCTGTTGCCAGGCTGGAGTTCAGTGCAGTGGCACAATCTCGGCTTACTACAACCACTCCCTCCTGGGTTCAAAGCGATTTTCCTGTCTCAGCCTCCTGATTGGCTGGGACTACAGGTGCACAGCCCAGCTAATTTTTTTTTTTTTTTTTTTTTGTATTTTAGTGGAGATGGGGTTTCACCATGTTGGCCAGGATGGTCTTGGTCTCCTGACCTTATGATCTGCCTGCCTCAGCCTCCCAAAGTGCTAGGATTACAGGAGTGAGCCACTGCGCCCGGCCGAGTCTATGTTCTTAATTCACTCCACCACTGATACTAACAAAAAACCTCCCTAGTTTCTCACTAGATAGCTAGGCCAAAAAAGAGAGTCAGGGAGGACTAATACAGTATTTTGATGTTTTATCAATATTATTAATGAAACCTGTTAAAAGCCCCTGGTGTAAGTTCGTTTCAGTGAGTTAGGTTCATCTAAATTACATAGGGAGAAAACAAGCTAATATTAATTCAGAACAATATACCTCTAAAATGATAACAATATCATGTTAGTCTTCTAGGAGGTACAGATTGCAATCTGTTTATAGTTGAGGGCTCAGTTCTAATTTGAAGATTCCATTTGGCACATTTTCAGTTTGGTAAGATAGCGTAATCATAGTCGTAAGTCCTGTTCTCTCTCAGGTTTCTCTCTAAGAGACTCTTCAGTTCTACACTTTTAAATGGGCTACAAAAGCATACTGAAAAGATGGATGTCTTCCTTGTCTGAGCACAATATTACTAAAGCGAGGACGCCAATGATAATTGCAGTGTGATACAGGATCTGGGATAATGTTAAACTGCAGAGACATTTATTTCCTTATTTCAAATGAAAATGGAGAATCTCACTGCTGTTAGGGGCAGCTGACATATAATTCTTTAGCTATTAGGAGAGTGATCTTACATTTCCTGTAACCATCAGCATTCAGCCAAAATGTTTTACCATCTCATAACATTAGGTCTTATGGAGGTTGGACCTCCCTTTAAGAGGGTGGCTGGAGGGTCTTATCAGAATGCTCAATTTGTGAGTTGTTTTGTTAGGTGGTTTTGTGCCATCTCCTCTGGTTCTCACGTGCAAGGATATTAAGCCTGTGATAATATTGTGAGACCCCTCAACAGTACTTTCCCCTAAATTCTGCAAGGCAGTAATGCAGGATATTGGACTTCATAGGTCTGTACTGTGCAAGACTGGCTTCTCCGTTCCTGTTGTTTCCCTTCAGTGATCTGAGTATGCTTTTCAGGCATGTGATTCTTTATGTCACTAGGTAGTGGTTATAAGGTCAATTAAGGGGTGCAAAGTGGGAGAATGCTGGCTCCCTATTCTTAGGAAGCTTCTAAAAACATCCTGAAAAGAAACCTGTCTTTTTTTCCCTCAGGTTCAGTTTATAGCCAAGTTTAAAGGTCACATTGTATTATAACTTCGATTGGGTCCTGGATTATTGTTTAATATTTATCAAACATTCACTTGTTGGCGAAAGTGTAAAACCGGCTGTTCTTTTCCCTCTGGGTTACTTCTGAATTAGTCCACTTTCTTCAAATCCCTCTCAAACAGATTTATTCATGCTTTTTTCATACTGGAAGGAGGGTCCCAGACTCAGGATGAAGATGGCATGGGGATTTCCCATTTTGTTCAGCGCCTAAAACTAGAGTTTTTATTAGTAAACCATTGTTCAGAAATCTTGCAATGGATCCTATGGTATTTTTTTCCCCTGTAGTTGTTAAATTGACCTACATGAACATTTGTAGTTTTTCATCATGAAAAATTTTAACCATTTTTCATTTTTTTTGTACTTGACAATGTTAACGAACGAAATGCCTCATTTGACCCTAAACAATTTGTTTTGGTTTTGATAGCTTGTGGATTCAGGTGCAGAATTACATTCTTTCTTGGTTGCTGATTTTTAAAAGGCAGACCTGGAAGACAGTCTTCTGTTCTCAGTAGTACTAGGTATGTAGAATCCTTTTTTGAGACAGGATCTCACACTGTCACCCAGGCTGGAGTGCAGTGGTATAATCACGGCTCACTTCAACCTCTGCCTCCTGGGTTCAAGCGACTCTCCTGCCTCAGCCTCCTGAGTAGCTAGGATTACAGGCACCCGCCACCATTCCTGCCTAGTTTTTGTATTTTTAGTAGAGCTGGGGTTTCACCATGTTCGCCAGGCTGGTCTTGAACTCCTAACTTCAAGTGATCCACCCATCTTGGCCTCCCTAAGTGCTGGGATTATAGGTGTGAGCCACTGCGCCCAACCTAGGATCCTTTTTGGATTGTGGATTTAGGTGCAGAATTACATTGTTTCTTGGTTGCTGATTAAAAGGCAGACCTGGAAGACAATCTTCTGTTCTGAGTCGTACTAGGTATGTAGAATCTTTTTTGAGACAGGATCTCACCCTTGTCACCCAGGCTGGAGCGTAGTGGTGCAATCACAGCTCACTTCAACCTCTGCCTCCCAGGTTCAAGCAATTCTCCTGCCTCAGCCTCCTGAGTAGTTGGGATTACAGGCACCCGCCACCATGCCTGGCTAATGTTTCTTGTATTTTTTAGTAGAGATGGGGTAGATGGATGATTCTTATTTTTTAACTTGCCACTCTGTTTTTTTTTTTTTTTTTTTTAGTGGGGTGTTTAGAAGGTGTACATTCAAGGTTAATATTGATAGGTGAGGTTTTGATTCTATCATCAAGTTATTAGCTAATTGCTTTGTAGTTTCTACTGTGTGGTTGCTTTATAGGGTCTGTGGACTGTGTACTTAAGTGTGTTTTGTGGTAGTAGGTATCATTCTTTTGTTTCCATGTTTAAAACTTCCTTGAGGACCTCTTGTAAGGCTAGGCTAGTCTAGTGAAGAGTTTCGTTTATTACACATTGAACTCTATTAAATTACCTACCTCTCTTTTCTTTTGACATCTATTGTCTAATCACCAACCTTCTAAATACCTAGAGACCAGCGGTGGTAACATTAGTAAAATCGCTCTCTGTTTCTTTTTCTGAAAAATGAGATGAAAATAATATTCTGATAGTATATTAGTCAGTTAGGGCTGCCATCAGAATGCCACAGACTGGGTAGCTTAAACAACAGAAGTTATTGGGAGCCTAGTAGTCCAAGATTGAGGTACCAGCATGGTTGGTTTTGGGTGAAGCCTCTCTATTTGGTTGCAGATGGCTGCCTTTACCTATGTTCTCAATAGCCTTTCCTTTGTGTGCATATATCATTAGTATCTCTTCCTTCTATTATGAGAACACCAGTGCCACTGGATTAGGGCCCCACTCTTAGGACCTCATTTAACCTAAACTCTTGGAGGCCCTGTCTCCAAACATAGCCACATTGGGGGTGAGGGCTTGAACATGTGAATTTGGGGGTAGGTACAATTTAGTCCATATGTGTGTTTTGGGGATTAAATGAGATAATATATGTGAGGTGTTCAGTTCTGTGTCTAACACATAGTGCTCTCTCAATAAATAAAACAACTCAATTAATTGAATGCCTGTTATATGCCAGGCATGTTCTAGGTGCTGAAGGATACCATGGTAAACAAAACAGATCCAAATTTGTGCTGGGATGGACTTCATGTTGTGTTGTAATTATTTATTTATTTTTGAGGCAAGGTCTCATTCTGTTACCCAGGCTGGAGTGCAGTAGTGTGATCATAGCTCACAGCAGCCTCAAACGCTGGGGCTCAAGCAGCCCTCCCACCTCAGCCCCTGGGATAACTAGGACTATAGGCATGCACCGGCATGCCCAAATAATTCATTTATTTGTAGAGACAGGGTCTCACTTTGTTGCCCAGGCAGGTATTAAACTCTTGGCTTCAAGAGATCCACCCTCATTAGCCCTCCAAAGTGCTATGATTATAGGCATGAGCCACTGTACCTAGCCTGTAATTGGTTACTATTAGCAAAAATAGTAAATAACAACTAAGGAAACCTTATTCTATGGTTGCCTAAAAAATTTTATTGGGGTCTGGTTGGTAGAACGTAGTCAGTATGCTGTTGCAGAAGGAGGTTTGGACTAAAGGATTTGGAGCCTCTTTTGGCTCTGGCTTTAATTTAATCTCTTTGGGCCATCTTTCTTGAGCTACTCCCTTTGTGATAGGAGACTGGAGATGGATCTGGTCAGTGGCCAATCTTATTTTGCAGAAATCTGTAGATGTTCATAGAGGATACACATTTAAGGCTACACCCAAGCTGGGCTTCATATTTCAAAACACATTTACAAAAAAAGTTATAAGAGTTCCTAAAGTATTTTTCTCATATGGAATAGCTTCAATTATTTTGATTTTTAAATCCATACTAGACATGGAAAAAATAAATTTCATCTGAAAGGCAGTTGTTCAGGGTGAGAAAAAGAATCAGGTTAATGCTTTGAATCTCCAAACACATTAACCTCATTTAATAATTCAATGCTATGTTATTGAATTGATTGTATGTTATGACTATACTGGCAGAAAAGTAACCTTTCAAAAAGAGAGTTCACAGGAATACAAAAAGCATGAGATAGATATTTACAGGATGTCTAAAGTTTTAAAACTTTGGCACACATAGATTTCTCATGTATCATATAATTTCCTCTAAGTGAATTTTCATTTAAAGTGAGTTTCTGTTCCATTTGGTTGATTCCCACCCCACCTCCTCTTTCCATCCCACACCCTCTGCATGGTCTTTTATAAATGACACATGTCATTTTAATAAATGTCTTTTGTGTATTCTGTTTTAAAGGAAACTGTGAAGCCAAAAATCTCTAAGGGTTTATAATTATTTTAGACTATTTGAAAGATCTAGCAGGTTTATGGGCTAATTTAATAATTTCTATGCTCAATTGTACATTTTCTGGATATATATGTCAGTTTCACTTTAGATCTTTATTAGATCTTTCAGAATTCTCAGCATCTTGAGAATTATATCATACTTTAGCAGTAAGACTAGGGACAGTTAGTGTGATGTTTCTCTTTTCTAGCTCTGTATCCTTTTCTGATTTAGCTTATTTTCTCAACTTTCAATCTGAATAAAATGGCAGAATCCCCTAAATTCAGGTAATTAAAGATTCTTTGACTTCCAAAATTGAGCACTGGCAACTTTCCTACTACAGAACATTTCCTCATTCCTGGTTTTGAATAATTAGTTCATTTCTTAAAAAAAAAATTAATGCCTTTATGTACAGTTATTGAGCTAATGTCATTTGCCAGATTCAAAATTAAGTTCAGGAGGGATCAGAAGTAGAACATAGTCCCTGCCCTAGAGAGGGCCATATTAGATGATATGCAATGTAAACATATAAGCCTCATATATTTTTCAAAGAAGAGCAATGGGGTTGCCCATAGGAAAACTTGATCCATTTTTTCCTGGGGAGGTTGTGGGAAAGTCTCCCAGAAGAGCTGCTATTAGGATAAATATGGGAAAAAATACTAGAGATCCAGAGTTAAGTGCTAGTATGCAAGGCCATTTGGTACACTTAAGCCCTTAGTCATTGCTCCACTGCCATGTCCCTTCTCTGAGCAAGGTAGATGTTTAGGCCTCAGAGATAAATCAGACATTGCCCCTATACAAGGAGTTCAGGCTTATTTTCAAGCTGGGGAATACGTGTTGTTTGTAGGCAGCCAAAGGAAAAGGCCGGAGGAATGGACTGTTCTTGACTGTTACACCTCCTCCTCTGCGGTAGCTTTCTCAGGGAGAATACGGTTAAACACCAGAAGAAGGGTTTGTACAGGTGTAGGGAAAGGAAGAAGAGTGTCTCTTTCCTCTCTGCCTTCCCACTGCCAGGGCTTTTGGTCCTGGGGTCCGCAGTACAGCTCGGGAAAGGATAAGGGGCACTGTTCTTACAGTGTGTGAGAGCTACGGGCAGTGTTCCTATAGTGTGTGTATGCTGTTCTCATAGCGCGTGAGAGCTATGCATGCTGTTCCTATAGAGCGTGAGAGCCATGGGCGCCGTTCCCATACTGTGTGAGAGCTATGGGTGCTGTTTCTATCGTGTATGAGAGCTATGTGGCAATGTGGCACTCTTACTGCCACTTCCCCCCTCCTGTGTTCTTAGCAGCCATCCCTAAATTGATCACAGTACTCTTCCTTGCTGGGCTCAGATTGGGGTCTCACTATCCTTCTCAACACGATCCTTTGAACAGCCACTAATCATTGCCTAGGAATTGGCATATGAGACAAAATATTTAGGCTTTTCTTTCCTAGAATTTGGAGAATAGGGTTAAACATATGCTCGATTTCCAGGATTGTAAGTTGTGAATCTGCTTCTGCACAGTTTGTGAGGATAGAAAAGCAGACAGGCTTAGAGAAGCTTCTTTCAGGAATAAGTGCACTGGGTGGTGTGTCCCGTGGTTTTTCTCTTGGGAACTCAACCAGTCAGAGACTAGATCGGGTACCACTCCTACTGACTTAAGGAAAGTATAACAGATAGGAGGGAAATCAGCCAAATCAAGTAGCTTACATGTGGGCAAAATACTAAGTTTTGTTGTGTTCTAGGGCAAAAATATGTGTTGAAATTCCTTGCATGCTGTTCTCAAATTTGATTATTCCCCCTCTACACACATCTTTCTAAAGTTCCTGGGTCCTACCATACCTCAAGACTGACCTTGAGTCTCACATTCCCCAGGGCACCTTCCTTTGGAGTTTCTGCCTCCTGTGATCACTCTCTCCTCTGTGGCCTTGTTCTCAGAACCACTCATGCACTTAATCACATATTGTCCTGTGTGAAAAATATTTTTATTTCCAGGAAGAATCCTCTCATTTCCTGAGGCAAAGGAACAATCCTTCTCTGGAGACTCTCATTGTTGGTTTAAGACAAATGAGGGTTAGACTTTAAAAAGTTAAGAAGGGGGAAATGGAGAGGACTCAAACATTATTTTGGTTGCCTAAGAAAGGGCTTTCCCAGTGTTGTGCTGAGAGGACGTGTGTTAATATATAACAAAGAGAAAAGATGTTCCATGGTTAAAAGAGTATGAAAACAGAATTAAGCAAATTTTAATACTACTAGAATTAATAAGGCAACATTAATAATTGCTACGACTTATTAGGCATTTATAGTGTGCCAGGCACTATTGTAAGTGCTTCACATGCATAACTGCATTGAATTTCCTCAGTAATTTTATGAAGGAGAAATTATTTCATTTCCATTTTGTAGATGAGAAAATGGAGGCTGAAGGGGATTAACGTGTTCTAAATTTATACCCAGTAAACAGGAGAGCTAAGAATCAAACTGAAGTCTGTCTGGGCCTAGTGACAAGCTCTAATCACAAAATTTCTTTATTACACTTGAAAACCTCCCAAAGCTTTTACTGTTTTTATATGATTTGGAATCTCCAAGAGAAAGGTAGAATAAGAACATTTTCTGAATATGTAAGCATATTTTCAGAAACCAATTTTTTTTCCTCAAACTATCATGTGAGACTAGTGTTCTGAGGAATACGTCTTTTGATAAGTGGAACTCAGGTTTTATTATACTTACAGTTTTATCTTTATTAACAAGCTTTTATAGCCATGCTGTCATTTAATTCTCAAGCTTGGCACAAGGTACAATAGGTATTATTAGAGCCATTTCACAGAGGGGATGCTTATAATAAATATATCAAATTCAAGTAACTTTCTCAAGTTTCACATTAAAGCATGGAGGAGAAGAAGGTAGAATGTAGTCGATTAAGGGACATTTAAGAGAATATGAGGTAAATTATCACTATTTTTTACTGCTGGTATGAGAATATGGTGAAGATTAATTGTATTTTGATAGTAGCAAGCAGCCTTCACTAGCCTAAAAATGAACTTGGATATACATTAAGTATTTCCACTTTCTAGAGTTCTGCCATTGTCTGGAAACATATTTGTGTTAGAGAAGGGAAAGGAACCATTAATGGAATAGAGATATGTCAGAGAATTTGCCAATTAGCAAGGAGTAAAAGAATGGAAGGAATTGTTACTCTATCAAACCACAGAAAACAATGAGAAGATAAAGTGGACACAACAAAGTAGAATAACTTACAACGTAAAGTTACCAGGAAGGAATTGAATCAAGTGTTTTGATCATTACATTAGTTGTTAATAAACTAAATGCATTCATTGAAAGGACAGATGATAACAGGCAGGGTTATAATCCATTAATAAATTGGGTTAAACACACACAAAGTAAATTGGGAATAGTGGAATAGTCAGAGTACAGGCAAATGCAAACAAAATAAAAGAAAAAAAGTATTATATTTGGTAGAATTCCTGGTTTAAAGCAATAAACAGTTGAAGATAGACATCACATAATTAAAAACAACACAATTGATTAAGAAGATGTAGTGATCATGAACCTGTATGTACCAAGCAGGGTAGCTAAATATCTCAAGCAAAAACTGTAAGAAATGCAAAGGGAACTTTAAATAATCATACCAGGAGATTTTAGCACAACTCTTTCAAAATTGGACAGATTTTGTAGAAAACAGATGATACAGAAGTCTTGAATAAAAACAAACTCAATATATGTAGAGAACCTTTAATCCCTCAAGTAAAGTACATACAATTTTTCCCTTATGAATATGAAATATATGTAAAATCTCTTATGTATTTAGTTGCAAACATGTTAACAAATTTTTTAAAGTCAGTATTTTATAAGACGGTTAAAAAAAAAAAAAAACACCTCTAAGCATAAGCCAATACATTTAGGAAAAGTGAAGCATGATGAAAAACTTAATTCCTAGGATGTTAACAGACACATTCCTAGATACCTTTTGGATTAAATAGAAAATAGCAGCTGTAAGGAAAGTAGTAATAAAATCACACATATCCAATCACAGGGATACAATAAAATCTTCAATGAGACAAAAATGTATAGCCTTAAATGTCTTCATTATTTAAGGATGACAAAAAATAAAGGAGCTTACTATTTGTCTTACTGTTTTGGCATAAAGGTAGACAAAGTAGGAAGAAAGAAATAATAAAGTTAACAGTTGAAATTAATGAGGTGGAAAACAACCAACAGAAGTTAAAAAAGAACAAAAGAAATATAGAGTCAAATGCTGTTTTTTGCAAAGATCAATAAAACACTCAGTTTTCCAAACTAGAATGAAGAAAAAAAGAGAAAAGTGAAAAAATAAAGATTATTAGAATCAAGCCATAATCATACATTTAGGAAATATCAGGATAATTATAAGAAAATATTGTCATAAACTTAGAGGAAATGGATAGTTTTTTGGCAAAATAATAATCATCAAACTTGACTCAAAAGGTAGAAAACACAACTAGATCAACAGCCCTACAAGAGATTGGAAAGATAACAAATACTTTCCATTGAAAAAGGTGTAAGAATTGTTTTATTTTTAATGATACAAAGGCATCATAACTTTAACATTCAAACCTAATAATGATTGCAACAAAAGAAAGCCCAAGATAAGTTTTACTTATGAATAAAGATACAACATTCAAAGTTAAACAACAAATGAAATATAGCAAAGCATGACAAAAAAAAAACTTGATGAAAAAGTTTCTAGGAACGCAAAGGTGGTTTAACGTTACAAAGCCTACCAGCATAATTCATTTCATAGAAAAGTTAAAGGATAGATACCTTAAAGGGTAAATTGTACATTAGATATAAGTCCACAATTTTTTATCCCAAACTCTTAGGGCCAGATATATTTTAGAATTTAGAAATATTTGCATCTTAAAAAGGAAATAAATTTGCTTATACAATTATGCCCAGAGGCAACTGGGGTACTGGAACATGTGAGTGTTGACATGAAATGGATAGAATGTAATATCAGTTTTAAGGGGTTATGTATACAGTAAAACTTGTAAAAAAGTAAATAGACCATACATTGATAAATATGGATTATATTTTTAAGAAAACCTTTCAGGAAATATTTAAGCATATGCAGGTTTCAACTAAATCAAATACCTGTACTTATACATAGAGTAAATGCTGCTTCCATCTGGTTGTTTGAGGAAGATATATCAGTATTGCCTTTGGACATATGAGGATGAGCCACAAATAGGATTCTAAAGTGATAAATCATCACTTTAACTGACAACCTTCAGTCTTTTTCCAACTGTCATTGGTTTCATTATAAGCTTTCATTCAGGTGTTAGCTCATTAATTGAGTAAACTGCCTTAAACTTTTGTTCACTGACAAATACACATCGTTCAAGATGAACTATTATTTAATATTTCTTGTTGGCCGTATTCATCTATATGGATTTCTTTTCACTTATGTTCACAATAACATCCTCCTTATCATTACTAATGTTCTTAAACTTATCTATATTTAACACCGCCATTCAGCCATTTTCCCATCACCCAAGGAAAACACAACAGGTGTGTCATGGTTAAAGCTCAGTGTTTTTTTTCAATGACAACTTCTTTTTATTCTATAATTCTTCTGGCAAGCAAGATAAAATTATCTTCTCATTACACATATGAAGTCCTTCAGAATCTTCACATGCAAGTTCATTTTCAAAATCTGTGGCAAGCATTTGTTAATGTTGACTCATCAACATTGTTCCAACTTTAACAACTATGTAAATGGCATCCTCAAGACTAAGCTCTTTTAAAGGAAATCTTAAACTCCTAAGTTCCCTGTTCAATATACTGAGCATAGAATTTAAAAAGTATTTGTACTTACTCTTCATGGAACATAACATATCTTGATTATGGGACTTTTTAAAAATAGATATGTTTCACAGAAATAAGTATCAACAACGTTACTTGTTATAAGAAGTTTAAGAGAAATATACAGAGTACATGTTGAGGAAAAATACTATTCTACAATTTTCTTCCAGTCCAACTTAAGCCTCTGGTACAAAGTACTATTGAATGTACCAGAAAAAATTCATGTAATTACCCTATGTTCTTTTTTCTTTTAACAGATCTATTGAGATATAATTTATATACCAATTTAAATAGTTCCATCAGATGGTTTTTAGTATATTCAGAGTTGTGCAACCGTTGCATCTAATTTCTGAACGTTTTCATTATCTCCAGATGAAACCATTTACCCATTAGTAGTCACTTCCCATTCCCTCTTTTCCTAGTCCCTGGCAACCATTAATCTTTCTGTCTCTAGATTTCCCTATTCTGGATATTTTATATAAATGGAATTATACAGCAGGTAGCATTTTGTGAGTAGCTTCTTTCACTTAATAAATGTTTTCAAGGTTCATCCATGTTGTAACATCGTGAATGTTGGCTTTTTCTGTGATTAACTTTTTTCCCCTTTGTAGCTGTCTTAGGCTTTGGCATGTGCAAACATAGTCAGCATATCTATTAGTTTCCTTATACCTATTGGTGTTCTTGATTGATAATGTTTTTCTAAGAATATAGTGCCAATTCAGAGCTGTTTTACCAACCTCTAAGTTTGTTCAAGACTAAAGTTTTCAGCAGATGTTATCTTAGCAAATTGTCAGTGTAACTTTAAAAAATCACTAGCATACTTTTCACCTTTGATTTTTCAGATATTTTACATTGTGCCATGTGTTACTTTCTGTAGCTGACGTTCTGAATAGTTATCCTTCCTGCTAATGTCCAGTTCTTCAAAGTATATTCTAGAATGTTTCAGGACTGAAAGACCAGTCAGTGGCACCTGTCCACTCTTTGGTTAAAACAAAACAAAACAAAACAAAGCAAAAAAAAAAAAAAAAAAAAAATCCACTCAGTACACAGTCAAGATCTTCATTTTTTTTTTTTAAACTGTTTGCAATATTTTCCCGTTTCTCATTAATTCTTGGTCATCAGTATCACTGTAAAACTCCCATAACTTGTCTCTTTTGTTTAAGTCTGGTAGATCCTTCACCATATTTGATATGATGTGGCTCTGTGTCCTTGCCCAAATCTCATCTCTAATTGTAATCCACAGGTGTCAAGGGAGAGACTTGGAGGGAGGTGACTGCATCATGGGGGTGATTCCCACATGCTGTTCTTGTGATAATCAGGGAGTTCTCACAAGATCTGCTTGTTTGATAAGTGTCTGGCAGTTTCCCTGTGCTGTCTCTCACCTGCTGCCATGTAAATTGTGCCTTGCTTCTCCTTCGTCTTCAGCCATGATTGTAAGTTTCCTGAGGCCTTCCCAGCCATGTGGAACTGTGAGTTAATTACACCTCTTTTGTTTATAAGTTACCCAGTCTTAGGTAATATCTTTATAGCAATATGAGAACAGACTAACACGATACTCATCAGTAGATGTCTTGCAGATAGACCTTGATCAAACTTTTGTGCTGATTCCACCTTCCATGCTACTGGTCATGACGATTCCTATTGTTATCCATTGGCATATATTTAGTTCTTTCTGATACTTTCATGGTGTAATTAAATCCAAAATTACAAGAATAGCAAAGAACAGAAGATATTCTTATGACTGGCAGAATCACTGATACCCAGGTGAAACTTCAGTTCAAGTTGGGTTTTGCCACAAATTATTTTGCTGCTACATTGAAAGGAAAAACAACTTTCATTTTCAAAAACTTTTCATTTCAGTTTGTCGAACTTCTCAGGTCTCCTGATTGAGGATCAAGGATTATAGGCCTGTATTTTCTGGGTTACATGCTCCTCATTTGTGCTTCCATGGCCCTTTGCATATATCTTTATCATAGCATTTGACACATTGAATTGAAGTTATTTTTCCATATCTCATCTCTGTAATAGACCGTGAGGAGCCATGTCTTAATCAGGTTTTTTTTGGGTCTCAGTGCCTGATAATTAGGAGGCTCTCAGCAAATGTTTGTTGTATTAATGAATAAGTACATACTTCAAATGATTTACATGTCTAGGAGGATGGGGATGTTGTAGTCTAGAGCCTACATGAGAAAACATGAGGATTAGAATCTGATTTTATGCTTATAACAGGGTGTCTCAATGGTTATCCTATTGACATTTTGGGTTGGATCATTCTTTGTTATGAAGGCTGTCCTGCACAACGTGGGATGTTCAGCAGCATCCCTAGCTTCTCCCCACTGGATGTCAGCCGCATCCTTCCCTTACCTCCCATTCGATAATAAAAATCTTCAAACGTTGTCAGATGTTCCTTGGGGGACAAAACCACTACCAGCAGAGAACTGCTGGTCTATACAATCTTGGATTTGAGAGTCAATATTACTGTGTTGAACTATTACTCTGTCGTTGATGAGCAGTGCAAATCAACATAGAAGGGACTCCAAAATTCCATTTATAAAATGGGATAATAGTACAGATCTTCTAAGATGATTGTGAAAATTACATAACAGCATGAAAAACCTCAATGAAAGGTAGCTTTGAAATCGTGTCAGTAATATTGGGGTACACAGAACCTTCAGGTGTAGGGTGTAAGGATCTGGATCTGTAACTCTATTTCTCTCCACATGTTTATGTGTATGAGTGTGTGAATTTCTGTGTTTTTATGGCAATTTCTGTCAGTGTCTATCCCTGTCCATAAAGCCATTCATTTTTGCCTCTATGCTGATGTCTCTCTCTAGTTCTAGTTCTGTATCTGTCTCTGCTTTACCCCCCACCCCACCCTCGTATATGAATACTAACATGTCAGGAAATTGTGGAGTTTAAAGATACTGGAGATGTGGGGACAAATCAGGATGGGGTTGTAGTGATTTAGACATAAGGTGGTGAAGGTTGGAATTGGAATGGTCAATCCAAGGAATACTTGAAAGAAGTCATGACAGAACTTTGCAACTGACAGAGGAGAGCATGTGCTAGAATTGAAAAAGTTGGGATTTTTTGACTCAGATCAGAGTTGAATTCTTGATTCTGCTAAATGGTAATTGTGAGACATTGGACGAGCTATTCAAAGGCATTGAATTTGGCTTGTCCTGAAAATGGTGATAATGCCTATCTTGAACTGCTGTGAAGGCTTCAGACATTGTATAGAGGTTAGCAGAAAATATTAGGCACTCAAGAGAAGTTAGCTACAATTTATAGGGGACAAAGAGAGAGGGAGATGAAAACTGAGTTGTCTTGCAGGTGGAGGAAGACCATAGGTGGTGAGTAGAAGCAATCTGATTTGTGTGGATGGAGTGTTTCGGTGAGCAGCCTAATTTGAATTTGAGTATAGGGATAAGTAAATTTTCTATAGTAAGGGAGGCTTCTAGCAAACCAGCCTTACATTTTAGGGCACTACTGGGCATTTGTGCACCCCAAGCAGGTCATTTATAGTTTTTACGAGCCTAGATAGATTTGGAACACTTTGGTTTGCACTTGAATACAAAATCCACCCCCTCCAAGAAGTGCCGTGAAATACGACTGAAGAAATCCATGATATTGTTTATACTGCCGCGTGAATGTGGAACATGACGAGTGAGAGTAATAGCTGGTAACCAATATTAGATCATGATGACAAGGAAATTCATTGTTGGGAACTTTCCTATAAAGAATGGATAGTACTATCAATCCATTCTCGCAGTCAGAAAGTTACTTTTTGAGAAATTATCCTTTCCACCTCTACTTTGCCTTTTCATGGTACTGCGGTTTGATTTAATGCCTTTCTCTCAATGCTAGCTTTTGTACAAAATGCCTTTCACTTTTCTAATGCTGTGCCACTTATTGGTGATCATTAATTTAGAGTGCTGCGTTTGTTGCAGTTTTTATTAGGCATTGTGATAAATCTTGTATTTGTATATTTTCTGGTTGTGTGTTTTTTTATCTATGAAATAGGCATGAGCTTCACTCTGGCTCTTGGGCATGGGTCTTGGGGAGTACATAAAACAGTTTTAAAAACTCCATCTAGCTCTGACCTTTTTTCACATTTATTTGTTGGGCTTTGTGTGGGATTGGGATAAACATGATCTGGTGGCTAGCTGTGGGTTTTTTATTTTTTCTGTCCTACATCTCATCCCTTTGCTTCTGATAACTGTACTTTGCCTTTCTGTTGGAGGCCACTGCCTCTACTATTCCATGGACTTACTGTACTATTTTGGAAGGAAGGGCATCTCATGAATATTGATCAGAATACCCCACTTCCTGGTCATAGTGATTGGTTTATAGATTGGCATTTTCATTCATTCACTCACTCAACAATGTTTATGGAGCATGTGTGAGGCACTGATTTTTATTCTTGTGGATACAGAGGTGAGCAAAATAGGATATCTATCCATACAGAATTTACTCATTAGTTGGAGAAGACATAAACTAAGCCAGTAAACAGAAATTAAACAAAAATCTCAGGGGTTGGGTGTGGTGGCTCACATCTGAAATCTCAGCACTTTGGGCGGCTAAGGCATGTGAATCATTTGAGACTAGAAGTTCGAAACCAGCCTGACCAACATGGTGAAACCCCATCTCTACTAAAAATACAAAAATTAGACGTGGTGGCATGCACCAGTTATCCCAGGTATTTGGGAGGCTGAGGCATGAGAACCAACTGAACCCGGGAGGTAGAGGTTGCAGTGAGATCATGCCTCTGCGCTCCAGCCTGGGTGACTGAGTGAGACTCTGTCTCTAAAAAAACAAAAAAACAAACCCCTCAAAAGTCAGATAATGGTATTATTTAAAAAATGAAAAGCATGGAAGAGGTTTGAGAGTGATGGGAATGGTGAGCTGCAATTTTAGAAAGGGAGCTCATGGAAAACTTCTAAAGTGACATTTGGTCCGAAAGAAGTGAAGGAATATGGCATATTAATATGTTAGAGAAAAGCATTTTGGGCAGGGGAAACTGCCCAGTGCAAAGGCCCTGAGCTGTATCCAGGAGGGCAATGTGACTAGAATAGCAAGAGCAAGACCAGAGTGATAGGAAATGAGGACAGAGTGGCAGCTGGGCCAAAATCACACAGGAGCTCATGGATGTGAGGACTTTGGGTTCATTGGATGTGTGAAGGGAAGACCTAGGAGGGTTTTGAATACAGCAGTGACCAAAAAGGGTTAATCAGAAGCTTTTCTGAGCTGTGACTTGTGGAGACTGGGAGGGAAAGGGTGCTTCTTCACCTTTGGGATGATAAGCTATTGGAATGATGTAACATGGAGCTGCTATAGTCATTTTCCTGGTCACACAGATGAAGGTACTTGTAGCATGGAAATATTGAAGCCAATCCAAAAAGAGAAACAAACAAACAAAAAAAAACAAAAAAACCAGAAGATGGATAGAAAGGAACAGAACTCTGTCAATCTAAGACCCTGGACCCAGCCATTCCTGAAGTACCTCTGGTTATATGAATCAATACAGTTGATTTTTGGTTTGACTTTCATTGAGTGTGATTCAAGTGAGGTTATTTGTCACCTGAAGAGTCCTGAGCAATCATCACTGTTTTGATGGTGACCGTTAGTAATACTCAATTTTTATTTATTATTGTGTTAGTAATGACTAACAAAACCCACCATTTTACATGATCTCATTTAAGTCTCATAATTATTCAGTGAGGTAAGTAGACAAATAATCTGACTTAGTGATGGAGAAAGAGGCCAAGGGCGCTGTACTGAGTGATCTCCTTAATGTTAAGCAGGCAATAATTGGAAGAGCCAGAATTTGACAGATGTTCTGCATGACTATAAAATCCATACTTTCTCCATTTTTTGGTGGCTTTAAAATATGTAATCAAATTAATGGATATTCCTCCTTTCAAGAGGTTCAGCCTAATTCCCTTTCCCTGTAGTGTGGGCTATTTTCAGTGACTTGTTTCTAATGAATAAAACAAATAAAATACAATGGAAGACTGTAACTTAAGAATCTAGGTCATAGAAGATGGTGTGATTTCTTTGATCTCTCTCTCTGTCTCTCTTTCTTTCTTTGTTTCTTTTTTCCCTTTCTTTCTTTCTTTCTTTCTTTCTTTCTTTCTTTCTTTCTTTCTTTCTTTCTTTCTTCCTTC